>NC_134039.1:26008154-26308154 GCF_965140245.1 Athene noctua
CACCCTGGAGGGAAGCTTAAAGGTAACTCACCCCCCCTTTGTGAAGGGCTGTGGGAATCACCCATATGTCAACCTTAATTTGGGGCTTGGGGTTGAAACCCCAGCATTTCAAATGCCCAACAACCAGTTCTGTAAAGAAATACTTCCTCATATTCAGTCTAAACCTTCCCTGGCACAGCTTGAGGCCGTTACCTCTTGTCCTGTTGCTTATTACTTGGTTAAAGAGGCTTGTCCCCATCTCTCTGCACCCTCCTTTCAGGTAGTTGTAAAAGGTGATAAGGTCTCCCCTCGGCCTCCTCTTCTCCAGAGTAAACAACCCCAGTTCCCTCAGCCACTCCTCATACGACATGTTCTCCAGACCCTTAAATATATATATTCCAGAGTCATTATGTCTCTTTTAACATCAATGCAACTGCATAACAGTAAGGGATGTTTTCTCAACAAATTCCCTGCTAAGGAAAGAGAAGGTGTGGCTCACTATTTCTGCCTGTCAACAAGTCCAGTAATACATCATGGTATTGGTTTTCCTTCAGAAAAATTATTTTTGCGGGTATTACGGTAAAATGAAAAGTTACTAGCAGGCTTACCTCTCAGAAACTGAATGTAATACAGAAAAGGAGGCAATTTATTTGGCTTTTGAATGAGCACTGCATGTATCTACAGCCCTTGGATTTCTATGTAGAAACACACGAAAAAGTGTCATTATTGAGTTCACATTCACTGGATGATCTTCCACCTAACAGTGAAATATTTCAACTTTTTCCAGCTTATCAAATACAAAGGCAGTTGTTTTCACCACTGAACAGAGGGAAAGCAGCAGACACTTTTTCTACAGCTTCAGTTAAGCAGATGCTGATGGAAAATGAGAAGACTTTTGATGTTAAGGCATGTTCTGGCAGCAGTCCTAGTCCAGTTGATTTTAGCAAATTGGAAATAACATCTGCAAGACGAGAATTTCCAGAAATGTATTTAACTATGTCAATGGAATGAGCTTCCAGTAGACTTTTTACCATATTGGCAGACCAAATGCAAGCCTTGCGTGATTCATGTTCTGTTTTTGAAAGCACAGCATTTTTTGACCCATGCAGAGGTGTCCTCCAAAATTCAAGAAACTTATCAAAGCATAAACAAGAGCAGGACACAAACACTACAAGTTACATCATGGCCTGCCCCTTGTAAGCAAATTCAGGCCTTAACAGGAGTCTGGAAGGGTATAAGTTCCAAAACTGAAATAAAAGTAATGTTGTCTATAAATCATCCTGACAGTGGCATGCTGCAACATGTTGTTCTCTTTTCTTCAGGAAGGGCTTGCACTCATCAAAGTAAGTGATTTTTCCAGATTTATTAATTTGGCTCCATTTCCCCATACTTTATCTACATGCCAAAATGAATGCTTGCCAAAGATAAATTCACAGATCTGGCAGGCTAGGATGACTCTCAGGAGATCATCTCATCCAACATTCTGCACTGAGTTATCTGGACACCATCCCTGACACTTTGATCTTCTTCACTTTAAGAAACCGATACCTCTGGTTAGTATGTCCTAACACTCTGCCACACTTTGAGATAGAAGGACTTACCTTATAGCCTGCCTAAATTTTTTAGGTGAAGGTGAAACTGATTCTTTCTTGCTTCTTCCCTAAATGGACGTGCAAAGTAATTTACAGTTGCTCCATCTGCACCAATCCCTTCTGAGCTGCTGTGCCATTTCTCAGTCTTTTCCTTTCAATCCAGTGCCTTCACATTCCTTTTATAATATTTGAGTCACATTTCCTATACCTCTTATCATGCTTTAATTTGTCTGTGCTTTTCCCTCAACTGTGTCTAATACTGCTTCCAGCTGAGACAAAGAGCTGGGACTTCATCACTACTTCAGAAAGTGGAACAATGCAACAATTGCTACTGCTGCCTACATTTTATTGTCAGATAAAAGGTTAGTCTCTTCCTCAGCAGTATCTGATTATTGACATATACCTAGCTTGAGCTTGGATCATAGAACATCAGAATTGCAAGGGGATAAAGAGAGACTGTCTAGTGAATGACACCTGGAAATCTTCAAAAGATGTTTGTCTCACTTGTTCTTTAAAAATGTCCAACAGGGGACATCTCATGATCATCACAGACAATCTGTTCCAGCACTTCACTGTCTTCATATTTAGATGTTAGTAGACAAAAATGCTATCTTAAATCATACGGTAGTGTCCAATCAGAAAAATCTCCCTCTTCTGCTGTGATGCTGCCTAGCCAATAATTTCCAATTTTGTGCTAGTCTGCTGCATTTCTCCTCCCTAAGGAGGAAGACTTGAGTATTTGTCTTTGCTGAATTTCAGCTATATTGATTTCAGATTCTGTCATCTTTTGAAGCGTGTGTTGAATTCTGATGTTTGTGTCCACAGTACTTGCAACCCGGACCTATGCCACTCCCTTTCACTAATATTATGACCATAGTCTCTCCTTGGTTCTACAAACTATCAGGAGCAATGCTGAACAGAGCCAAGTCCAGAAGAGACTACTGAGGCGGGCGGAGGAAGCAAGCAGCCGATTCAATGTGAATGATAGAGCAAGCTTCAACTTTATTGACAGAAATCACACCTTATATAAGCACTCTACAATAATCATGCATACTACTCACAAATCTATTGGATACATGTAAAAAGCTACATTATAATATCCCAGCCCCCTGTGGCATCTCAGACATGTCACAACATCTTCCCTCTTCTGGCCTGCCTCCTTTCCCAAGGTTGTTTTTACCATCAAGGCCATTGTGTACCTCAGTTTCTCTCTTTGTTAACATAACAGTCTGTTGTTTGGCATAACTGTACCCTGGGTTTATTCCTTTGTTTACCTCAGATGGCTGCAATCAGCTCCTGCAGAGACCCATGGCCTTGCTCTCTGCAAGCCGTTCTCCAACAATTCCCCCTTTTTCTTTTTGTGCAGGCTGCACAAGCATAAATTTACTAATATTTGTCATTATACAACTATATGCTATTTTAATAATTACTACAATCAATAGTACTATTCCTAATCACCGCAATCCTTCTTGTAACAGACCTTGTAGCCATAGGGACAGACCAAACACAGATTGTAACCATTTGTCTCAAGGATTGACAACCACTTGTGTTTTTTGTAAACGTTGCTTCATCCATTGTAATTGGTTTTGCATTAATTGACTGTGGTTGGATAGATTAAAACAACACATCCCATCAAAATCTTTACATCCATGCCCCTGGGCAAGCAAAAGAAAGTGTATGGCAGCTTGACTCTGTAATACAGCACACCTTAAACTGTCGAAGGTACCTTATCAAGTACAAAGCATCCCACATACTATCGAAGAGCAATCACATGAAAGCAAACAAACTAGGATTGGTTCTATACGACTGTCCACAAGCCTTCACGCCCTCTATGGTTGGTCCCGTTATGGTGTTCACACGTAGTTCTTCTGTTAGGCAAACATTTTATTTCCCACAGTCCAGCATCCTTATTTCTTTGCTACTCACACAGTTTCTCATCCTCTTGGCCTTGCCGGTGTTCTTCCCAACAGCCACAGCCTGATTACAGTGATGCCACTCAGTCTGGATCACTCATAACATGTCCGTTGTTTCCCAGGCATTCCACAGATCCCCCTTTTTGTTTTTGAGTGATCCAGACCCCTTTTATTGTTCAGTCCATCGTTCTCATAAAACACTTTCACACACAGGTTAATATCATTAAAAGGATTACAATGACAATTTAAACTGTTATTCCATGTAAAAACAAAACATTTTTTAACCATCTAATAATTGGTAACCTTTTAGTCAAATCATTATTAAACCCTCTTCTTTCTTCAGGATGTAAATTCATTGTATAAACATCACTACAAAACCTAGTGCTGTTCACCGGTACTTCTGAAGGAGTCACATCTTGCCATCTCAGCCAGACTGTCTGATTATACCAACCATAATGACCAGTACAAATGGCATACCAAACAGGTCTGAGATGGGTCGGCAGCAGTTGCTAAGCCCAGGCAAAATGCCTACTGTTCTGATTGATCTTTCCCTGCCACCTTGGCACAACTCTGCAGTTTCTTATTTATCTTACGAGGCCTGTTCTTCGTCAAAGCTTAGCTGTTTGTCAGAAGCTGTGTGAGGCCGATGCCTCCCAGCCCTCCCTTTTCTTTGTTTTGCTGTGGCACCTGCAAGACTTGTTTGAGAGCTGTATCAATTAAGGGTTAGACAAACTTCAAAACACAGCATACATAGAATAGTTCTAATTAAAAAGAGTAGACTAATTTCACTATCCATATTTAAAGGATATGACTAAATAGTACAAAAATAAACAGTAAGGAAAATACGGTACTAACATTCAGATCCGCAATTGCTGGGGAACCCTGGATGCAGCGAGAATTTAGAGTGCCCTTCCTCACAAACTGGAAACCCTACGTGATGCGTCCATCCGTAGGTGAGACATCCAAAGTCGCTGCAGGCAGGTCCAGCCTTTAAAGTAACAGGCCAAAATAACTGGCAACTTCCTTTGAGCGGAAACATCTGATTTCATCCTCCTGTTGGGTTCCACCTGGAGCCTGGCCAGTACTCCAGGGGGAAAACCAAGGGAGTTTCTAAATAAGGTTAAATACTTGAGCTCTTAATTCTTAATATTACTAAACAAAGAAAGTGGAATACATATATTCTTACAGTATCTTATCCTTATTAATAACTATATTTTATCTAAACTACATCTTCCACAAGTGACTAGTAAGCCTATATATTTCATTAAGGAGTTACAATTACTGTTAGCATTTTCTCTTAAAAGAATTGGCAACTGTAGTGTAGTTTGTCCTGTTGCAGTAGCAAACATTACTCAGACATTCTGCTTAAAAGATCAGTCGAAGAGACCGCAAACTGTCGGCACAGGGGCACTTACAGCACCCACAGCTGGATCCTGAGTGCTGGCTGCCTCTCACCCTCAGGTGTGGTTGCACACACCTTGCTGGTGACCATTGGAGACTGAGACCTGTGGAGACACAAGCACAACCTCTTCCCCAGGTTGTTAAAGAAAATGGTCCTTCCCAGTTACCCCTTTCTAGGTTTTTGTTAACACTTGAGCTTTGCTCTGGACTTCTTGTTGATCTGGTATCTGTGATGAAAAATGACACAATATTGGTGACACCTGTAACACAGGGGAGATATTTAAAAGGTTTGAAGAGATGGAGTCTGTCTGGTATTCAGGGCAAGTTGCAGTGATGTTTTTAGCTTGATACCTTGATAAAGAAAACTGTTTTTGTGTTGCTCTGACATTCTGGTGGAAGAAATGCATGCATTTTACAGCAGAGCAAATGGTTGACCTGGAGCCAAGATCTCTCCCCCCTTTTGTTTTTGCAAAAGCACTTTCAAGGTCTGGTGCGCTCTTTCTACGATGGTTTGTCCTGTGGGGGAATGCAGTATACCTGCGATGCTTATTAGCTATATGGTGAAGATCTTGTCTTGCTTTTTCTGTAAGTACTTTGGGTGATGTCAGTGAAGGATCTTTTCACAAAATATTAAGTAAGCTATGCAGATCATCATGAGTTAGGCCCACAACGGCTGTATCTAATTTATGGTTCCTAACAGTGCCTGTAAATCTTTTAAAGTCTTAATAACAGTTTTAAGTTGTTGCAGGACAATACACACAGGTGATTCGGTTCACAAGGTTAGTGTCAGGGGGGTTTCAGGGTGGGTTGTGCTACAGTGGTGATTAAGACAAATTTGATGCAATTTGAGTTCCTCATTGAGTTATACAGTTATGACCCCAAAATGCAATAGGGGTTTTCCAATATAAATGGATTAATATTTGCTACCCAATTTTCTGGGCCTCTTACATGAATGAGATCCTTGCTTTAAATTGTTACAGCATGACATCAACCCTGAAAAGCATTTGAGGTACCAGGGCTAACAGCCAATCTGCTCACAGATATTATGGTCACATTTGCAGCAGTATCTAAAATGCATGTCAGCTCGACAGATTTTTTAGCTTTAACGAGAGTACATTTTACCAGAAGTTAACCTTGTGTTACTGTTTTAGTCCAAAAATATTTAAGGGGTACCTGCTGATCCAAATCCTGAGTAATTGCAGCGTCTTTAACAAGCTGAACAATTTTTTACTTTTTTTTGTTACAGAACACAGGGGTACAGACCATAATTTTGATTTTTCTCTTCATAATCAGCATCTACAACCCCTGGTAAAACAAACAACCCGTGTAAGGTTGCAGATGACTTTTTAACAATATGTTCGTTAGGCAGATGGTACAGAGGTGCACTCTCCCCACAGAGTATACACCTAAATTCAAGACAACAATCAACACAGAATTACTGCCTCCTGCTAGAGGTATTTTACCTTGTAACAGTTAGAACACTGAGCCCAAACAAACCGCAGCGCCGATGACCCAGCGGGCGGGCACTAGGACCCTGTAGTTCCTGGCCGGCTGCTTCCCTGTCCGGAGAACTCCGCAGCTGCAGTGGGCCGCGTCTCACACACACTCACACACACACAAAAAGGAGCTCCTGACACTCATCACTCACAACATAAAATGACAAATATTACAAATACGAAGATTCCATTAAGAACATCTAAAGCCTGTGCTGCATAACCCTGCCGCTTTTGGCGGGGGGGGGGGGGGGGTGCCGAGAGCGCAGTGCCGGGCTCAGCCGCAGGCGGCCGCTCCGCGGGGGGGTCGGGGAGGCCCCGGGCTGCCGCCGCCAGCTCCGAACGCTGAGCACGGAGATCCACACGCTCGTTGTTTCAGATAGAATACTGTCCCGGCGTGAATGCCGGTTTTTCTTCTTAAAAGTGTTAGCCAATTTCTAGGGGGCCAATCGATATCCCTGAGCCATCGCCTCCAGTACAGCTGGTGTAGTCTGAGGTTTTGCAGCCCGTTCTTATTAATGCTTACATCTTTAATAACAGAAAAATGCCGTTCTTCCCAACGTGGCTGATGACTCGGCTCATAGCTTACAGGAGTAAGAATTCTTCTTGCCGTGTCCATATTCCCTTGCACCAAAGTTATTTCGCCTCACTTTTACGATTTTTTCGCCTCAGTTTTATCTATGGATCATCCCCAATTAAAGGAGGATACAGACCAGACAGTCCAGACTCTTTTTCAGGATTTACAGCATCAGGGTCTAAAAGATTATCTCACCATTCTGCTTCTTCAAACAATAAATTTGGCTCTTTAAAGTGTCCCTTAGCCTTGCCCAGACCAATCAGCGCGGCTAAGTCTTTTTTAACGGACCTACTCCCCGCTTTTCTAAAAAGCGCTGTAAAAGTTGAATGGCTACCTCTCGTTCCATGTGTCTGCCCGGGCAGCAATTCCACAAATTCCACACCCCTGGTGCAGCTCGACGACCTTCCTCAAAGTCCGATCAAGTAGCCAGACACCAGGGAAGGCTTTTCCTGGGTAACAAATCCCTATTCAGCCTTAAATTCCTCTGGCCTTTCCTGGGTATTATCCCTATTCAGCCTGGCCTTTCCTGGGTCTCACCCCTATTCGGCCAATTCCGGGGTAGCCATCCACGGACACCAAAATCTCCTGAAGCCGGACCAGCTGCCTTGATGTCAGACTTACGAATCCCGACGCTTTAGGAGATGGCACACGTCTACTGCCATCAGCAGCGACCTTATCGCCTTCCAGCTCCGAAAAATCTGTTCCGCCGCTTCCCGGGTTCCGTCTGGTGGAAAAGCAGGGTTCGGGTAACCCTGTTCGGTGCGCCACTTGCGGCGGGCGGAGGAAGCAAGCAGCCGATTCAATGTGAATGATAGAGCAAGCTTCAACTTTATTGACAGAAATCACACCTTATATAAGCACTCTACAATAATCATGCATACTACTCACAAATCTATTGGATACATGTAAAAAGCTACATTATAATATCCCAGCCCCCTGTGGCATCTCAGACATGTCACAACATCTTCCCTCTTCTGGCCTGCCTCCTTTCCCAAGGTTGTTTTTACCATCAAGGCCATTGTGTACCTCAGTTTCTCTCTTTGTTAACATAACAGTCTGTTGTTTGGCATAACTGTACCCTGGGTTTATTCCTTTGTTTACCTCAGATGGCTGCAATCAGCTTCTGCAGAGACCCATGGCCTTGCTCTCTGCAAGCCGTTCTCCAACAGACTACCACTAAACTTCAGTTGCAATTTGACCTCACAGAGCTGATGAATTCTCTTTGACAGCAAGTTTCCAACCATTGCACACTTTTCTTCTCACAATCACATCAACACTGCACATCACAACACAACATCAACAACCGTCATTAGTTTCCTTATGGGAATGTCACGGAGAAGTGGCAGAAATGTCACTGGGGCTGAGATTACATCACATTAATTCTAGCCCCTTTTTTTCCCCACTAGGCCACTTAACCAGCCAAAGGCAGAAATTAAACAGGCTTGAAATGACCCATTCTCAACAATCCTTGTTGGCTATTTCTTTTATCAGTTTATAATCATTTAGGTACTTAAAAAGTAACTTTTTAAACATCTTGTTCCAGAACCTTCTCAGGAATCAAAATTATACTGACAGGTCCAAGAGCATCATCTCCTTCTGTATAAAAACAAAGACAGAGCACGTGTTCATGGAGTTTCCTAATAAGAATACATGTCTCCTTTCACACTTGAAACATTAACTACTGTTTGATCAGAACTTCATTTTCCATCATCAAACCGATAACCTCATCAGTGGCTCAGGCATGACTAGAGTGACGTTTCCAGGGCTTTTCATTGTTAAGCACCACTGAACATTTCCCAACTGTTTTTCTCAAAGATTTGTGACTGAACATAATATACGCTAAAAGGGATTTGACACCAAATGACTCAGTGCTGCCCCAAATCAGACAGCAATGCCAGAATCTCTCTAAGCAAAATCACCAAAATATTTATAAGAGGACAAAATGTATTTTTTTTTTCTTTCCTAGCTCAAATCCTGGAATTGCTGTTTTGATTGAATCTTTCAAGAGAAAAAATGCAATTATAGGGGAGTAAAAAAAGGCATTGTCCTGGATGGGATACCACATTCTGAATGGAAGCTTGTAACTCTGTGGACATTGTGGTTCTAACTCTTCCTGGTTGACTACGTGGAAAAGGAACTTTGCGTTGGGGGGTATGGTGTGCCTAATGGACAGTAACTGAAGTTAGCTCTCATACAGCATGTATTTTCTTCCAAAAATAGATTTTTTAAATAGAGATACCCCCTACACACCCATTTATGAGCTGAAGAGTCCCCTGTTTCCCCTTGCTTTAATTTTTTTTATTTAAACCATAATGATCCACAGCCAGAAAACAGAGACTGGGAGAACGACCCCCCAGCATTCCAGGAGGAGACAGTCAGTGACCTACTGCATCACACAGACACACACAAGTCTATGGGACCAGACGGGATACACTCGAGAGTGCTGAAGGAGCTGGCTGGGGTGCTCGCCAGGCCACTTTCTATCATTTAACAGCAGTCCTGGCTGACCGGGGAGGTCCCGACTGATTGGAAATTGGCCAATGTGACGCCCATCTATAAGAAGGGTTGGAAGGATGATCTGGGAAATTACAGGCCTGTCAGCTTGACTTCGGTACCCGGGAAGCTGATGGAGCAGCTCATCATAAACTCCATCATGCAGCACATGGGGGACAACCAGATGCTCAGGCCCAGTCAGCATGGGTTTATGAAAGGCAGGTGTCCTGGTTTAGCTAAGATAGAGTCAAGTTTGGTTTTTGTTTTTTTTTTCAGCAGAGAGAGAGGGGGAAGGGATCTCCAGCTGGGTTATTCATACCATGCTGACGTCAGGTCCAGGGGCGGAGCTTTTCTACTTTCGCTTCTGGTTTTGGGGGTCGCTTACACACGGCGGGCTTGCTCCTTGATCATCTAGCAGTATTTCTCTGTATATCTTTTATTTTGTTCACTGTTATTGCTGTTCATTGTTATTATCATTGCTACTGTTGTTGTTCAGATTGTTCTATCACTCTGTTGTATTAAACTCCTTGTTACTTTATCCCGGGTCTGTGCCTAACTTCCAGCCCAACCGGCCGCAGGTGGGGGAGGGGCAACGGCAACGTGCTCTCTGATCCCGGCAGGAGTTAAACCTGCACAGCAGGTCCTGCTTGACAAACCTTATCTCCTTCTATGACAGGATGACCTGCTTATTGGATGAGGGAAAGGCTGTGGATGTAATTTACCCTGACTTTAGCAAGGCTTTTGACACCATTTCCCACAGCATTACCCTGGCAAAAATGGCTGCTCGAGGTTTGGACAATCACTCACTTCACTGGGTAAAAATCTGGCTGGATGACCGGGCCCAGAGAGTTGCGGTAAAGAGAGTTAGATCCAGTGGGCAATCGGTCACGAGTGGTGTCCCCTAGGGCTCGGTTTTGGGGCCACTGCTGTTTAACAGGGAAGTGATCTTGCCCCTGTACTTGGCACTGGTGAGGCCGCACCTTGATTACTGTGTTCAGTTTTAGGCCCCTCACTACAAAAAGGACATAGAGTTACTCGAACATGTCCAGAGAAGGGCTACAAAGCTGGTCAAGGGTCTGGAACACATGTCCTATGAGGAGCAGCTGAGGGAACAGGGATTGTTTAGGTTGGAGAAGAGGAGGCTGAGGGGAGACCTTATCACCCTCTACAGCTACCTGAAAGGAAGCTGCAGAGAGCTGGGTTTGAGCCTCTTTAGCCTAGTAGAAAGCGACAGGAGAGGGAATGGCCTCAAGTTGCGCCAGGGAAAGTTTAGACTAGTGTGCAGGTTTAGCTCCTGCCGGAATCGGAGAGCACGTTGCTGTTGCCCCTCCCCCACCCGCGGCCGGTCGGGCTGGAAGTTAGGCACAGACCCGGGATAAAGTAACAAGGAGTTTAATACAACAGAGTGATAGAAGAATCTGAACAACAACAGTGTCAATGATAATAACAATAAACAGCAATAACAGTGAACAAGATAAAAGATATACAGAGAAATACCGCTAGATGGTCAAGGAGCAAACCCGCCGCGTGTAAGCAATCCCAAAAACCAGAAGCGAAAGTAAAAGGCTCCGCCCCTGGACCTGACGTCAGCATGGTATGAATAACCCAGCTGGAGATCCCTTCCCCCTCTCTCTACTGGAGGAAAAAAAAACTTGACTCTATCTTGGCTAAACCAGGACATAATCCACCCCTTTATTCTATACCATCTGCGTCATGTCCAGCTGCCATTTAGCGGTTAACAATAACAAAGTAATAATTTACACAGGCACAGCATAATTTAAGGCATGTTCTCACCCAGAATCAAGTACCCCTGTGGTACGCATCGGACCTCTCCATTGTCCTGCATCACCCACCAGGTGCACCCAGGTCCTTGGGCAAAAGCAATCCCATGGATGGGTTTGCCTTTACCTTTGCCTGGTGCAGGACTAAACCAGACCATTTTTCTCAATATATTCCTCATGCGCACCACAGGGACTTTATCCCCATCTACAGCACATGGAGGTTTCGACTGAGCCAGGCCAGCTCGACTGGCAGACCCTCTTGTGTTGACTAGCCAGGTGGCCTTTGCTAGATGCATGTCCCAGTCTTTGGAGGTCCCACCTCCCAATGCTTTCAATGTGGTTTTTAACAGTCCATTGTAGCGCTCGATCTTTCCAGAGGCTGGTGCATGGTAGGGGATATGGTAGACCCACTCGATGTCATGTTCTTCTGCCCAGGCACTTATGAGGCTGTTTTGGAAGTGGGTCCCGTTGTCTGACTCAATTCTCTCTGGGGTGCCGTGTTGCCACAGGACTTAGGTTTCAAGGCCCAGGATGGTGTTTCAGGCAGTGGCGTGGGGTGCTGGGTAAGCTTCCAACCATCCAGCGGTTACTTGCACCATTGTGAGCACGTGGCACTTCCTGTGGCGGGTCTGTGGCAGTGTGATGTAGTCGATCTGCCAGGCCTCTCCATATCTATATTTCAGCCATCACTCTCCATTTCTCTGGGGCTTCACCCACTTGGCATGTTTGATTGTGGCACATGTCTCACATCCATGGATGATCTCTGCAATGGTGTCAATAGTAAGGTCCACCCCTCGATCTCGAGCCCACCTGTATGTTGCATCCCTACCTTGGTGGCCCGAGGTCTCGTGGTTCTCCTTTGCACTGCCAGTCCAAGTCCACCTGAGCCACCGTAATCTTAGCAGCTTGGTATGCCTGCTGGTTATGTCGATGTTCATCAGTGGCCCGACTCTTGGGTACATGGGCATCCACATGGCGCACCTTCACAACGAGGTTTTCCACACGGGCTGCAATATCCTGCCATACTTCAGCAGCCCAGACGGTCTTACCCTTACGTTGCCAGTTGTTCTGTTTCCATTGCTGCAGCCATTTCCACAGGGTATTCGCCACTGCCCATGAGTTGGTGTAGAGGTAGAGCCTTGGCCACTTTTCCCGCTCAGCAATATCCAAAGCCAGCTGAACGGCTTTCACCTCTGCACATTGGCTCGATTCACCCTGTCCCTCAGCAGCTTCAGTGACGTCGTGTGGGACTCCATACAGCAGCCTTCCACCGTCGATGTTTTCCCACAATGCGACAAGACCCATCAGTGAACAGGGCATATCGCTTCTCCTCATCCAGCAGCTCGTTATATGGTGGGGCCTCCTTAGCACGTGCCACCTCCTGTTCTGGTGACATCCCGGAATCTTGGCTCTCTGGCCAGTTTGTAATCACCTCTAGTATTCCTGGGCGGCTGGGGTTCCCTATTCGAGCCCGTTGTGTTATCAATGCAACCCGTTTACTCCACGTGGCATCGGTTGCATGATGCGTGGAGGAGGCCTTTCCTTTGAACATCCACCCCAGCACCAGCAGTCGGGGTGCCAGGAGGAGCTGTGTTTCAGTGCCGACCACTTCTGAGGCAGCCCGAACTCCTTCGTACGCTGCCAGTATCTCCTTATCAGTTGGTGTATAATTAGCTTCAGAACCTTTGTATCCCTGGCTCCAAAAGCCTAGAGGTCGGCCTCGGGTTTCCCCAGGTGATCTCTGCCAGAGGCTCCAGGTAGGGCCAGTCTCCCCGGTTGCGGTGTAGAGCATGTTCTTAACCTCCTGCCCTTCCCGGACTGGCCTGAGGGCTACTGCTTGGGCAATCTCTCGTTTAATCTGCTGAAAGGATTGTTGTTGCTCAGGGCCCCATTCAAAATTGTTCTTCTTGCGGGTTACGTGGTAGAGAGGGCTCACAATCAGGCTGTAGTTCGGGATGTGCATCCTCCAAAACCCCACAGCGCCCAGGAATGACTGAGTCTCCTTCTTAGAGGTTGGTGGGGCCATGGCTGTTATCTTGTTTATCACCTCCATTGGGATGTGGCGACGCCCATCTTGCCATTTTATCCCTAGGAATTGAATTTCCCTTGCAGGACCCTTAACTTTCTTTTGCTTAATGGCAAAGCCGGCCTTCAGGAGGATCTCAGTGATTTTCTTCCCTTTGTCAAAGACCTCCTCAGCTGTGTTCCCCCATACAGTGATGTCATCAATATACTGCAGGTGTTCTGGGGCCCCACGTTTCTCCAGTGCAGTATGGACCAGTCCATGGCAAATGGTGGAGCTGTGGTTCCAGCCCTGGGGCAATCGATTCCAGGTGTATTGGATGCCTCTCCAAGTGAACGCAAACTGTGGCCTGCACTCTGGCGCTATCAGAATGGAGAAGAACGCGTTAGCAATGTCAATCGTGGCGTACCACTTGGGTGCCTTCGACTCCAGTTCATACTGGAGCTCTAGCATGTCCGGCACTGCAGCACTCATTGCTGGCGTAACTTCATTCAGGCCACGGTAGTCCACAGTTAGCCTCCATCCGCCATTAGGCTTTCTCACTGGCCATATAGGGCTGTTGAAGGGTGAGTGAGTTTTGCTGATCACCTTCTGGCTTTATAGTTGACGCATCAGCTGATGGATGGGGACCAGGGAATCTCGGTTGGTGTGGTACTGCTGCCGGTGCACCATCCTGGTAGCAATCGCCACTCGCTGCTCCTCAACCTTAAGCCGCCCCACCACTGAGGGATCCTCTGAGAGGCCGGGTAAGGTGGACAACTGTTCAACCTTCTCCAGGGTAGCTACACCAAAAGCCCACCGGTACCCTTTTGGGTCTCTGAAGTACCCTCTCCTGAGATAGTCCATGCCCAGGATGCACGGGGCATCTGGGCCAGTCACAATGGGGTGCTTATGCCAGTCCCTCGCAGTCAGGCTCACTTAAGCTTCCAGAAGGGTCAGCTGCTGGGATCCCCCTGTCACTCCAGAGATGCAGATGGATTCAACCCCACTGTAGCTCGATGGCATCAGTGTGCACTGAGCGCCAGGGTCCACCAAAGCCTTATACTCTTGTGGGTCTGACGTGCCAAGCCATTGGATCCACACTGTCCAGTAAATCTGATTATCCCTTTCCTCCACCTGGCTGGAGGCAGGGCCCCTCTAATCCTGCTCATCATCACTCACTTCTTGCAAGAATGATTTACTGGTCCCCTCAAGAGGGTCAGACATAACGTTCACCATTCTGTTCTGCCTGGGGGATTTCTGACTGGACACTGGAGCTGCGCTCCTCTTGGAGGACTCCCCTTTTGTGATGGTCTTCCCTTTCAGATGCTCTACTCGTGCAGCTAGGGCAGCAGTGGGCTGTCCATCCCACCTCCTCATGTTTTCTCCATAGTCGTGGAGGAAAAACCACAGGGTGCCTCGTGGTGTGTACCTTCTGCTGCCTTTCTCTTGGGTGGGGAAACATTTACTTCTACTGGCTGAGACATTAGCCCGTGTAGGTGGAACGTAGGACATGTCCTCTTCCATTTTTGTGGACCCTCTGAGACAGTTCCTCCACAGGTGAGACCAGGGAATGGTCAGATGAAGGGAGATTTCCTTCATATTGCCGGAGCTTGCCAACCACTCCATCCACTGTTAGAGTCTGTGTGTCTGTCCACCAGGACACTATTGCCAGTGCTTTTGAGTGCACTTCTGGTGCACTCTTCAGGAACTTTCTCCACATCAGGTGTGTGCAAGGGGCCTGATCTGGGTCCATGGGCGACTGCTCATTATTCAGATCACCATAGATCATCTCAAACACAGCCAGTTGCCTGAGGTTCTGGATGCCTTTCTCAATGCTGGTCCATTTGCTCAGCTGACATAAGATATCATCCTTGTAGGGGTGCCTCTCCCTTACACTGAGCAGGAGTCACTTCCAAAGGCTGAGGATTTGAGCTTGCTTCCCTATTTCTGTATCAATGCCAGCATCCTTTGCCAAAGATCCCAGCTGCTTGGCCTCTCTCCCCTCCATCTCAAAAGCACTGGCTCCATTATCCCAGCATCGGAGCAGCCAGGTGCAAATCTGCTCGCCTCCCAGGCGGCCGAAATCTCTCCAAATATCTCACAGCTCAGTCGGGGACAGAGATCGGACAGTCACCTCTGGTCCTTCCTCCTGTTCCCCTTATGGGCCTGGCTCATTCTCATCCCTCACTCTGCAAATAAACTTTCTGGTATATTTTGTTTTCTCTACTGGGGCGACTGACACTGGCACTGCCTGGCTCTCTGACTCAGTCTGTGTGCTGGTGGAGGCGACTGAGACTGGCTCTGCCTGTGCCCCCGGTTCAGATATTGTTTGTGTGGCCTTTTCTTCCATTTGAGGGCAGCAGGTGGTGTTAAAGAGGTCACGGTAGGCATGGGCAAGTCCCCAACACATTGCAGCCATTTGTGTCTCCTGGGTTTTGCCAGTTTGGTAACACACCCTTTCTAAGCACTCCATCAGCTTATCAGGGCTCTGCATTTGCTCAGGAGTGAAATTCCAAAGCATTGGAGGTGCCCACTGACTCAGGCCTTTGCCCATCTTTTCCCACACCCCTTGCCACTCACTATTATCTGACCTCAGGGCAGGTTTCCGGGCACTGCTATTTTTAGAGAAGTGCCGCATGGCCAAAACCGAAATCAGGCAGGCATTCAGAAGGCATAGTGCTGCAATCACAGTGGCCTGCAGGCTCCAAGGATAATTTAAACTCCCCAAAGCCAAGAGGATCTCTTCCCCTGACTCACTGTCAACGGGGGTGATACCCCTAACAAAAGCCCAAACGGCAAACAGTTACCAGCCCATATAACAACATAAGACCCTTTGCACATCTTCCACTGATAACAAACAACACCACTGGGATTATACACTGGATATAAGGATTAATCCAGCCCCACCACGCAAGAAATGGGCCAGCATTGCAAACATTTTCTTATCAAATAAACACGAATACAAACAGAAAGATTACACCCAACAGATTGCTCTATCACACTCTGCTCAGGGTCTGCCCCACGTTGGTGCACCAATTTTTAATGTGCAGGTTTAGCTCCTGCCGGAATCGGAGAGCACGTTGCCGTTGCCCCTCCCCCACCCGCGGCCGGTCGGGCTGGAAGTTAGGCACAGACCCGGGCTAAAGTAACAAGGAGTTTAATACAACAGAGTGATAGAAGAATCTGAACAACAACAGTGTCAATGATAATAACAGTAAACAGCAATAACAGTGAAGAAGATAAAAGATATACAGAGAAATACCGCTAGATGGTCAAGGAGCAAACCCGCCGTGTGTAAGCAATCCCAAAAACCAGAAGCGAAAGTAAAAGGCTCCGCCCCTGGACCCGACGCCAGCATGGTATGAATAACCCGGCTGGAGATCCCTTCCCCCTCTCTCTGCTGGAGGAAAAAAAAAACTTGACTCTATCTTGGCTAAACCAGGACAACTAGATATTAGGAAGCATTTCTTTACAGAACGGGTTGTTATGTGTTGGAATGGGCTGCCCGGGGAGGTGGTGGAGTCCCCATCCCTGGAGGTGTTCAGGAGTAGGGTCAATTTAGAGCTTAAGGATATGCTGTAGGTGGGAACTGTGCTAGGCGAACGGCTGGACTAGATGATCTCCAGGGTCCTTTCCAACCTAGATGATCTTGTGATTCTGTGAAACGGAGAAAAATGAGAACTATAGTGAGGCTGGGCTGATGGTGATGTTGATTTCACAGAAACTCTCAGTGCATGTCCATCACTCTGGAATCTGAACAGGTATTGAGGTCTCCCTCAGGCAAGTACCCATTGCTCCAAACAGTCATTAGGCCCTTGAACTGACCAGTGTCCTCACCTCACATCACTACAGCTGGATGCTCCAGAATAAAGGAGGCAGAAAGCGTATGATACACTGGACTGTGGGGACTGAAGGAGAATTTATAGATATGCTCTGAAACGTGTCTGAACAGCAAACAAGTAACTGCATTTCTCTGCCTACAAACCAGTCATAGTCTAATCAGTGAATGTATACATTTTCTTACCTCATTCAAAAGAGAGAGGGTTATTTTTAAAGCAAGGATCTGTGTAGGTGCATTCCAATTTTTGGAGTCTCTAAGCCTGCCAAAGGCTATTGTGTAGATAAATACTCATTGCAAAACTCACTGAAAGTACCATTCTATCCCTAAGCTACTGAGGATGCACAAGATAGAAATGACCTTGTGTTTATACAGAAAACAGAATAAAATAAGGTGTTCTTGTGGCTGTATCTGAAATGCATTGTAGCTGCCACTTACATTCACAGGTTTGCATGCACAGCAACAAATAGATGCTTGAAAAGTCAGGTGTATGAAATAAACCTTATCTAGAATGCTTCAGTTTACAGATAAGAAATTCAGGGGAGAGCTACTGCAGGAGCATTAGGCAAGGAAACAACTCACAAAAGCTCTTTACGAGGCTGGGGAAAATAAAAGCAACAGCAAATTATTTGTGAAGCAGCAAATCTTTGTGGTTTTTTTTTTCCACTTCCGTATAATTATATGTTGTAATATTCTTTCTGTCTAAAGGTCATGAATATAATCATAAAACCTGCTCTTCAAACAGGATACAAACTTCTGCCAGTTATTATAGCTACAGGCTTGAAAAATTAAAACAGCCCAGAAAGCTTGGAAACTTCAGATGCCTTCTCCAAAAAAAGAAAATGGGAGAAGTATGTCCTATATCCTACAACATCAAATGCTTTTTTTTCTCCCCAGAGTTAATTTACTTGTGTATTTGGGCACTAGTTTAGTTAAGTCCAGAATACTATATAGAGATGCATCTGGCAAAGTGGCAAAGTATGGCAATCACTTTCAGTGTTGTTTCTTTTGATGAAACACAGCAGTTTATAAATTCTTTGGGGTAGAAATGGAGTTTCTTCTTGACTGATCCTGATCTTGATTTGCAAATACTGTTAATGAACAAAAGTTCAAGATAACTGTAAAACGCAAGGACACAAGGCAGGATGGCATAGGTATATAATCTGTTCTGTGGGGACAAAGTTAAGGAATGGTGAGAAAGCACTAGTGTATATGTTGGTTTAATTCCTGGAAGATGTTGGCTAAATTCCCATTTCTTGCACATGCCTACTGTGTGCCCTTACAAAGGCCACTTAGGACTAGCTCCACAGATACATGCATTAAAATGACATTGCTAATCATAGAGTCATAGGATAGTTTGGGTTGGAAGGGACCTTTAAAGGTCATCTAGTCCAACCTCCCCTGCAATAAGCAAGGACATCTTCAGCTAGATCAGGTTGCTCAGAGCCTGTCCAACCGGACCCTGAATGTTTCCAGAGATGGGGCATGTACCACCATTCTGGGCAGCCTGTTCCAGTGTTTCACCACCCTCACTGTAAAAGATTTCTTCCTTATATGTAGTGTAAATCTACCTCTTCTAGTTTAAAACCATTACCTCTCGTTCTGTCACAACAAGTCCTGCTAAAAAGTCTGTCCCTATCTTTCTTATAAGTCCCCTTTAAGCATAGAAAAGCTGCAATAAGGTTTCCCCAAAGCCTTCTCTTCTCCAGGCTGAACAACCCCAACTCTCTCAGCCTTTCCTCACACCTCTGGATGTTCCAGCTCTCTGACCATTTTTGTGGCCCTCCTCTGGACCTGCTCCAACAGGTTCATGTCTTTCCTGTGCTGAGGACTCCAGAGCTGGACACAGTACTCCATGTGGGGTCTCACCAGAGTGGAGTAGAGGGGCAGAATCACCTCCTTCAACCTGCTGGCCACAATTCTCTTGACACAGCCCAGGATCTAGGACTTGTCTTCTAGATCTCAGTTACTTATCTGTAAATTCCAGACCACGGTACTTCCCTATTTTAGTGTGGTATTAGGAAGACAAATACATTAAAGACATTTAAATGCTGCGGTGAAAAGAGTCACGCAAGTAGAAAACATAGAAAGAAATAAGCCTCAGTTTCTAATGCCTTTCAGGACTCCTGTGTGTGGAGAGAATGCAGGGTCTGGAATCAAGGAAGAAAGAAACAGGAGAAGAGAGCTGCCAGTCCCCATGATACACTTTCTTGGAGGGCAATAAGGGTTGCTTAGGTTGAAAGATGACAAGAAAGTCAATGCCTTTTACCAAGTAGAAGATGGCTGTGTCTATTCTGGGAGCAAGATAAAATCCTCCAAAAAGCCTTGGCCAAAAAGCCTTGGCATATTTTCCCTATGGAACTACACCTGCCCCCTTGTATATAGGCAGGTGTGCTTTGATAGCTTTCTCTGTGAAAGGGGAGGGGTGTTTGTGGGTTTTATTTAATACCTCCATCTGGAAGTTAGCACCCTGTGATCACAGTTTAACCTGATAGTATGCTTCTGGCATTACACCCCAAGAGGAGGGGTATAATGTGAGCAGGGGTTAGAAAAAAAAGCTGGTTTTGTTCCTGCTGGACAAATCACTTTACATTTATCTGCCTTTCTTTCCCAATTTCCAGCAGTGTCCTAGAAGTCTGCAGTCCCCAGGGAGGAGAGATATCATAGCTTGACATCACTGGGTGTTTCCTGCTGTGGACTCAAGACACTCTCTACACTTCCCTCAGGCTTTCTGAATTGTTCTCCAGGGGCACTAAACCCACTACAGGCACAGACATTTAGGTTGAATTTAGGTTGGCTGGCTGGCTTGAAAAGGCCCAAAGCAATTTGAAAACTTAAGGTAGAAGAGACACAGAAAAAGAAAGAAATGTTCTCCTTGTTCATTTGTATTTTCTGATCCTTGAAGATCTGATGTGGACTGATTGAAGGTCTCATATTTCATGAGACATTTTTCCTGTAATTTTCATGAGTTTTTCTTGCTCTGTTATTTTCCATTTTGGGATTGTATCTTGACAAAAGGAGAAACAACTCTTCTACAATACATGGTATCTTTTCACTTTAGCGATAACTGAAAATCTCATCAGCAGGTTTTTCATCCATGGAGTTCTCAATAGCTACCCCCAGAAAGAATCCTCACTCCCTTTCTATGAAATGAAGCAGGCTTTATAAATCCATCAGTATTTCAAAATATGTCTTCTGATGGGAGAGAAAACATTTCCCTTCTTTCCCTTCCCAGCCATCACTCATTTCCAATTCAGCTTCTCAGGTAACAAAGCTTGATGTATCTCACTCTTCTGAGCAAAAAGGAATGAACATTCCTATAAGCCTAGGTCCAAACACATTGAAGGTAACACAAAGTCTCCTAAACAATTCAACTATTTTTGTATCAAGCTCACCAAAGATAAACATATGCAGTCTGTGTGATGAAAATAAATGAGCATCCAGATTTTAAGCCTCTGCCAGCCCATCCGGTGAAACTCAGTAAGGCAGCGGCTGTTAACTTCTTGATTGAGCCAAGCTACTGCCATGAAACAGGTGAGGAAATCAAGGTGCAGGTATGTGCTGCTTCTGAGTGGCATCAAAAATTGGCAGGGAGGAGCATCCTGGCACACGCATGTGAGCTGTAATACAATTAAGATGGCTGCACAGCAAAACTACACTTTCTCAGTGATCTGAAGATTTCGCAGAGACTCTTGCTTGACAGTGCATCATAGTGATGCCATCATCATCACCCTGATGTCCAAGTGAATTATTAAAGCAATATAGCTGCATGAGTACATTGCAAAGAATAATTCTTTAGAAGATGGCTTTGTATGGAAAATGGTCCAGCTGTACATCCTGTTATTCTGATCTGATCCTAAGTGGGAATTGTGGTCTTCTGTCTTATAGTGAACACACTAAAAGAGATGACAAAACAAGCAGTGCCTTACTCTGAAGTGCTGTACCAGGGTGGGGGAAAAAGCTCTATCCTAAAGAAGTCCTGGGGCTGGAGAATGGCCAGGGTCATAGTGGTTTACCTGAGGAAAACATGGTGCAGGAGGGAATCAGCTGTGTTTAGGAGAGACTTGCAAGAAATAAAGCTCTGTGCTCCACCAAGCAGCTGGATGAGGCAGCAGCCAGTTCTCTTCCCTTCCAAGGGTCTATCTGCTAGAACAGATACACAGAAGAGTGCCACTGCAGTACTCCTTTCTTGGATGAAACTAGAAACTGAAAGGTCCTGACCCATTTGAATAAGACCACTGGTGATGGGAACTGGTCATGGAAGATCCCGTGGTAGCTTCAGCTGGAACAGGAACGTCAAATCCCAGCTGGTGACAGCACTGTCTGTGCAGATTCCCTTCTCACCGCTCTGCCCAGCTTAAAAAGCATTCATCAGTCCTCATTTTCTGCACTTACACTCTTCTGGCTGCTGATTTTATGCTATTTCCCACACCAAAGAGATGCTTTTCGGCAACTGCCAATTTCTACTGTGGAGAGGTGTCACATAGATACATTAATTGATTGGGAAGAGATTTAAGACCGTCAAGTAAAATATCTAACAGAAATTCAGAAAACTCCTCTGATTGCTAGTCACAGAGTTTTAATTTCAGGTAGCATATTTCCAAATGCATTTCTTTTGTTTCCATGCTGGCTGTAGTAAGGACTAATGCCAAACAATCTTTACATCCAGAAATCCTATGTGAGTTATGTCAGGCTAAAACAGCATGTAGGAGAGCATTCTGGCACACCTCACTAGAGTGTTTTCTGCCTGTTTTCACGCAGTCCCTACACCTGGGTCTGTTGGTAAAAGTGCTTGAACTTGGAGAGCTCTACTCTTCCCAGACTTTCCACAGCTAGCCCTAAGGTCCTTGACCAACAGAGTGAAACACGGCCTTGGCAGAAGGTGATTTTAATGGGTAAGTCTAGAATTTTAATCACAGCTACTATAACTCACTATAGGTTTCAATTTGATTTATAAGTCTAATAAAAGCCATTTCCTGTGAAGCTGAGCTGCACAGAAGTGACTGCTATTTTACTAGGCAGTTAAAACAACCCTCACATATTACAAAAGACTCTGAGCCATCAGATGTGCTCTTCAGCATTTATTATCTGATTTGATATGTTAATTGCTGGTTATTTGTATTAGCTGTTCTCTGGATTGATACAAGCTGGTTTTCTGCACTTAGGCTGTGCAGCCTACTGTGTAAGGGTAATTAACATGGGGCCTATGATTAACTGGAGAATCAGATGTCAGCTGTGTTTCCATTCTCTAGCAGTGGCCTGAAGGAAACGATGCTTCTGCAGTGCAGTTAGCTATGCAATTCCAAGAGCCCCTGGCTGAGATGAAGGTACTGATGTACAAACAGGAAGGCAGTTGCTGCCCTTATGAACTTGCACCAGGGAAAGACAAGACAAACAAGGCAGAGGTGAAGCAGAGCCAGAGAGGTTAAGATGTCTGTTAAACAAGAATATGTCAAGTGGGAGACAGGGCTCTGCAAACATGCTGCTTTGCAGATTTCTGGCTTTTAAGCAGTTTTACCTGGATGCTCCACTTGCTGTGACAGATCCCTCCCTTGTATTAAATAAAAACTGTCCACTGTATTAAGGAAATCTGTGCAAGGATGACTGGTAACTCTATACCAGAACAAATAAAAGATCAAATAAGAGAAAACTGTAGCAAGCTACATAAGGAATTATGGCAGAGCAACACTTGTCTCATGAGGCCTGACATTTAAGTGCACAGACATCCTCTTGTTATGTGTGAGGTAATGCTGTCCTCAAGGGCAAAATCACTTTAAGTAATATGACTTCAAGAGTTATAGTACTTCACCTTATTCTTAAACCATCTGAGAACAGAAAGTCTTTTGTTTTGTTCTTTTCTAGTTACAGCAGGTGCAGGGTAGAAGCTGAAAACTGAGAGCGTGAGCCACACCTACATCTGATGCTGAAATGTGTTGTCCTTACAGCTGGAAGAAAGAGTTAACAGACTTCAGCTCTCAGGCATAAAATCCTTGTCCAGACTGCGTGAAATCTTTCTGTTGCCACAAAATATTATAAAACGTAGGGTCAGAACCTAGAAGGGATCTAGAAATGGATCTTGCTGCCTAACGTGATAGGATGTTAAAGGATTTTACCAGACTCTGGATATCTCTAGGCTTGCTTTATTAACAACTCAGAGTTGGGCCATCACCTCAGTGAGTGGCATCAGCTGACAAAAACCATCTTATATTTATATGATTCTTCATAACATGTAATACAATACTAATTCATCATCAATTTCAAAAGTCCATTATATTCCACAGTTCCGACTAGTTCTTCTCGTCCCGCTCCGGTTCCTCTTCTTACAGCACTGCTCACTGATGCAGTTCTTCAGTTATCATGGTTACTTATCTTCAGTATTGTTCCTAGAGCCCCTGTGCATACTGCATTGAATTGTAAGTATGGTTCCTAGAGCACCTGTGCTGTATAAAACAATATCTATTTATTAATATTCCTGCTATTAATAATATCCTAAGAGAAAAGAGATTTCTAAAGCTTATTCCTTTCACAAGGATTGCTTGGGTGCTGCGGATGGGTGTAGCAAGGCTGGTAATAGCAGCCTGCCTGCCATTGTATGCTCAAAACCCAAGTAAAGAAAGGCAAAAAATAGCACATATAAAAAGCAAATTGTGAATTTTCAGGTTAGAAGAAGAAAAACATGAGTAAAACTATAAACGAAGTGTTGGAAAAGCCAAACCTAGTGGCTCAACCTTGGATCTTAAAAGGAGGTCTGAAAAAACCCACACAGGGTCAGAGGGATTCAAGCCCATCTAGACCACTTCGAAAAGCCTAATTCAACCCAGCCTAAGTTTGTATCTAAGCTGAATTTGGATTCACCTGATATCAACAGCTCATGAGGATGGTAATAGAATACACTGCAACCCAGGACACTGTAAGATGTCAGCCACAAGCAACTGTGACAGCATTTAGGCAAGCCAAGTGGTAAATTGATGGCATGTAGTGACATAGATTCAGTCAGCCTCAAAATAACCTCACTGGGGGCAAGAGCAGAGCGAGCCACATGCTGCCATCAGCTGCACCATCGTGTGTGGCAGCTGGAGGCCCCAGGCTATGCCAAGCTGCCAGCCATATGGAAAATGAGGTAGAGAACCATTAATCTACGTCCCCATAATGAACCTCTTCAGATAATACAAGCATGGGGCCAGTTAGCACATTGTAGATTTTGCCTCACTTCTCTGTATGAAAAACAAATCTCACACAAACACCCATATGCACTTGCAGTAAATAGAGAAATAATTCATGGTGCCATTGACCTAACCACATGGGTGAGTAACCTGGCGGGATGCATTTGGGATGGCAAGGTCCTGCTAGCCATGCTTTTCTGAACCGCCCTGCCTGAGCTGGGTACAACCCAGGGCTCTTGCTTTCCAGACAAAGTATTTTTTCTAAAATCTTAGGAGGCTTATCAGGGATAAAAACAGGGCCAAAGTTCAAGGGATTTTGTTCTAGGGTTAAAGAAGGATTTTAATTTGACACCCAAGCCAAGGGAACCCTCTCTACCCCAGGTGGTAGGAAGTAGAAGTGAATGCCCTCTTTGGTTTTTGCTTTTGAGAGTTAACCTTGGTCTCCCACCAGGGCTGGGCTACAGAAAGTAAGGCTAGGATGCCACACTTGAAATTCCAGACAGATGCTGTAATAAAATGTGGAAATTGGATGCAAATTACTTACTACATCTACAATACCACATTGTTTACTGGTACTGAAGTTTGATAATCACAGCAACAATTCTCAAATTACTTTTGCTCAGCAACCACACTTTTCCATGAGCACTGAAATGTTTCCTGTAGTTAAGCAGAGAGGATTTTTAAGACTTGTCCTATGCTCCTAAATTGAAACAATTTGCAAATGACTATAGAGACTTAATGAACTTAAGGGTGATTTTCAAATGGCAGTGAAGAGTTACTTCTTTACAGACAACAAGACATTCAACTAGTCATTTGTCACAGACCACCCAGAAGTCTCACATAAAACATTGTGTTAAATTCATGGCTCCCAGTTCCCAGCTAGTGGGGAAAAATAAACAAAAAGCCACTAAACCAACTTTCTTCTCCTAGCATTTACTTGTTCCTCACATACAGTGATTGGCTCTAACTCTGTATGTGAATGTCCCTGAATGCAGTATAGTAATGCACCTGGTAAACTGTACTGTGGGACATCTGCTCAGTATTGACTTGCTTAGGTCTAATCATTGGCTAGGGCACATAATAAACCAGGATATCAGGTACATGCTGGCACTAGGTGGAAGATCAGAAATATGATCCTGGGAGCTAGTATCTTGGCATACTACATATCCAGGCAGGCAGTACTGTAAAGTTGACGATGAACAGGAAACTTTCCTTTCCCATTAAATCAATTCTCCATTAAGAGATTAGCCAGAACAATGGGATAAGATAGGTCTGAGTGCTTCAGAATAGACACAGCTGAATCTCACAACTTCTAAGAGATACGCAGGGAGAGCAATCTCACAGAAGCTATCCCTCATCAGAATGATCTGAATCAATATCAGGAAACACTGGAACATAGTTATTGCATGATGGTCATCTTTCAGTTGTGGTTTTCGATGCCTGCACCCTAGGATAAAGGCAGACATGGATTACCTAACTGATGATGCACACAGTGTATATTTTTATCCCAGAGCCACCTATAAGCAAAAGCATATCTATATGCTTATTATGCAAAATGCAATAAAAATAAAAAAAGCAAACCCAAAACAACGTATCACTTCCTTGAAAGGGTTTTTGCGGCGGGTGGAGGAAGCAAGCAGCCGATCCAATGTGAATGATAGAGCAAGCTTCAACTTTATTGAAAGAAATCACACCTTATATAAGCACTCTACAATAATCATGCATACTACTCACAAATCTATTGGATAAAAGTAAAAGGCTACATTATAATATCCCAGTCCCTTGTGGCATTTCAGGTATGTCACAACATCTTCCCTCTTCTGGCCTGCCTTCTTTCCGAAGGTTGTTTACCATCACACTCAAGGCCATTGTGTACCTCAGTTTCTCTCTTTGTTAACATAACAGTCCTTTGTAGGCATAACTGTACCCTGGGTTTTTTCCTTTGTTTGCCTCAGATGCCTGCAATCAGCTCCTGCAGAGACCCATGGCCTTGCTCTCTGCAAGCCGTTCTCCAACAATTCCCCCTTTTTCTTTTTGTGCAGGCTGCACAAGCATAAATTTACTAATATTTCTCATTATACAACTATATGCTATTTTAATAATTACTACAATCTATAACACTATTCCTAACCACCGCAATAAACTGTTAAAGGTACCCTATTAAGTACAAAGCATCACATATTACCCATATTTAAGAGATATGACTAAATATTACAAAATAAACAGTGAGGAAAATACAGAATAGCACACTTAATTAATAGAAGTACTAACATTCAGATCCGCAATTGCTAGGGAACCCTGGATACAGCGAGAATTTAGCGTGCCCTTCCTCACAAACTGGAAACCCTATGCGATGCGTCCATCCATAGGTGAGGCATCCAAAGTCGCTGCAAGCAGGTCCAGCCTCTAAATCAACAGGCCAAAATAACTGGCAACTTTCTTTGAGCGGAAACATCTGATTTCATCCTCCTGTTGGGTTCCACCTGGAGCCTGGCCAGCACTCCAGGGGGAAAACCAAGGGAGTTTCTAAATAAGGTTAAACACTTGAGCTCTTAATTCTTAATATTACTAAACAAAGAAAGTTGAATACACACATTCTCACAGCATCTTATCCTTATTAATAACTATATTTTATCTAAAGTACATCTTGCACAAGTAAATAGTAAGCTTACATATTTCATTAAGGAGTTACTATTACTGTTAGCATTTTCTCTTAAAAGTATTGGCAACTGTAGTGTAGTTTGTTCTGTTGCAGTAGCAAACATTACTCAGACATTCTGCTTGAATGATCAGTTGAAGAGACCGCAAACTGTCAGCACAGGGGCACTCACAGCACCCACAGCTGGATCCTGAGTGCTGGCTGCCTCTCACACCTCAGGTGTGGTTGCACACACCTTGCTGGTGACCATTGGAGACTGAGACCTGTGGAGACACAAGCATAACCTCTTCCCCAGGTTATTAAAAGAAATGGTCCTTCTCAGATACCCCTTTCTAGGTTTTGTTAACACTTGAGCTTTGCTCTGGACTTCTTGTTGATCTGGTATCTGTGATGAAAGACGACACAATATTGGTGACACCTGTGAGACAGGGGAGATGTTTAAAAGGTTTGAAGAGATGGAGTCTTTCTGGTATTCAGGGCAAGTTGCAGTGATGTGTTTAGCTGGATGCCTTGATAAAGAAAACTGGTTTTGTACTGCTCTGGCATTCTGGTGGAAAAAATGCATGCGTTTTACAGCAGAGCAAATGGTTGACCTGAAGCCAAGATCTCTCCCCCCTTTTGTTTTTGCAAAAGTACTTTCAAGATCTGGTGTGTTCTTTCTATGATGGCTTGTCCTGTGGGGGAATGCAGTATACCTGCGATGCTTGTTAGCTATACGGTGAAGATCTTGTTTTGCCTTCTCTGTAAGTACTTTGGGTGATGTCAGTGAAGGATCTGTTCACAAAATATCAAAAAAGCTATGCAGATCATCATGAGTTAGGCCCACGATGGCTCTATCTAATTTATGGTTCCTAACAGTGACTGTAAATCTTTTAAAGTCTTAATAACAGTTTTAAGTTGTTGCAGGACAATACACACAGGTGATTTGGTTTACAATGTTAGTGTCAGGGTGGGTTGTGCTGCAGTGGTGATTCAGACAAATTTGATCCAATTTGAGTTCCTCATTGAGTCATACAGTCATGACCCCAAAATGCAATAGGGGTTTTCCAATATAAATGGATGAATATTTGTTGCCCAGTTTTCTGGGCTCCTTACATGAATGAGATCCTTGCTTTAAATTGTTACAGCATGACCACAAACCCTGAAAAGCATTTGACGTACCAGAGCTAACAGCCAATCTGCTCACAGATATTATGGTCACATCTGTACCAGTATCTAAAATGCCTGTCAGCTCAACAGATATTTTAGCTTTAACGAGAGTACATTTTACCACAAGTTAACCTTGTGTCACGTTTAAGTCCAAAAATATTTAAGGGGTACCTGCTGATCCAAATCCTGAGTAATTGTGGTTTCTTGGTATACTATTAGGGGGAGCCACAGTACAATAAGCAAGCTAAATAATTTTTTGATCCTTTGTTACTGAACATAGGGGTACAGACCATAATATTGATTTTTCTCTTCATAATCAGCATCTACAACCCCTGGTAAAAGAAACAACCCCTGTAAGGTTGTAGATAACCTTTTGACAATAGTTTCATTAGGCAGATGGTTCAGAGGTGCACTCTCCCCGCAGAGTATGCACCTAAATTCAAGACAACAGTCAACACAGAATTACTGCTTCCTGCTAGAGGAGGTATTTCACCTGTAACACTGAGAACACTGAGCCCAAACAAACCGCAGCACCGATGACCCAGCGGGCGGGCACTAGGACCCCGTTAGTTCCTCGTTGGCCGCTTCCCTGGCCGGAGAACTCCGAGGCTTCAGTGGGCCGCGTCTCACACACACGCACATTCACACACACAGACAAAGGAGCTCCTGACACTTACTACTCACAACATAGTGACAAATATTACAAATAC
The DNA here is from genome assembly GCF_965140245.1 of Athene noctua. Taxonomy (NCBI): domain Eukaryota; kingdom Metazoa; phylum Chordata; class Aves; order Strigiformes; family Strigidae; genus Athene; species Athene noctua. The sequence goes on from NC_134039.1 coordinate 26,036,908, forward strand.
GAAGACTCCATTACGAACATACAAAGCCTGTGCTGCATAACCCTGCCGCTTTGGGCGGAGGGGGTGGGGGGGTGCCGAGAGCGCAGTGCCGGGCTCAGCCGCAGGCGGCCGCTCCGCGTCGTGGGGGCTCGGGGAGGCCCCGGGCCGCCGCCGCCAGCTCCGAACGTTAAGCATAGAGATCTACACGCTCGGTTTTCCAGGTAGAGTACTGTGCCGGCGTGAATGCCGGGTTTTTTCTTAAAAGTGTTAGCCAGTTTTTATGGGGCCAATCGATATCCCTGAGCCATCGCCTCCAGTACAGCTGTTGCAGTCTGAGATTTTGCAGCCCGTTCTTATTAATGCTTTTCTCTAAATCTTTAATAACAGAAAAATGCCGTTCTTCCCAACGTGGCTGATGACTCGGCTCATAGCTTACAGGAGTAAGAATTTTTCTTGCCATGTCCATATTCCCTTGCGCCAAGGTTTTTTCGCCTCACTGTTACCTTTTTTTCGCCTCACTTTTACCTACGAATCATCCTCAGTTAAGGGAGGACACAGACCAGACAGTCCAGATTCTTTTTCAGGATTTACAGCATCAGGGTCTAAAAGATTATCACACCATTCTGCTTCTTCAAACAATAAATTTGGCTCTTTAAAGTGTCCCTTAGCCATGCCCAGACCAATCAGCGCGACTAAGTTTTTTATTGGACTTATTCCCCGCTTTTCTAAAAAGCAAAAAGTCTTAGGGCTACCTCTTTTTCCTTGTTTCTGCCTGGGCAGACTTCTTTTAATTCCTTTCCTGTATCGTAGCTTGATGACCTTCAGTAATATCTGATCAGTAGCTAACGACCAGTGCTGGCTTTTCCTAGGTTTCCCCACGTTCAGGCTTCATTTTATAATTCCTTATGGCCTTTCCTAGTTACACCGCTGCGGCCTATTCCTTTTTAGCCCCCTCGTTTCGCAATATCTCCTGAAGCAATATTGTGGATCCACTGCTCCGATGCCAGACTTACAAATCCTGGCGCTTCAGGAGATGGCACACGTCTACTGCTCCAGGCACCGACCTTATCGCCTTCCTGCTCCAGAAATCCGTTCCGCCGCTTCCCGGTTTCCGTTCGGTGGAAAAGCAGAGTTCGGGTAACCCTGTTCGGTGCGCCACTTGCGGCGGGCGGAGGAAGCAAGCAGCCGATTCAATGTGAATGATAGAGCAAGCTTCAACTTTATTGAAAGAAATCACACCTTATATAAGCACTCTACAATAATCATGCATACTACTCACAAATCTATTGGATAAAAGTAAAAGGCTACATTATAATATCCCAGCCCCTTGTGGCATTTCAGGTATGTCACAACATCTTCCCTCTTCTGGCCTGCCTCCTTTCCGAAGGTTGTTTACCATCACACTCAAGGCCATTGTGTACCTCAGTTTCTCTCTTTGTTAACATAACAGTCCTTTGTAGGCATAACTGTACCCTGGGTTTTTTCCTTTGTTTACCTCAGATGGCTGCAATCAGCTCCTGCAGAGACCCATGGACTTGCTCTCTGCAAGCCGTTCTCCAACAGGTTTTCCTTAATCATGTGCATGGTTAAGCTGTTGTGTGTATGCTGACACATCTTCAGCTTAGTTTTCTCACTGATTAAAAGAGAAACATCTGTAAAATACTCATTCACATTAGTAATTTAATGTGTTGTCTCATTCTTGTGTTTTTGCTAATTAAGAATGTTGTGCACACGTAACATGCTGTACAAATCCTCAAGATTGGACAGTTAACTTAGCCCGTGCTTTAAACCTTCTTATGATTGGATAAAAAGTGCCACATCAACCTTGCTAGACTTCCTGCCTTGTGTAACTTCCTTTTCCTTCCAAACCCCTTCCGGGAGTTGTTTGTCTCGTTTAGTTCCTCCTCCCTCATTCAGGGTTACGTCCTTATCACATTCTTGCTCAGGCTGAGGCTCTTATCAATCTTGTTCTCACGCAGGATTGCTCACATGTCCATTCTCTTGCAGAAAGTCCTCTTGAATCCCAACATGTCCCCATCATAGGGCAAGATAGCACATAGCAATCAGATATTAACTATGCTCCACACTATATGATATATCTGGCACAGATGAGCAGACCAGAAAAACCTTGAAGTTAGATATGTTTGCTCACACGCTTTCTGAGGTGCCCTCTGAATTTACTATGACTAAAAGTGGTTTGCCCTTTTGCACATCGTTGGATTGCAACCTTGCTTGTTGTCACACTAGGAAGAAATTTATCTCACCTAACTCTGTTGTCCTAAAACACAGATGTCTAGACTGCCTTTCAGGACAATGGGGGAGAGCGATGCATTTCCTGATCACATGACTACATTAAGAGCCGTCAAAGCTGGGCAAGCGAATCCCTCCCATGCCTCTGTATTCATGCAGGCCAGCAAGAACTGTGCATGCATCAGAAGGAGGGAGTAATAGTGCATCTCTGGAGACACTCTTCACTGGTGCTGGAAAATAGCATTTACAGACCTTTTCGAAGTATGAAGGCCAGATCCTCAGCTCATATCTACTCACATCCACTTGCAAGAGCTACAGAAGCTTGCAGGTACTGAGTTTTCCTAAGGATTAAGCAGTCAACAGAGGCAGTGTGTCGTCATCATAAAAAATAAGCTACCATAGTCTTATTGTAGCACCTTTACTATTACCATCCTTACTCTCACTGCAAAGTCAAATTTTCTCCCTATCATCCCTACACCATGATTGGTGTAGCATCCACTAGCTGCCTCTCCTCCAGTGCCTCATCAGGCATTTTAAACTACAAATGAACCTTGGACAGTTACCCAACAAGAGCAAAGCTTCCTAAGGGAGCTTTCCCCCCTACTTGCAGGGGCCAAGGCTACTTGCTTCTTCACTGGTAAATTCCTGAGGCACCTGTATTTAACTGTTACAGTAAAGAAATGTAGGAGTGTTCAACGTGCACTTTAGCCCCAAGGCATCTATAAGACAAAACTCTTGCTCCAGATTCCTGTTTGATTCCAGAAAAACAATTAAATTGAACCCTGAACCACCCAGAAGATGTTGAAAGATATGCTTTACCTTCCTTTGGTAAAGAGTTGGTCACCAAAAATCTGCCACAGGTGGGAACACAAACTCAAGGTTGCAGCCCTCCACATGTCTGCCTTTTGCTCTGCTGCTCTTCCCTCACTTGACAGTTCCTCACTCCACTACTTTTTCATGAAGAGTACAAATGGGAGCGACCCCAACAAGAGAAACCAGGAGAGGCTGAGGCTAAAACACACACAAGCCTGGCATCAGGAGACTTATTTTAACAGTCTAATAAATTTGTGTTTCCAAAGTAAATATCTGCCTTAACATATAGCTGAAATATAATGCAGTTTCTTTTTATTTCTGGGCTCTTTCCTTTTCCTTAACATGGCAGTGGCTTACTTGGATTAGGCACCAGACTCAAAGAGTGAGTTCATGAAGAAAGAGAAGCACATAGAGAATCATATACTTCTCTCTTCACCGACTTTGAAGATTAATCTTGGGCATGTTCCTCTGCATTTCCTTCTGGCTGATTTTGGAAGTTCCTCGCTCAACTTCCTGCTTTCTCTGAATGTCACTTTCCAATGCCCATACTCTACAAGGACACCTGTACAGGGCACCTCAGTATCTAACTTGGAGCCAGTTAAACTAGACAGCAGGATAGACCCCGTATCAAAGGGTTACGTGCTGCAGTACATAAACCCAGTTATGGATTATTGGGCTGTTTGGAAATGAATTGCTGATTTCAATCTGTATGTTTGAAATGGCATATCTCAGCTCAGAATAAAATTTATTAATCGAAATAAAACCCATTAGAATCAACACATTTTTGCCAATGAGAAACAAGCATATTTATTCTGGTTGCATAAAATTCTGGACTTCTCCAGGCGATGAAGTCATCTAAGGCAGTTTCGGCCTCCCCTTGGTTTCTGAAGCGTCTCCCGCACAGGAAGCAGTCGAGATGCTTGAAGAAGTGATAGCCGGTGGGCGAGAGGTCTGGTGAGTACGGTGGATGACACAGAGTTTCGTAGCCCAACTCGTTCAACTGTTGTAGCATCGAAAGTGCAACGTGTGGCCGCGCGTTATAGTGGAGAAGGCTGGAACCCTTTCTGTTGACCAGTGCTGGGCACAGCCGTTGAAGTTTCTGGTGCATTTCATTGATTTGCTGGACGTACTTCTCCGCCATGATCGTTTCACCCAGATTCAGGAAGCTGTGATGGATTAAACCAGCAGCAGACCACCAGACAATCAGCATGCCCTTCTTTTGGTGCAGATTGGGCTTTGGGAAGTGCTGCGGAGCTTCATCGCGGTCCAACCACTCAGCCAATCATCACCGGTTCTCATAGAGCATCCATTTCTCGTTGCATGTCACAATACAGTCGAGAAATGGGTCGTTCTGGTTGTGAAAAAGAAGCGCTGACGACACTTCAAAGTGGCGATTCCTGTGCTTCTCATTCAATTCGTGTGGCACCCATTTGTTGAGCTTCTTTGACTTTCCAATCTTCTTCAGATGCTCAGAAACAGTTGATATGCTTACCACGAGTTCTTTTGCAAGTTCTTGAACAGTTGTGCGTGTATCTGCTTCCACCAGAGCCTTCAATTCATCGTCGTCAATAGCAGAAGGATGTCCGCGACATTCTTGATCTTCAAGGTTGAAATTGCCACGTCGAAAATTTTGGAACCAAAGTCGCACTGTCTGTTCATTAAGACTTCCCTGGCCATATACCTCATAGATGTTTCGAGCAGCTTGCACTGCATTACGTCCAAGTTTGAACTCGTAGAAGTAGATCTGTTGAAATTGTTGTTTTGACATCTGAACTTCAACCCTCCAAAATTTGTCAAAACCACAGTTTATATTATAATTATACAGCATGAAAGTTCATAACATGAGCTTTTAAAAAATATATAACAGTACGCCAGTCGAGAAGGTACTATTCGTGAAACATATACAATGAAATTCACATTACAAAATGGAAATTAATTTCCTTACTATCCCACAGAGTTTTCATGGCAGACAGGAAAATTTGACCAATCCCATGTTCACAGAAAATACAGGTAATGAATAGCTTATTATCGTGACCTCTGCACTGATACTGATGCTTCATGATGCAATTACTGTGGCTGAGTTAAAGCCATCTTCTTGTTGTAAAATTCCTATGTTGCATTTGAAGCATTTTACAATATATTAAGAGCTTTCATAGGTGATGGATGGCAACTGAGGTGAGATCAATAAATAAGGCCACTCTACATGTTCTAGCTTTGAGCTCCTACCTAAAGACAGCCTGCAAATGGGAAGGATGTTGGGCATTTTGTTTTTAGTTTCTCTTCTGTTGTAAAAGTACATGTGAAATAGCCTGAATTTACTTTAGAAATATCAAGTCTCACTTTCATTTCCTTACTGGAGATTTCTTTTGGAAGTAATTCTGCTTCTTTTTGAAGGGGTTTTTAAGCCTTCTTGGGAAGAAGCTAAGGGAAATTTTGCAGTGGTTGTTAAACACTCAGAGAATAAAGAACATGAGAAATGTAAACTATAGTGAAGAGAGAGTGCAGAATTAAAGAGTTCTAGAAAAACAAATTAAGTAAAGTTAAAGCAAGACACTTTTTAATAAGAATAATTAAGAGCAGAAATATCATGTAAGGAAAAACAACCAACACTCTAGGCTACCCAGTCTTCTTTAAAATATCGTGAAGCAAAAAATTTGTGGAACAAAATACCCAATCAGTAAGGGAATACTCAAGAGTGTTGGAGAACGGCTTGCAGAGAGCAAGGCCATGGGTCTCTGCAGGAGCTGATTGCAGCCATCTGAGGTAAACAAAGGAAAAAACCCAGGGTACAGTTATGCCTACAAAGGACTGTTATGTTAACAAAGAGAGAAACTGAGGTACACAATGGCCTTGAGTGTGATGGTAAACAACCTTCGGAAAGGAGGCAGGCCAGAAGAGGGAAGATGTTGTGACATACCTGAAATGCCACAAGGGGCTGGGATATTATAATGTAGCCTTTTACTTTTATCCAATAGATTTGTGAGTAGTATGCATGATTATTGTAGAGTGCTTATATAAGGTGTGATTTCTTTCAATAAAGTTGAAGCTTGCTCTATCATTCACATTGAATCGGCTGCTTGCTTCCTCCGCCCGCCGCAAGTGGCGCACCGAACAGGGTTACCCGATCCCTGCTTTTCCACCGAATGGAACCCGGGAAGGGGGGACGGACTCGGAGCAGGAAGGCAATAAGGTCGCTGCCGGGAGGCAGTAGATGTGTGCCGTCTCCTAAGTGCCAGGATTGTAAGACTGACATTGGAGCAGCTGATCCAAACTACAGCTTCAGGAGATTTTGCAATCCGAGAAGGGCTACCCCGGAATAGGCCGCAATAGGGATTTACCCAGGAGAGGCCAGGCCCCAATAGGGATTACCCAGGAAAGGCCACAAGGAATAAAAGGCTGAATCGGGATTACCCAGGAAAAGCTTTCACTGGTCTTTGGCTACTTGATCGGACTTTAAGGAAGGTATTCAAGCTGCACCAGGAATTTAAGGAATTTTTGCCCGGGCAGGAACATGGAATGAGAGGTAGCCCTAAAAGTTTCTGCTTTTTAGAAAAGCGAGGAATAAGACCGAAAAAAGACTTAGCCGCGCTGATTGGTCTGGGCAAGGCTAAGGGACACTTTAAAGAGCCAAATTTATTGTTTAAAGAATCAGAATGGTGTGATAATCTTTTGGACACTGATGCTGTAAATCCTGAAAAAGAATCTGGACTGTCTGGTCTGTGTCCTCCCTTAACTGAGGATGATTCGTAGGTAAAAGTGAGGCGAAAAAAAGGTAACAGTGAGGCGAAAAAACCTTGGCGCAAGGGAATATGGACATGGCAAGAAAAATTCTTACTCCTGTAAGCTATGAGCCGAGTCATCAGCCACGTTGGGAAGAACGGCATTTTTCTGTTATTAAAGATTTAGAGAAAAGCATTAATAAGAACGGGCTGCAAAATCTCAGACTGCAACAGCTGTACTGGAGGCGATGGCTCAGGGATATCGATTGGCCCCATAAAAACTGGCTAACACTTTTAAGAAAAAACCCGGCATTCACGCCGGCACAGTACTCTACCTGGAAAACCGAGCGTGTAGATCTCTATGCTTAACGTTCGGAGCTGGCGGCGGCGGCCCGGGGCCTCCCCGAGCCCCCACGACGCGGAGCGGCCGCCTGCGGCTGAGCCCGGCACTGCGCTCTCGGCACCCCCCCACCCCCTCCGCCCAAAGCGGCAGGGTTATGCAGCACAGGCTTTGTATGTTCGTAATGGAGTCTTCGTATTTGTAATATTTGTCACTATGTTGTGAGTAGTAAGTGTCAGGAGCTCCTTTGTCTGTGTGTGTGAATGTGCGTGTGTGTGAGACGCGGCCCACTGAAGCCTCGGAGTTCTCCGGCCAGGGAAGCGGCCAACGAGGAACTAACGGGGTCCTAGTGCCCGCCCGCTGGGTCATCGGTGCTGCGGTTTGTTTGGGCTCAGTGTTCTCAGTGTTACAGGTGAAATACCTCCTCTAGCAGGAAGCAGTAATTCTGTGTTGACTGTTGTCTTGAATTTAGGTGCATACTCTGCGGGGAGAGTGCACCTCTGAACCATCTGCCTAATGAAACTATTGTCAAAAGGTTATCTACAACCTTACAGGGGTTGTTTCTTTTACCAGGGGTTGTAGATGCTGATTATGAAGAGAAAAATCAATATTATGGTCTGTACCCCTATGTTCAGTAACAAAGGATCAAAAAATTATTTAGCTTGCTTATTGTACTGTGGCTCCCCCTAATAGTATACCAAGAAACCACAATTACTCAGGATTTGGATCAGCAGGTACCCCTTAAATATTTTTGGACTTAAACGTGACACAAGGTTAACTTGTGGTAAAATGTACTCTCGTTAAAGCTAAAATATCTGTTGAGCTGACAGGCATTTTAGATACTGGTACAGATGTGACCATAATATCTGTGAGCAGATTGGCTGTTAGCTCTGGTACGTCAAATGCTTTTCAGGGTTTGTGGTCATGCTGTAACAATTTAAAGCAAGGATCTCATTCATGTAAGGAGCCCAGAAAACTGGGCAACAAATATTCATCCATTTATATTGGAAAACCCCTATTGCATTTTGGGGTCATGACTGTATGACTCAATGAGGAACTCAAATTGGATCAAATTTGTCTGAATCACCACTGCAGCACAACCCACCCTGACACTAACATTGTAAACCAAATCACCTGTGTGTATTGTCCTGCAACAACTTAAAACTGTTATTAAGACTTTAAAAGATTTACAGTCACTGTTAGGAACCATAAATTAGATAGAGCCATCGTGGGCCTAACTCATGATGATCTGCATAGCTTTTTTGATATTTTGTGAACAGATCCTTCACTGACATCACCCAAAGTACTTACAGAGAAGGCAAAACAAGATCTTCACCGTATAGCTAACAAGCATCGCAGGTATACTGCATTCCCCCACAGGACAAGCCATCATAGAAAGAACACGCTAAACTTTGAAAGTGCTTTTGCGAAAACAAAATGGGGGAAGAGATCTTGGCTTCAGGTCAACCATTTGCTCTGCTGTAAAACGCAGGCATTTTTTCCACCAGAATGCCAGAGCAGTACAAAACCAGTTTTCTTTATCAAGGCATCCAGCTAAACACATCACTGCAACTTGCCCTGAATACCAGAAAGACTCCATCTCTTCAAACCTTTTAAACATCTCCCCTGTCTCACAGGTGTCACCAATATTGTGTCATCTTTCATCACAGATACCAGATCAACGAGAAGTCCAAAGCAAAGCTCAAGTGTTAACAAAAACCTAGAAAGGGGTATCTGAGAAGGACCATTTCTTTTAATAACCTGGGGAAGAGGTTATGCTTGTGTCTCCACAGGTCTCAGTCTCCAATGGTCACCAGCAAGGTGTGTGCAACCACACCTGAGGTGTGAGAGGCAGCCAGCACTCAGGATCCAGCTGTGGGTGCTGTGAGTGCCCCTGTGCTGACAGTTTGCGGTCTCTTCAACTGATCATTCAAGCAGAATGTCTGAGTAATGTTTGCTACTGCAACAGAACAAACTACACTACAGTTGCCAATACTTTTAAGAGAAAATGCTAACAGTAATTGTAACTCCTTAATGAAATATGTAAGCTTACTATTTACTTGTGCAAGATGTACTTTAGATAAAATATAGTTATTAATAAGGATAAGATGCTGTAAGAATGTATGTATTCCACTTTCTTTGTTTAGTAATATTAAGAATTAAGAGCTCAAGTGTTTAACCTTATTTAGAAACTCCCTTGTTTTTCCTCCTGGAGTGCTGGCCAGGCTCCAGGTGGAACCCAACAGGAGGATGAAATCAGATGTTTCCGCTCAAAGAAAGTTGCCAGTTATTTTGGCCTGTTGATTTAGGGGCTGGACCTGCTTGCAGCGACTTTGGATGCCTCACCTATGGATGGACGCATCGCGTAGGGTTTCCAGTTTGTGAGGAAGAGCACTCTAAATTCTTGCTGTATCCAGGGTTCCCTAGCATTTGTGGATCTGAATGTTAGTACTTCTATTAATTAAGTGTGCTATTCCGTATTTTCCTCACTGTTTATTTTGTAATATTTAGTAATATCCCTTGAATATGGGTAATATGGGATGCTTTGTACTTAATAGGGTACCTTTAACAGTTTATTGCGGTGGTTAGGAATAGTATTATAGATTGTAGTAATTATTAAAATAGCATATAGTTGTATAATGAGAAATATTAGTAAATTTATGCTTGTGCAGCCTGCACAAAAAGAAAAAGGGGGAATTGTTGGAGAACGGCTTGCAGAGAGCAAGGCCATGGGTCTCTGCAGGAGCTGATTGCAGGCATCTGAGGCAAACAAAGGAAAAAACCCAGGGTACAGTTATGCCTACAAAGGACTGTTATGTTAACAAAGAGAGAAACTGAGGTACACAATGGCCTTGAGTGTGATGGTAAACAACCTTCGGAAAGGAGGCAGGCCAGAAGAGGGAAGATGTTGTGACATACCTGAAATGCCACAAGGGACTGGGATATTATAATGTAGCCTTTTACTTTTATCCAATAGATTTGTGAGTAGTATGCATGATTATTGTAGAGTGCTTATATAAGGTGTGATTTCTTTCAATAAAGTTGAAGCTTGCTCTATCATTCAACATTGAATCAGCTGCTTGCTTCCTCAATCCTCCACACAAGAGGATTACAAAAATACAAGTAGATAGTATAAAAGCAGGAAATGGAAAGTATGTATGAGACCACAGACAAGTTACTACTTTCTCAGTCTTATAATCTCCCATCCTACTAACCATCAAATTGCAGTCCTGCTGTTTTGCAGAATTACACAGTAACTGCCTTAAACACAGTATATTTATACAATGTGAAGAATGGGAAATAATTTGAAATCCCTCCCAGTAAAGACAGGCCACATTATTAAATGCAGTTCCTCAATTGTAAAAAGAGCTCAGTCCAGTTAAACAACAGTATTTAGCATTTATACAGTTCTTTCACTTGCAAATGCTTCACAAATATTATCCAACCTAGGACATAAAAGATCTTCCCAATATGTTTGCTTTTTGGCACAAGCTGGAGGTTACTGGCCACACAACAAGCTCTGTCTGTGCTCCTTATCCACTCTGGTGCAAAGCCAGGGTGGTGAGCCCTGCCATTTCCACTGTGTATGAGGAACATGCCCTTTACTCTCATGAGCTATTTGGTAGCTGTTATAGGGGTAGTAACTTCCTTCAGAGGGATGACAACACCATGGTCCTGGCCTCTCCTTTGAGAGGCAAATAAATATTGTTACTCCTTCCTAATGGCAATAGCATTCCTGTCTCATAACTTCTTTTGGAGTACCATTGTGGCCAGAAAAAAATCCAGCCTCTTCCCTCTCCTATTAAAGCCTTTGACAAGGTGAAATGATGATTTATTGGTGCTGTGTTTCCACAGCACAGAATTTTGGCAGCAATAAATCTCTGTCCAGACAGATGATGTAATAATCTGAGCTTCCTACAAATGACTTAATGCTTCTTGGTGATTCCTAGAAGGAGCTCACATTTCGTAACTGAATGAGGAAACACCTGGAATATTTTTCCTTACCATGAATCAGTTTCAGAAAAAGGTTGGATTTTTTTAAATTGTCTTGTCCTGTCTGGGATGTTAAATTGGTCCAGCTGGTTATAAAAGAATATGTGCAATTTCTCATCCTTTTCCATCTGAATTTTTAGGTACCTTTGTTACTTGTATGATATAACCAAATGGAGAAAGACATCTGGCCCCCAAAAGGGCCAGATCTGAATCCACACACTCCACTCTTCTGAAGGAGTTTGAGCCAAGCTTCATGCCACCAGCACTGGGATTTTGCTAGAGGTGTTTGTGATAAATCTGATTCCTTCAAATACAAATGAATACACACAAATGCACACACACACACTCATTCTATAATTTGCACCACATCTATGCATCTCTGTGATCGATTCTTCTAAATTATGAAAATTGCCCAAGTGATACCTGCTTTATATTTGGCTGATATATAGCTTTAATTTGAATGCAGTAATCCTGACAAGTAATATCTCTATTTTAACAAAAATCTGGGCTAAACATCTCTCCTAAGTGTACCCAATGAATCAGGAATAGATTCATTTAGCCTTTGTTTCCAGTTTTCTGCCCAAACTACTTTGCAGGTCTGCGTTGCCAAGAAGTAATGACTGCCTTGCCCTTTTTAGGCTTCTCTTTTTCTTTTAGGAGTGTACTAATAAATATTTATGCTAACTTCCTCTTATTCAGGGCTCATCACTTCATCATCTCGAAGAGAGAAAAGCTTGAACAGAAACAACGGAGTTGAATTCCTTAAACTTTAAGGATAGTGATATCTGGATGTGTCCTGGTTCAGCTAGTATAGGTTTAAGTTTCCCCAGCAGGGGGAAGGGATCTCCAGCCGGGTTATTCAATACCATGCTGATGTCAGGTCCAGCGCAGCAGCGTAGGAAGCTTTCCTTTGTGGCTTTGGTCCTGGGAAGCACGTGCAGCTGGCTGGATGTGTTCGTTGCAGTATTTCTCTGTATATCTGTTGTCTTGTTTACGGTTATTACAGTTTATTGTTGTTGTTATTGCTATTGTTGTTGTTCAGATTGTTATTTATTACACTATTGTATTTAATTTCTTCTTATTTCTACCCCGGGGTTTGTGCCTCACTTGCACCCCTGTCCAGCCTGAGGGTGGGAGAGGGACAACGGCAACGTGGTCTCCAGTCCCGGCAGGGCCTAAACCACCCCAGCCTTTTTGGCACACCAACGTGGGGCACAAGAGGGTTGAAATAAGAATCAAAAAGGGATAGAACCTTACAAGAGTGTGTTAGAGCAATCTGTTGGGTGTAATTTTTCTGTATTTGTATTGTTTGATAAGAAAATGCTTGCAATGCTGGCCCACTTGCTTGCGTGGTGGGGCTTGATTATTCCTTATATCAACTGTGTGTTCCGAGTGCTGGTGTTTGTCGTCAGTGCAAAATGTGTCAAGGGGCTTGTTTTGTTATACTGGCTACTGACTGTTTATAATGTGCTTGTATTGCTGTTTGTGGGGGAGGGCCGGTACCTGTGTGCTGCCTGGGCCTTTGTAAGGGGTCTCACCCCATCTATGGGCGAGCCAGGGGAAGAGATCCTCTCGGTTTTTGAGAGTTTCAACTATCCTTGGAGCTTGCAGGCCAGTGTGGTTGTGGCACAATGCTTTCTGAATGTCTGCCTGATTTTGGTTTTAGCCATGCGGCACTTCTCTAACAATAGCAGTGCCCGGAAACCTGCCCCGAGGTCAGATAATAGTGAGTGGCAAGGTATTTGGGAAAAGATGGGCAAAGGCCTGAGTCGGTGGTCACCTCCAATGCTTTAGAATTTCACTCCAGAACAAATGCAGAGCCTTGATAAACTGGTGGAGTGCTTAGAAAGGGTGTGTTGCCAATCTGACAAAACCCAGGAGACACAATTCACTGCGTTGTGTTGGGGGATTGTCCATGCCTACTGTATCCTCTTTAATACTACTCACTGACCTCAAGGGGGAGAAAGGGCTACAGGATCTGATAGTGAAGTTACTTGTACAGCAGCTGGGCCGGGTGAAAAGGCAGAGCCAGTATCAGTCGCCTCCACCAGCACAGCAGCTGAGCCAGAGAGCCAGCCAGTGCCGGTATCAGTCGCTCTGATATGTTGGAGAATGGCTTGCAGAACAAGGTCTTGAGTCTGTGCAGGAGCTGATTACAGCCATTTGATGTAAACAAAGGAAAAACCCAGGGTACAGTTATGCTAACAAGGAAGGAGATTCAGGGCTCAGTTATGCTAACAAAGGACAGTTATGCTAACAAAGGGAGAAACTGAGGTACAGAGTGGCCTTGCTTATAATGGTAAACAACCTTTGGGGAAAAACAAGACAGAAGAAGGAGGATGTTGTGACATACTCAAAATACCACAGGGTCTGGGATATTATAATGTAACCTTTTAGATGTATCCAATAGATTTATGATTAGTATGCATAATTACAGTGAGTGCTTATATAAGGTGTGATTTCTTGCAATAAAGTGAAGCTTGCTTTGTCATTCACATTGAATCGACTGCTTGCTTCCTCTGTCCACCGCAAGTGGCGCCCAAACAGGGACTCCCAATCCCTGGTTTTCCACCGGACGGACCTGGGAAATGGTGGACGGACTCGGGAAGAGCAGGAAGGTGACAAGATCGTAAGACTGACATGGAGAAGCTGATCTGTACTATTGCTTAAGGAGATATTGCCATCTGAGAAGGACTACCCTGGAAAAGGAAAAGGAAGGCCACACTGGGACAATCCAGGAAAAGGAATAGGCCACAAGGAAATTTAGGAAAAGGCTGAATTGGGGTAGAAAGGAAAAGCCTACACTGGTCATTAGCTACTTGATCGGATATTAAAGAAGGTCATCAAGCTACACGATCCAGGAAATTAAGGAAGATTGCTCAGGCCTGGGCAGGAACATGGAACGAGAGATAGCCCTAAAAGTTTTAGAATGCGTTTTAGAAAAGCGGGGAGTAGGTCTGATAAAAGACTTAGCCACGCTGATTGCTCTAGGCAAGGCTAAGGGACATTTTAAGGAGCCAAATTTATTGTTTGAAGAATCAGAATGGCGTGATAATCTTTTAGACCCTGATGCTATAAATCATGAAAAAGAATCTGGCCTGTGTCCTCCCTTAACTGAGGATGATCCGGGGGTAATAGTGAGGCAAAAAAACCTTGGTGCAAGGGAATATGGACATGGCGAGAAAGATTCTTGCTTCTGCCCCCCCAACTGCAGGTGCGGAGTTGGTGGCGGCGGCCTGGGGCCTCCCTGACACCCCCCCCCCCGCCACAGAGCAGCCGCCTGCGGCTAAGCTCAGCCCCCCCCCCCCCCCCCCTCCCCGCCAGAAACGGCGGTTTTCTCACAGAGAAGGAGAGAAGGTGCTGACGCTGTCATGCAGCGCTGGCTTTATATGTTCTTAATGGAGTCTTCGTATTTGTAATATTTGTCACTTTATGTTGTGAGTAATAAGTGTCAGGAGCTCCTTTGTGTGTTTGTGTGAGTGTGTGTGTGTGTGATACGTGGCCCACTGCAGCCGCGGAGTTCTCCGGCCAGGGAAGCGGCCGGCGGGGAACTACAGGGTCCTAGTGCCCGCCCGCTGGGTCATCGGTGCTGTGGTTTGTTTGGGCTCAGTGTTCTAAGTGTTACAGGTGAAATACCTCCTCTAGCAGGACGCAGTAATTCTGTGTTGATTGTTGTTTTGAATTTAAGTGCATGCTCTGTGGGGAGAGTGCACCTCTGTACCATCTGCCTAATAGAAATATTGTCAAAAGATCATCTACAATCTTACAGGAGTTGTCCATTTTACTGGGCATTGTAGATGCTGATTATGAAGGGGAAATAAGAATTATTGCCTGGACCCTTGTACCCCCGTGTTCAGTAACAAAAGTAAAAGATTGCTCAGTTGCATACTTTACTGTGGCTCCCCCTAATACTATACCAAGAAGCCACAGTGGCTCAGGATTTGGATCAGCAGGTACCCCTTAATATTCTTGGACTCAGACAGTGACACAAGGTTGACTTCTGGTAAAATGTACTCTCATTAAAGCTAAAAAATCTGTTGAGCTGACAGGCATTTTAGATACTGGTGCAGATGTGACCATAATATCTGTGAGAAGATTAGCTGTTAGCTCCGGTAACTCAAATGCTTTTCAGAGTTGGTGGTCATGCTGTAGCAATGTAAAGCAAGGATCTCGTTCATGTAAGGGGCCCAGAAAACTGGGTAGCAAGTATTTATCCATTTATATTGGAAAACCCCTATTACATTTTGGGGTCATGACTGTATGACTCAATGAGGAACTCAAATTGGATCAAATTTGTCTTAATCACCACCGTAGCACAACCCACCCTGAAACCCACCCAGACACTAACCTTGAGAACCGAATCACCTGTGTGACTCGGTCAGTAGCCCTTGCCAAGAAAAAAGTCATCCCACCTTAAATGCCGTTGTGGGCCTAACTGATGATGATCTGCATAGCTTATTTGATATTTTATGAAAAGATCCTTCCTTGACATCACCCAAAGTACTTACAGAGAAGGCAGAACAAGATCTTCACCACATAGCTAACACCATCTCAAAGAAAGAAGCATTGCAAGTATAGTGCATTCCCCCACGGGACAAGCCATCGTAGAAAGAGCACGCCAAACCTTGAAAGTGCTTTTGCAAAAACAAAAAGGGGGAGAAGTCTTGGCTCCAGGTCAATCATATGCTCTGCTGTTTCAGTGGGATGAAAAACACATGCATTTTTTCCACCAGAATGCCAGGGCAATAAAAAAAAATTTCTTTATCAACTTGCCCTGAATACCAGACAGACTCCATCTCTTCAACAGGGAAGTGGTGTAGACCCTTGGGGACTCACCTCCTCAGAATTATAGCAATCTCTTGTCACTCACTTAGCTGCATTTCAAATGTTAAAATATGTACATGTGTCTGTTAATACCTTTTCTGGAGCACTGTTTGCATCCTACCATACAGTGGGGAGTCAAGCATCTGACCTGCATTCCCCATTCACTGGCCAGTCAGGCCACTGTGAAGCATACATCTAGCAAGCTAAAGTGTCTATTACAACAACAACAAGAACAAAGAGGCAAGATGCAAGATATTAATTTACACCTCAGGAAAGGCTAAATAAGTCATTATATGTCATGGACCTCTTAAACATTTCCCCTGTCTCACAGGTGCCACCAGTATTGTGTCGTTTTTCATCACAGATACCAGATCAACAAGAAGTCCAGAGCAAGGCTCAAGTGGTAAGAAAACACTTAGAAAGTAGTAACTGAGAAGGACCATATTTTTTAATAACCTGGGGAAGAGCTTATGCTTGTGTCTCCACAGGTCTCAGTCTCCAATGGTCACCAGCAAGGTGTGTGCAACCACACCTGAGGTGTGAGAGGCAGCCAGCACTCAGGATCCAGCTGTGGGTGCTGTGAGTGCCCCTGTGCTGACAGTTTGCGGTCTCTTCAACTGATCATTTAAGCAGAATGTCTGAGTAATGTTTGCTACTGCAACAGGACAAGCTACGCTACAGTTGCCAATTCTTTTAAGAGAAAATGCTAACAGTAATTGTAACTCCTTAATGGAATATATAGGCTTACTAGTCACTTGTGGAAGATGTAGTTTAGATGAAATGTAGTTATTAATAAGGATAAAATTCTGTAAGAATGTGTGTATACAACTTTCTTTGTTTAGTAATATTAAGAATTAAGAGCTCAGGTGTTTAACTATTTCTAAGAACTCCCTTGTTTTTCCTCCTGGAGTGCTGGCCAGGCTCCAGGTGGAACCCAACAGGAGGATGAAATCAGATGTTTCCGCTCAAAGAAAGTTGCCAGTTATTTTGGCCTGTTGATTTAGGGGCTGGACCTGCTTGCAGCGACTTTGGATGCCTCACCTACGGATGGACGCATCGCGTAGGGTTTCCAGTTTGTGAGGAAGGGCACTCTAAATTCTCGCTGTATCCAGGATTCCCTAGCAATTGCGGATCTGAATGTTAGTACCGTACTTTCCTTACTGTTTATTTTTGTATTATTTAGTCATATCGCTTATTAATTTACATAGTACAGAAAATGGAAGAGGACATGTCCCACATTCCACCTGCACGGGCTAATGTCTCAGCCATTAGAAGTAAACATTTCCCCACCCAAGATAAGGACATTAGAAGGTACACACCACGAGGCACACTATGGTTTTTCCTCCTTGATCATGGAGAAAACATGAGGAAGTGGGATGGACGGCCCACTCCCACCCGAGCTGCATGTGTAGAGCAGCTGAAAGGGAAAACCATCATGAAAGGGGAGTCCTCCAAGAAAAGCACAGCTCCAGTGTCCAGTCGGAAATCCCCTGGACAGAATAGAATGGGCAACGTTATGTCTGACCCTCTTGAGGGGACCAGTAAATCATTCTTGCAAGAAGTGAGTGATGATGAGCAGGATTAGAGGGGCCCTGCCTCCAGCCAGGTGGAGGAAAGGGATAATCAGATTTACTGGACAGTGTGGATCCGATGACCTGGCCCATCAGACCCACAAGAATATAAGGCTTTGGTGGACACTGGCGCACGGTGCACCCTGATGCCATCGAGCTACAGTGGGGTTGAATCCATTTGCATCTCCGGAGTGACAGGGGGATCTCAACAGCTGACCCTATTGGAAGCTGAAGTGAGCCTGACTGGGAAGGACTGGCATAAGCACCCCATTGTGACTGGCCCAGATGCCCCGTGCATCCTGGGCATGGACTATCTCAGGAGAGGGTACTTCAGAGACCCAAAAGGGTACCAGTGGGCTTTTGGTGTAGCTGCCCTGGAGAAGGTTGAACAGTTGTCCACCTTACCCGGCCTCTCAGAGGATCCCGCAGTGGTGAGGTGGCTTAAGGTTGAGAATCAGTGAGTGCCGATTGCTACCAGGACGGTGCACCGGCAGCAGTACCGTATCAACCAAAATTCCCTGGTCCCCATCTATCAGCTGATCTGTCAACTAGAAAGCCAGAAGGTGATCAGCAAAACTCACTCACCCTTCAACAGGCCTATATGGCCAGTGAGAAAGCCTAATGGCGAATGGAGGCTAACTGTGGACTACCGTGGCCTGAATGAAGTTACGCCAGCAATGAGTGCTGCAGTGCCGGACATGCTCCAGCTCCAGTATGAACTGGAGTCGAAGGCAGCCAAGTGGTACGCCACGACTGACATTGCTAACTCATTCTCCTCCATTCCGATAGTGCCAGTGTGCAGGCCACAGTTTGCATTTACTTGGAGAGGCATCCAGTACACCTGGAATCGATTGCCCCAGGGGTGGAACCACAGCTCCACTGTTTGCCATGGACTGGTCCATACTGCACTGGAGAAAGGTGGGGCTCCAGAACACCTGCAGTACATTGATGACATCATTGTATGGGGGGACACAGCCAAGGAAGTCTTTGAGAAAGGGAAGAAGATAATTAGAATCTTCCTGAAGGCTGGCTTTGCCATCAAGCAAAAGAAAGTAAAGGGGCTTGCAAGGGAAATTCAATTCCTAGGGATAAAATGGCAAGATGGGCGTCGCCACATCCCAGTGGAGGTGATAACAAGATAACAGCCATGGCCCCACCAACCTCTAAAAAGCACACTCAGTCTTTCCTGGGCGCTGTGGGGTTTTGGAGGATGCACATCCCAAACCACAGCCTGATTGTGAGCCCTCTCTACCACGTAACCCCCAAGAAGAACAATTTTGAATGGGGCCCTGGGCAACAACAATCCTTTGAACAAATGAAGCGGGAGATTGCCCAAGCAGTAGCCCTCGGGCCAGTCCAGGCAGGGCAGAAGGTTGAGAACATGCTCTACACCACAGCCGAGGAGACTGGCCCTACCTGGAGCCTCTGGCAGAGAGCACCTGGGGAAACCCGAGGCCCGGCCTCTAGGCTTTTGGAGCCGGGGATACAAAGGCTCTGAAGCTAATTATACACCAACTGAGAAGGAGATACTGGCAGCGTACGAAGGAGTTCGGGCTGCCTCAGAAGTGGTCGGCACTGAAACACAGCTCCTCCTGGCACCCCGACTGCCGGTGCTGGGGTGGATGTTCAAAGGAAAGGCCTCCTCCACACATCATGCAACCGATGCCACGTGGAGTAAATGGGTTGCATTGATAACACAATGGGCTCGAATAGGGAACCCCAGCCGCCCAGGGATACTAGAGGTGATCACGATCTGGCCAGAGAGCAAATATTCTGGGATGACACCAGAGCAGGAATTGACAGGTACTAAGGAGGCCCCACCATATAACGAGCTGCCGGATGAGGAGAAGCGATATTCCCTGTTCACTGATGGGCCCTGTTGCATTGTGGGAAAACATTGACGATGGAAGGCTGCTGTATGGAGTCCCACACGACGGGTCACTGAAGCTGTTGAGGGACAGGGTGAATCGAGCCAGTTCGCAGAGGTGAAAGCCATCCAGCTTGCTTTGGATATTGCTGAGCGGGAAAAGTGGCCGAGGCTCTACCTCTACACCAACTCGTGGGCGGTGGCAAATACCCTCTGGAAATGGTCGCAGCAATGGAAAGAGTGCAACTGGCATCGTAAGGGTAAAACCATCTGGGCCTCTGAAGTATGGCAGGATATTGCAGCCCGTGTGAAAAACCTTGTTGTGAAGGTGCGCCATGTGGATGCCCATGTACCCAAGAGTCGGGCCACTGATGAACATCGACACAACCAGCAGGCAGACCAAGCTGCTAAGATTAGAGTGGCTCAGGTGGACTTGGACTGGCAGCGTAAAGGAGAACTGTTCATAGCCCTGTGGGCCCACGAGACCTCGGGCCACCAAGGTAGAGAT
Source organism: Athene noctua (assembly GCF_965140245.1). NCBI lineage: Eukaryota > Metazoa > Chordata > Aves > Strigiformes > Strigidae > Athene > Athene noctua. The sequence continues at coordinate 26,056,772 of NC_134039.1, forward strand.
GCAACATACAGGTGGGCTCGAGATCGAGGGGTGGACATCACTATTGACACCATCACAGAGATCATCCATGAATGTCGGATGTGTGCTGCAATCAAACAAGCCAAACAGGTGAAGCCCCAGCGGAATGGAGAGCGATGGCTGAAATACAGATATGGAGAGGCCTGACAGATCAACTACATCACACTGCCACAGACCCGCCACAGGAAGCATGACATACTCACAATGGTGGAAATAACCACTGGATGCCTGGAAACTTACCCAGCATTGCACGCCACCGCCTGGAACACCATCCTGGGCCTTGAAACCCAAATCCTGTGGCAACACTGCACCCCAGAGAGAACTGAGTCAGACAAATGGACCCACTTCCGAGACAACCTCATAGATGCCTGGGTAGAAGAGCATGGCATCAAGTGGGTCTACCACATTCCCTACCACACACCAGCCTCTGGGAAGATCAAGAGCTACCATGGACTGTTAGAAACCACATTGAAAGCATTGGGAGGTGGGACCTTCAAAAAAATTGGGATGTGCATCTGGCAAAGGCCATCTGGTTGGTCAACGCAAGAGGATCTGCCAATCGAGCTGGCCTGGCTCAGTCAAAACTTCCCCATGCTGTAGATGGGGATAAAGTCCCTGTGGTGCGCATGAGGAATATATTGGGAAAAATGGTCTGGTTTAGTCCTGCGCCAGGCAAATGTAAAGGCAAACCCATCCATGGGATTTCTTTTGCCCAAGGACCTGGGTGTACCTGGTGGGTGATGCAGGACAATGGAGAGGTCCGATGCGTACCACAGGGGGACTTGATTCTGGGTGAGAACATGCCGTGAATTATGCTGTGCCTTTGTAAATTGTTATTTTGTTATTGTTAACTGCTAAATGGCAGCTGGACATGATGCAGATGGTATAGAATAAAGGGGTGGATTATGTCCTGGTTCAGCTAGGATAGGGTTAAGTTTCCCCAGCAGGGGGAAGGGATCTCCAGCCGGGTTATTCAATACCATGCTGATGTCATGTCCTGCGCTGGAGCACGGGAAGCTTCCCTTTGTGGCTTTGGTCCTGGGAAGCACATGCGGCGGGCTGGATGTGTCCCTTGCAGTATTTATCTGTATATCTTTTGTCTTGTTTATTGTTATTACTGTTTATTGTTGTTATTATTGCTACTGCTGTTGTTCAGATCGTTATTTATTACACTGTTGTATTAAATTTCTTCTTATTTCAACCCTGGGTTTTGTGCCTCACTTGCAGCCCTGTCCGGCCTGAGGGTGGGGGAGTGACAACGGCAATATGGTCTCCGGTCCCGGCAGGGCCTAAACCACCACAGGATGCTATCTCTGTATTTTGTGGCTTGTACTTCTTTGTAGCTTTAAGTAAACTAAGTAGATTGCCTCTGTATCACATTGTCAAGAGAACAGCCAAGCTAGCCAAGTTATTCTGTCTTCATGTAAATGCCTTGCTGCAAGAAACAAAGCAAAACTCTGCAGACCATATAGGAAAGCTACCTGTTCTGTAGGGCACTGCATTTTACCATTATGAAGAAACTTGTGTTGGGAGAATACACATTACATTTTGTCATCCTCCCCTCCTCTCCTAACTGTTTCTAGCTGGCCCAGCTGGGTAAATTGCATGAACATATTGCTGATAGTAAGGCATCAATAAAATACTCTGTGACGAGTTACTGCATAAAGTTCATAGTTAAACAAAATTATCCCTTGTTCCATCTGGAAATCAGATTTACTGAAATCTTGCATTTCTTGCTTGCTGATTTCTATAGGATTTTATGAAATGACAGTGATGGGTTTAGCTAAAAATCAGTGCATCCCCTGAAATATCTGTAGGACACTTCCCTCCAGGGATCAGGTCACCTTTCATTTCACTGAACCACCATGGAAATTCTTAAGTTTTGGCATAAAAACAACTCAGTAAGATCCAATATTTAAGTTTCTATGTCCATTTAAAGACTACGGAAAATGTTATATGGTCCTTGGAGGACACTTGATACAAATTAAATCAGAAGGATCTGTACACCATTTTTCATGCCAGCTCCCTTCCTCTTTCGGATAAACAGGAGAGGGCTTCTGGGAGCTTCAAGAGAGTTAACTCAACTTTTTTTTCTATGGTTAATTCAGTAAAGGGGCATGGATATGGCAGAGTGAGTGAGCATCAGTGATTGTGTTTAGATTAACCACCAGGACACTAGTGCTTACACCATCCAAACTGGAAATCCAATATCATGCTCCATCTCTCCCCAGCCTGGAGCCTGTCCACAGCTTCACTCTTCTGCAGAGTCGCGATGATCTCTGCAGGTAACTGCCATTGTCAGCCACAGTACCAAACACAGCTATGGATCAGCAGCTACAAGGAGTCAGACATGATGCCTCAGCAAACCCAGAGATACACATTACAATAGGAGAGCCCATATGCTCAAAGGAAAGCAGCTTACTGTGTCACTGCTGTTAAAGGATTTTACCAGACTGTGGATATCTCTAGGCTTGCTTTATTAACAACTCAGAGTTGGGCCATCACCTCAGTGAGTGGCAACAGCTGACAAAAAGCATCTTATATTTATAGGATTCTTCATAACATGTAATGCAGTCCTAATTCATCATCAATTTCAGAAGTCCATTATATTCCACAGTTCCGACTAGTTCTTCTCGTCTTGCTCTGGTTCCTCTTCTGACATCACTGCTCACTGATGCAGTTCTTTGGTCATCATTGTTGCTTACCTTCGGTATTGTTCCTAGAGCACCTGTGCATACTGCATTGAACTGTTAGTATGGTTCCTAGAGCACCTGTGCTGTATAAAACAATATCTATTTATTAATATTCCTGCTTGAAATGCTGGGGTTTCAAACCCAAGCCCCAAATTAAGGTTGACATATGGGTGATTCCCACAACCCTTCACAAAGGAGGGGTGAGTTACCTTTAAGATTCCCTCCAGGGTGCTGCCGGCCTTGCAGGGAGAGCCATTAGGTAAATGAGCCCCAGGTGTCCCACAGGAAGTAAACAAAGGTCGGGTGTCCCACTTGGTGATAAAAGCTGGGACCACTTGCAGGAAGGGGCAGTGTCTGTCTGTGAGGTGGGTGCATTTTGCAGAGTTTCCTGTTGGGGAAGGACCTCCTGATTCCCTGGGACTGGACTCCAGTCAGGTCTGGCTTTTGTAAATGTGGGCTGTGTAGAGATTCAGTATGTGGCTTCCTTGGTCTTATGTATTTGGCTTGTTGACTTGGTTGTCTCCTGTCCCTTCTATGGGAAACTGCATTTCACCATTTATTCTACCCATTGTTGGTTGTGTGGTGGTGTTGTTGGGGTCAGTGGGATTGATGTTGTTTATGTATAATCTGACTTGTTTGTACCCCCAGTGCTGACCCATGTACTGATCCTTTTGTATCAAATGCAATTTGGTTATTAGTTCGTCTTTATGATGGCTGTGTCTTTTATGATAATTGCCTGATAATTGCAAAGCACCCACACCAAGATTAAGAAGACAGAGGTGACAACAGATTAATAGAGCAAGCATCCTTTGATTTTAACAGTGTAGGACTAAACATGAACTGTAAGCTTTACCTAGGGAAGTGTTGCCATGTTATTTTATTAAAAAATATCTGGATGGTACCTGTTTCTCTTAGTACATCACCTTATTTTTACCTTATTTTGGCAATAATGAGTATTTCTGAATACTTCTAAAGAGAGCTTAAGAAACTGAGTTAAGATTTCTTTTTATAGTGCCAGTTTTAAATATTACAATAGCTTCAACTTGTCAATCACTTTCACATTCAGGAGCTGCCTCTCTAATGATATCCTTTCCTGGCAGATCTCAAAGCTAGTTCATAGGTGTCAGAAGGGTGTGATGAAAATTTCACAAGCAAAGGGGTGTAGTCTTGTGTGACATACCTAATTGAGATGTGTTTGTAGCTTTTATTTTTGATTGCCTCAGTGATGTTACTGTACACCTAAGAATATTTTTACAGGTAAGAGCAGCAGAAATTTGTCACCTTCTTTGTGCTATTGCACCCATGCAGCTATCCAGTTCCTGGGAACCTAGTCTGGTTTTAGCTGATGCATTTTATGAATAACACACTAATATTGCAGATCTCAGGCTATGTGCCCTGTCATATTAGTGCTTGTATCTATCTGCTTCATGAGAAGTCCATACCTGGAGTGGATGTGTCAACTACCAAGTTGCTGTAATAAAAGGTGACTCACTATCATTCTTTAAGGAACTGGTATATTTGGCTACTTGCTCTGGCTTAATGCATTGTATGGTGCTTTAGACATGAAGGGAGGAAATTATGGCAATTTAAAATCAGGAAGTTTTACCATTAGATGAGTCAAAATTGCTGGACCAAATACAACACTTGAAACATGAAGTAGCTTTACCAGTAGGTTACTTATGAATTATTCCTTGGTGAATGTTCTCTTTGAGGGACTTAAGTGGTTTTTTGCAATTCAAAATAGTTCCTGGACAGACTAATAGTGCAGTGGCATGAATTCTGACTTCTTGGATTTAGTTGTGCTGTATTATTACAGTTTTGAAAGTCCAGCTTGTGAAATGTGATTTTTTTTTTTTTACTGGTAATGGAAGTAACTTCTCATGTTCTTTTCACCTAATCAAGAGTAATACAGAAATCCTGTACTAGACTATGGACAATTATTTGTAGTTGACAATTATCTGGTAGTTTTTTTTGACAAATTAACTCTGTTCACATAGCTGGTAGAATATTAATTTCATGCTTAAAATACCCAATGTGAATTTGAAATCAAATGAAGAATGGATTTAAAACGCAAGCTCAAAAAAACCACAAATGTAGTGATCACTTGGCTAAAATTAATGGTGTGGCTTCGTCTGACAAGCCAGAATATTAGTAGGATAAAAACCCTGCTTGAAGTAGATATTTTTTGTTTTCTCTTGAGTGAGGGGGAAGTACAGGTGGTTGCAGTGTTTCAGTTTCCCCAATATTTTGTAGACAACTGTAAGGAATTCCTTTCACATCTAATTTAATAAAATACAGAGCCTTCCAGAGAGGAGAGGAACAAGCAGAGCACTCTGATTAGCATATCTTGTGATGAAACTTTTATTACCATACACCTGAAATTAGTGTGAAGAGTCACAGCTTTGGATTTTGGCCTAAGTACCCCAAACCATTGCATGTCTTTGTGAAAAGAAGTGTTTGGTGAAGTCCAGTTTCATTAAATGTTTTATCTAAATATCTGCTTACTCTAAAGTATGTTCTGTGCCTGTTTTGGCAACAACTGATGTCTAACAAAAATCATACTGAAAAACCAAAATCAGATAAGACCAAAACCAACCTCACAGACAGCCTGAGAAACACATTGACGGTAGTCAATCTGCATGCAGTTGCCAGAAAGCCTCTTAATGGTCAATAAAAGGCAATAAAAAGCCTGACTAAACAGATACACCATTCACTGTGCATTCAGGAGCTCTAAACTCAGACTTTGGTATATCTCCTAGGGAAAAAAAAGCTTTTAGCCAGATGCCCTAACAGGAATAAGTCCTAGATCTCTCCAGAAAGCTTCCAGGTGATCACAGAAGCCAAGAGCAGTGTGATTGAGCTGACTTTACAGTATTCATAGGAAGACATGGAAAACAGAGTTTTCAGATATGTTCAGGGCTCTCAGAGATTGCAGCCAATACCACTTACAAGGAATAGTAAAGAAGAAAGCATTTCTTTCTGGTTCTTAAGAGCATTTTGGGGATTATCAGCTGCAGAAGAAACTCACAGTAGTAGCTATGAGGTTTAAACTGTTACCAGTGGATTAATAGCTGTGGAACATAAAATACAAATGCTTTCAAAATGAGAAGAAGGAATTTGAACCTAAAGAAAAATGTCACTGGATCTCCTTAATCCATTCCTATCTATGACTGTTGTTTGACCTCACTAGGTGTGAAACGTAAGTGCAGACAACCACAGGATAACCAAATACTACTTGCATAGAGAGTAATTTCTCAGACCCAGTTACAAAAAGAATCACATAGCAGTTTTGGCATCCTATAAAGTGGATCCTCATTAAAGTAGCATAATTATTTAAAAAGATGAATTAAAGAGGAAACATAACTACTTGGAGGGGAGTTACAAAAGTGACAAGGCAAACTCCCCTCAGCAGTGGCAGATGGTATAGACATGGAGGCCACAAACTGTTCTGGGAAGTCTAGATTGGACACTAGGATGTGTTTTTAGTTTAAGGGTGGAAAAACACTGCAGTAGATGTCCTTGGAGGTTTTCAGGACCTTACTAGACAAGATCACCTATTGTAGTGTTGGTGGTAGCCCCGGTTCAAGTGGTCATTGGTACATAATGATCAACAAAGGTCTCTGCCAGCCACTGTTGCTGTGCTACAGATTTACAGGCACAGACTGTGCATCTATGAATATCCATTCACCAACACAGGCTGGGGGACAACCAGCTGAAAAGCAGCTTTGCAAAAAAGTACCCAAGGGTCATGGTGGACACCAAATTGAACATGAGCCAGCAATGTGTCTTTGTGGCAAAGAAGGCCACAGCATCCTGGGTTGCTGTCACGGTGGAGACGGTCAAGCAACAATCAATAATCAAGTTAGAAGCAAAAGAAGTGGAAGTTTTATTGTTTTCTACATACTTTATGTATCTTTTACAAGTACCGCAAGCTCTAACATAATTGGCTAAACCCATAGCAATGGTACACCCATAGCAACGGTACATGAGTGGATAGCTTTCTGAAAGTTTTACTTCTGAACATGATTTGCACAGTTCCTTATCTGTGTACAACAGTTTCATGTTTCTTGCAGCAGATGTTCACTGTCCTTGCTCCTTATCTGTGGTATGCCCTCCTGCATGCAGACTTCTCATGGGTACGGGATGATCTGGCCAAGGTCAAATTCCATCTACTCTGCCAGGCTTTCAGCAGACCCGCTGTCTACCCCGACAATTCCCCCTTTTTGTGTTTGTGCTACAAATATTGCATGAGCAGCCTTCTGCAGGGCCCTTTGCAGGAGACTGAAAAGACATGGCAACATTAGGAGCACAGTTAGGATGACTAACAGGATCATTCCAGTGGTTCTGATTAAAGGATGGGGGTTATCGGGCTGGCTGATGTCTTTAAACAACTTCGTTAGCCAATCGAGACCATCATCTTCTGTTAAATGCTTAACACCATCTTTTAACTGTTGTATGCTCTTATGGATCGATTCAGAATGATCTGCAGTTGCTGGGGAAACCTGGTTGCAGCGAGGATTTAGAGTACCTTTCCTTGTAAGTTGGAAATCCTACGTGATGCGTCCATCCGTAGGTGAGGCATCCAACATCGCTGCAAGCAGGTCCAGCCTCTAAATCAACAGGCCAAAATAACTGGCAATTTTCTTTGTGCAGAAACATCTTATTTCATCCTCCTGTTGGGTTCCACCCAAAGCCTGGCCACCACTCAAGGGGAAAAACCAAAGGATTTTCTAATAAGGTTAAACATTTGAGTTCTTAATTCTTGATTTTGCTAAGCAAAGTGAGTTGAAAACACACATTCTTATAGCATTTCATCCTTATTAATAACTACATTCTATCTAAACTGCATCTTTCACTATTGACTATTAAGCCTATATATCTCATTAAGGAGTTACAATTACTGTTAGCACTTTCTCTTGAAAGAATTGGCAACTGTAGTGTAGTTTGTTCTGTTGCAGTAGCAAACATTACCCAGACATTCTACTTAAATTATCAGTCGAAGAGATCACAAGCTGTCTGCACAGGGGCACTCACAGCACCCACAGCTGGATCCTGAGTGCTGGCTGCCTCTCACGCCTCAGGTGTGGTTGCACACACCTTGCCAGTAACCATCGGGAGCTGTGACCTGTGGAAACACAAGTATAACCTCTTCCCCAGGTTATTAACTTACATGGTCCACTCCACTGGCCAGTAACTAAGTCTTTAACATGTACTTTGATGCCCTTTTGCAAATTCTGTTTTGAAAAAAGAGAGGAAAAATGTTGCAATGTAGGAGGTGTAGAAGCAACATCCCCATAATGAAGGTAATTAAGAACATAAACTGCTTTATCTAAACATGCCTGAGGTGGTTCCCCAATCATTCCCCCTTTTTGTTTTTGAAGCTGCCACTTCAGCGTGCCGTGTGCATGCTCGACAATTGCTTGTCCTGTTGGGGAATCCCTGTAACATGAGTAACACCCCGTAAATTAAAGAATGTTTGAACTTTCTGTGAAGCATATGCTGGACCATTATCCGTTTTAATTTGACGTGGCACCCCAAGGACAGAAAAAGCTTTCTGTAAATGTCAGATTACATCCTTACTTGTTTCTCCATTATGTGCTGTTGTTACCAAAGCATGTGAATAAGTATCAACAGAAACACCAACATATTTTTGTTGACCAAACTCAATTATACGAGTAACATCAGTTTGCCAAATCTGTAAAGCTTGAATATCTCTGGGATGAGTACTGAAATACGCTGGAGTACGAGTTCCTTGACAAGCAGCAACAATAGACCAACCTTCAGAATGAGACAAACCAAACTGCTGTTGTAGAGCTCGAAAACCTTGATGAAAAAATTGATGTGATAAAACAGCTTTTTGTTTCACATTAGGAACGGTACTCAAAGCCATCGCAGAGACAAGAGCATCCGCTCTGGCATTACCTTCTGTATAAAATCCAGGTAAAGTGGTATGACTATGTATGTGCATGATAAAATAAGGTTCTGTGTGTGACTGAATAGTTTTCCAAAGTTCTAACAAAACCTCAAATAACATTTGATTGCTTGACCAAGTTAAGACTACTTTGTCCAGTCGGGAAACTAAGTTAGCCACATAAGCCGAATCAGTTACGATATTAATAGGAGTAGGAAAGGTAGAAAAAACAAGGGTCATCGCACATAATTCAACAATTTGTGGAGAACCCTTTTGGTAAACAACCTTGTTATTCCAGACATTATTCTTGTACCACACCACTGCTGCTTTACCAGTTTTTCCTGATCCATCTGTGAATATGGTAAGGCCTTTAACAGGTTCTGGCTGGCTCAAGTGCTTCTGACCAAATGGTATTTCCTGAGCGAATTTCAGTAGCGGGTGTGATGGAAGATAAGACACCTGTCCCTGAAAGTCTGCTAAGGCCGCTTGTACCTCATAATTGTTTGCAGGGCACCACTCAAAGTACCAGTTCTGAACAGGTAAAACAATCGTAGCTGGATCACGGCCTGTTAACTCCAAACAGCGTTTTCTAGCTTTTATGATCACATCAGCAATTAACTCAAATAATCGAGGAGCAGTTTTCCATGGTCTGAATGATAAAAACATCCATTCTAAAATGTGTAAGGGGTCACTCCATTCAGGATTCCACTGCACCAGGGCACCAAATGGCACAGTTTTGTCAATTAGTACAAAGAATTGTACTAATTGAGACAGTTCTATTAGAGAAACAAATTTTTTGTGTATGGATTGCTCCACAATATGAATTGCACTTAATGCTTCCTTATTTAATGTTCTGGGTTCTGTCGGATCACTGGAATTACTTAACAATTCCAACGATGTTTGCAGCTGCGAATTGGTCAGCCCGAGGTAAGGTCTGATCCAATTCAAAGATCCCATTCATTTCTGTACATCATTGAGTGTTTTAACCTCAAGGTCAAGTTTCACAGGTTGGGGAATAACCTGCTTGTTCATAACTGTCATCCTCAAATATTTCCAGGGCTCTGTCTTCTGCATATTTCAGGGGCAATAATCAATCCATATTGTTCCAATGAGTCTTTCGTGAAATTTTCCATGTCACTCAACTGCTCCTTGCTATTTGATGCTAACAAAATGTCATCCATATAATAACAACAATAACTGGTGGGAAATTTTTCCCGTACAGGTGACAGTGCTTGTGCCACGAACCATTGGCATATTGTTGGAGAATTTTTCATGGCCTGCGGTAACACCTTCCAGTAGTATCTTTGTATCGGTTCTGCATGGTTAACAGAAGGCACAGAGAATACAAAATTTTCTTTGTCCTGAGAAGCTAACGGTATTGTAAAGAAACAGTCTTTCAAATCTATAACTATGATTTCCCAATTGTGACGGATCATCGCAGGTGAGGGCATACCTGGCTGCAGAGCCCCCATCGTGGCCATAACAGCATTAACTTGCTGCAGGTCATGTAAAAACCTCCATTTACCTGATTTCTTTTTGATTACAAATACAGGAGTGTTCCAGGGGCTCTGAGAGGGTTCAATGTGTCCGGCAACCAACTGTTCTCGTACCAATTCTTGCAGGGCCTTTAACTTTTCAATTGGCAGGGGCCAATCTACCCACACAGGGTCAGTTGTTAAACAGGTTAATCCCAGTGTATTCCATTTAATGCCCTGCAGAACAGTGACCCCTGTTAAAAATCCGTAGTAATCTTCACACCTTACTGTAACAAGCATTCCCTTCCCCAGAGATTTGGGGGGGGGGGGGGGCTGTTGTCATATGGGATTTGACAGTCACCTATTGACCCTCAGGGTCCTACTACTCCCATTTCCATATTTTCTGGTGGCCAGGAATAATGAGATATAATAGTTATATCGGCTCCTGTGTCCAGAAGTCCGGTAAGTGTTACTGTCGCTGGCAATTCTCTTCTGATGGATAGTGTACAGGTCATCTGTGGTCTTGATGATGAAGACTTGCGAAGGTCCCGTGGAGTCGAATCCTCCATCATGTCGCAACTGTTTTTCTGTCTTAGGAACACAACTCAAAAAAGGTACAAGTTGAGCAATGCAAGTGTCGTTTGGAATGGTTACTGGTGGGTAAGGAGTAGAAATCGGAGCACAAATTTGTCCAGTAAAATCAGCATCAATAATCCTCACATGCACAATTAATTTAAAATGCTACCCAAGTAAGCTAACAATATCCCCGTCAGGTAGATGGTACAGAGGTGCACTCTCCCCACAGAGTACACACCTAAATTCAAGACAACAATAAACACAGAATTACTGTCTTCTGCTAGAAGAGGTATTTCACCTGTGCCACTTTAAACACTGAGCATGAATAAACAGGCAGCACCCGCGACCCAATGGGCGGGCACTAGGGCTCTGCACTAAGGAATGTTCACTCGTCCTGCACTCTCCCTGTATAGAGTCTGCCCTGCTCTCCGTTCCTCTCCAGTCGCTTCAGGTCAGAGGACTCAGCACTGCGCAGCTGCATCTGGGCTGCGCCTCACACACGCAGAACAATCACACAACCATACGAAGAGGCCTCTTAGACCTATCACTCACACAACATAAAATGACAAATACTACAAACAGTAAAACACGGTTAAAAATATAAAAAGCCATTTCTTGTTGATGGTGTGGTGCTGACAGCCAAGGGACGGTGCATCACAGTGTCAGCACCTGCTGTGAAAAACCGCCATTTTTTGGGGGGGGGGGGGGGCGAGGCGGGCGCACACTGAGAGCGCGGTGCTAGAGGCCGCAGGCGGCCACCCCGCAGCGGGGGGGGCTCGAATGCCGAGTACAGTCGTGAGCGATCGCTTCCAGTATACTTGTTGTAAATGAGTTTTTTTAAGTCCATCCTCCTTAATGCTTTTCTGTAGTTCTTTAATAACAGGAAAATGCCGTCCTTATCAGCAGGTAGTGGACATGTGGAAGGGGCTGGTGGCTTTTCTGGAGGTGTTTCAGCTACAACTGTAGGATCCATCCGCGAATCCGACCCACTAGGTGACCTGGCATCAGCTGCAGCTGCCACGGCAGTCCCATCACTTTTTAACTGTTTCGGGGGTTGATATACCAGTTGCCATGCAGTTAAAAATGACACAGTGATGGCATTCTCCCTTATGGCCACCTCGAATAAGGCCATCCCTGCCTCTTTCCATGTTTCGAGATCAAAAGCAGACCTTGCATCAGCAGGGACCCCATTCCTTTTGCCCCAGATAAGCAAAGTGCGCAGCGCTTTTTCCTCATCAGAGGGAGCTGATGGAACAGAGGGCTCCACGATGGGAGGTGGAGGGGGCACTGCCTGAGGGGCTTTCTGGTTATTCGGTCTTTGTGGAGGAAACAACTCATCTTGTGCTTCCTCATCAGAGTCCTCATACAATCCCCTCGTCCTCAACCGTGGTCTGCGTTTAGGATGGGCTCCCCCCGCTCTTTTTGATGTAGGTTTATCAGAGCAGTGCAAAGTTTGCATAGCGGCACTTAATTCTCCTTCTTCATCACTCTCATTATCACTCTCACCCTCCCAAAACTGCTCTGGGGACCTGCGAAGGACAGTCACAGTGGCTGGAGGGAGCGTCCACAACGTAGCTTTTTTGTTCTGTCTGTTTATCAGCCAGATTCAATGCTTGCAAACTGTCAGTAAGTTCTTTAGTGTCGGGTTCACCGCCCTCAGAGTCTCTGTCAGACTCACTACATACTGCTGTCTCCTCTGGAGGAGCTGATGGTGTTAGGTTTGGCATATCAGAATCCTGTGAGGGAGAAGCCCCTCCAGGGTGTTCCTGTATCGGCACAGGGGGAGATGGAGGTGGACGAGAATGCCCCCTGCTTTTTCCCGTCAATGGTTTTTGACCCACCACTGCAGACAGTGTGGGATCACCATAACTGAGCCCAGGACCAAATGAACTAGAGGCAGGAGTGGATTCTTTCTTTCCTTCAGCGTCATGTTCCTTTTCCCACTCCTTCAGCATCTCAGTCAGCAAGCGCCATGTAGTTGCTAGCTCACACGCTTCTTTTTGTCCTTTTGAAACTTCATTCCACAGCTTTTCTCCTATTCTCTGCCACACAGTCACACTAAATGCAGTAGTTACATTAGCTTCAAAGCCTTGCGTCTTACTCCATATCAAGATTTTCTTCAGGCTTTGTTCTGGGATTTTAACCCCTTTCCTTTTTAAAAGGGCTTTCCAGGCAGACAAAATTGTCTCCTCCTCTTTAGTTAGTTGCTGCCCCATATTATATCTTAATAAGTTTTCCCTGGTGGCTCACCTTGTACGCAGGTGTCAAAATGTCAGGTCCGGACCAGGCAGAATTCCCTCTGCTCTCAGCTTCACCGGTCTCCGTCTCCGCTGCACGTTGCCCTGCAGCTCATAAAAAATCCCCTATGTTCCACTTGTATCAGATCACATCTGGGTCACCAGTTGTCACGGTAGAGACGGTCAAGCGACAATCAATAATCAAGTTAGAAGCAAAAGAAGTGGAAGTTTTATTGTTTTCTACATACTTTATATATCTTTTACAAGTACCGCAAGCTCTAACATAATTGGCTAAACCCATAGCAATGGTACATGAGTGGATAGCTTTCTTAAAGTTTTACTTCTGAACATGATTCACACAGTTCCTTATCTGTGTTCAACAGTTTCATGTTTCTTGCAGCAGATGTTCACTGTCCTTGCTCCTTATCTGTGGTATGCCCTCCTGCATGCAGACTTCTCATGGGTACGGGATGATCTGGCCGAGGTCAAATTCCATCTACTCTGCCAGGCTTTCAGCAGACTCGCTGCCTACCCCGACAGGTTGCATTAGGAAGACTGTTACCAGCAGATTGAGGGAGGTGATCTTTCCCCTCTGCTCAGCACTAGTGAGACACAGCTGTGGTTCTGGGTCCACTTCTGGGTTCCCCAGTATAAGCAAGACATGGGTGTACTAGAGCAAGTCCAGTAAAGGACTGCAAATATGAATAAGAGCCTGAAGCATCTGTCATATCAGGAGAGGCTGAGGAAGCTGGGGTAGTTTAACCTGGAGGACAGAAGGCTCAGGGGGGACATTATCCATGTTTATAAATACCTGGTAGGAAGATATAAAGACAGTGCCAGACTTGGTGGTATCCAGCAAACTAACAAGAGGCAATGGGCACAAAATACAAAGGATTACATCTAAAGATGAAGGTGGACAAACACTGCAACACTAACACTTATTGCCCAAAAAGGCTGTGCAGTCTCCATTAATGGAGATATCTAAAACCCAACTAAACACAGTCCTGAGCAAGCTGCTCTAGTTGACTTTACTTTCAGTGGGGGGGTTGAATACAGGAGCTTCAGAAGTGCCTCCCAACCTTATTATTCTGTGAGGCTGTGACTCTGAGTTCTGTAGCTTTTGTTGTGTCAGGAGTATGTCTGCTGGTATAACTGCAATGTGTGGTTAATCCATGGCTGTTCATATAGTATAATACCGGAGTCGAGGTTTGACCATAACACACACTCAGACACATGGGCTGGCTCTGCACAGAGCCAGAGTGGGACAACAAATGCAGCTTCTGAGGTACATTTCTGTGGGGATGATGCTATGCTTTTCCAGGATGGGCTGAATTAAAGAGCTTTTATGGATCATAGTTCAGGCTAGTAAACTCTGCTGGCTCTAGCTGCATTCTGCTCCTGGAATTGGAAGCACTGGGCATCTTGCTGAAGAGCCACCTTGGCTGCACCTCATCTAACTTAGTCTCACTTATTTTCATACTGAGTATGGACTGGCTCCACTTGGAGATACTTTCTTTTCTCTAAGTTCTGTTCTGTGTCTTCTCAGGTTCCAGATTTTTTTTATGAGAGTGTGCCCTCTAGCTCTGTGTGATGTAATGGGAAGCTAAGTGTGTTCACTTCCAACACCCAGCTCCTGAATGCTTTACTTTTCAGCTCAGCAGAAAGTGGTGCATATGACATGATATTGAGACAAGCATATGCTGACTTCTCTATGGGAGAAGAGGCTTCTACCTCTGTAAACTCTGTCTGTGGAATTCACGTGGAAATGAACATGCATACATCTTCAGACGCAGTAAAACACAAAAGAGTGTGGTAATGATTTGCATTATGGTGTACAACACTGAAAAGGATGTTGCACCTTCTTTAGCCCCTACAGTAAAGTCCATCCTCAGCCTTTTTCAGGAGTGTAGTTGCTATATAAAGCCAAAGAGTGTGGAAACAACAACTGTCCTAATCATATCCAAATAAAAAAATGACACCTTCTTCCAGCTCTGATTTTATGCTTAGAAATGCCAGCTATTTGGTCATGGGGTCAAAGATTGCCTTTAGCCCACCATGCCCTGTCTTGCCAAGGCTTTTTTACTCCCCTGTCTCTGCTTGACAGGAGAGAAAGAGGGGGAGGAAGAGCTTGGCAGGGTCCTGAAGGCACCAACAGGCCTTAATTGTCCTGTCCAGTCTCACCTGGTGCCTCTACCCACAGCCTCTCCCCAGGGGTGTTTAAGCTCAGGACTGGGCTTCAGACCCTGTCAGAGCTACACTGTAGGTGGCCTGTCTCTAGTTCCAGCTGTGGTCATGGACTCCCTTGATCTGGACCAGACCTTACTGCAGGCCTGCCACACTGCTATGGACTTGCTTGGTGATCCCTGGCTGACTCTGACCCTCATTACTGGCAGTGAACCTAATCCAGACTTGCTAATCCGTGTTGCCTTGGACCTGCTTCATCACCACAGACTTACCTGATGGTCTGGACTCTTAGCTGACCCCAGCTGTCATCCCCAGGGCTACCTTGCTTGGAGGCAGTGGGACAGGGTCTGGCTGGTGAGGCCTGGGTCCTGCTGGCCATGGTATTACACTTGGCTTCCTGCCCCTTGGGGAGCAGCTGGCCCCTACTGAGTCCTGACCAATCTGGTGGCACACCTGTTATAGCCTACTAGGGAAATCTTACCTAGGCAGCTAGTTAGGCAAACATGGAGTTGCACAAGACTTGCTAGCTCTAAATGCAGTTTGTTAGAACATCTGACATGGTTGAGCTTCTTGGAGAGAGCTAGACAAAACTATAGCAAATCAATAGGAACACGTGCCTGGTGAAAATGTTCTAGACCAGTCAGAGTCGGCCTCATGTGACTAGCTCCCCTTCTTCATTAGCAATTTATGGAGTTATATCTTACTAGTGTTATAATCAAATGAGCCAATTTTAAATATAAATATATTTTTAATTGGGTTCAATTGATTTAGGGTGAGAAACAATAGACAAAGCAGCGCTGGGTGTGCCGGGAGTCTCCGCTCCACCAAGACACACAACGAGTTCTAAAAATCAGCATCTCTTATACTCCTGTACCACTGTCTTAACCAATCCTCTTCTTGTCAGATGATTGTCCTGCTCTTTCTCCATTGGATCCTTTGAAAGTCTCATGATCACATCTTTTGGAGGGCTTTTCTTCAAGCAGCAGTTACACGTTATCTCTAGGTGATGGGGTTTCCGAGAAGCGATTCACCTATCAGCTCTAGGTGATGGGGTTTCTGAGAAGTAGTTACATTTTTCCAACCGAATGGCATACTTTATATTTTATCCACATATATTCAAACATTCATTGTAATATAGGTTATAGTAACTGCAAATCATTTCAAAACCCACACAGGGTACCATATTCTATTTTTACAATACTTTAGACAGCAGGATAGTGTGGTTTAACATTTACAGATCATTCAAACGTATCATACCTGCCTTGCTTAACTTAGCAAATTAGTTACAACAGTTTATTACAGTCCCCCTTTTTTCTTTTTATACATTAATTTGCTGGTTAAGCTTAAAAATAGCTTCCCTAGCAGCCCCTAAAAAGTCGGCATCTTCTAATTCAGTCTCTAATCGGTGTTCTTCTTGTTGGGTTAAGTCAGTATATTGTTGCCTTAATATCATGAGTTGAACAGTTTCAATCCTGTTCTTAACAAGGTTAATTAATTTGTTCAAGATACAAGGTCCAAAAGTGAGAATTAATAACAGAATAATCAGGGGTCCAATTAAGGTTGTTATTAGGGTGGTCAACCAAGGGGATTGATTAAACCATGATTCAGACCAGTTTTGTTGAGCTTCTCTTTCCTTCTTTCTTTGTATAATGCCCTCACACAGCTTGGTCATGGATTCCCGAACCACCCTGGAGTGGTCTGCATAAAAGCAGCACTCTTCCCCTAGAGCTACACAGAGCCCTCCTTGCTGTAAAAATAATAAGTCCAACCCCCTTCTATTCTGTAAAAAGACCTCCGAAAGGGAAGTAAGGGACTTTTCTAATAGTGATATTGATTTTTCAATTCGCTCTAAATCTTCATCAACTGTAGCCCTTAAGGATGATAACCCTTTATGTTGTTGTACTAGAGAATTAATTCCAGTTGCTGCCCCTGCAGTTCCTAGACCTATGAGGTTCGCAATTGTCAGGGCAGTGAGTGGTTCTCTTTTCCTTATCCTGAGGTTATTATTATTCCAATATTCAAAGACCGACTCTTTTGGATGATATAAAATCCAAGGCATGACTGTTATTTGTATACAAAATTCTTTGCTTTCATTAAACATAGTTAGGGACAAACAGGGAGTTAGTCCTGTCTCTGAGCAAATCCACCATCCCCCTTTTTTTGGTATAGCCCATTTATTACCAGCTTTGTTTATTCGTTGTATCTTATTTCCACACAAATTCTTTTGGTTTCTAGGCACTTTTCCTATGCATGTCCCTTGTCCTCTAACTTGTTGCATACTAAGCCCGATTTTCTTTTTATTCCATTTACATTGTTCTGGGCTAGCTTCATGACTTAGGTGGTATGTAACCTTAATCCCTTTGTATAAAGGTGGTCTTACATCATAACTCAAACAACATCCAAGAGTAACGTTAGGATTGGTACTGTTAAGGGCTTGGTATGCAGTTTGTACCAGTCGCCATAAGGGTTAGATTCTATGCGACTCAAAGCAGTAATAGTCTTCTGGGCATTCGTGATGTTAGTTCCAATTTTATCTACTACTGTCGTATTCTGGCCAATTTCATTGGTTATTACTTTGTTCGGGCCCACGGGTTTAGGTTCAGATGTCAGTAGGACAGGTCTTTTTTGGATCAGGATTAATCCTCCTCTATCAGTTCCAGGTTCCCTCAGCATTATGCCCCAAGTTTTTCCTATGACCCATCCTGGTTCTTCAGGTTTCTGTATTGTCAGGGTCAAATTTTTACAGTTTCCAGCGTTGAGTACACCCCTGGAATGGTCATAGGTTGGAGTTTTACAATGTTCAGGACTCCACCCGACTTTTAGATTCTTGTCCTTCTCTAATACATCCCGGGGTTTCACAACCTCAATAGGCACAATAAAAATAACCTGGTGAGTTGCAATAACTTCTTCCTGGATTCGAACTTGGACACCAATAAATGGCCTTTAGGTTAGTTGCTCCCAAGCTCCATTGATGTTCAAAGTTACAATGAGACCCCAAAGTAGGGTTCAGTAAGTCACAATTGGTGACATTGAACGTGGGAGCTCTGGAGGTAATCACTTTTCGAATTATTGTTGAATCCTAATAGCGGGCTAAAATCCATTCAAAAGGTTGGTGTATCCAATCATTTGTTACACTTTTAATATAGATTAGGTATAACAACACTAGAATACCACTCCTATTTCGGTGCATTGTCTTCAGTCGTAGGCTTACGTGGATGTATTTTATCCAGATTTTATCTCCACTGTTATACCCCTCTGTCCCCTTTGCTTACTCCTTTGCTTAGAGCAATGAGGTATGAATTCTTCTTGACAACAGTGGTATTCTTTTCAGTCATAAACCTAATTACCTGAAGACACACAGTCTATTTTGAGTTTTATTCTAGATTTATAATTGCCAATCAAATTTCAAAATCTAAATTTGTTGATATTTCCACCTATTTTGTTGTTGTGTCCGCTTCCAGGCAAATTTTGTGGCACACTGTCTCAAGACTTTATGCCACTCTGTCTCATATTCTTCCCAGGTTGTAGGTATTAGCAACTCCCATCCACAAAATAAAGTACAGATCTCTATTTGAGCAAGTTGTTCTCTACTATTATCTCGGCATTGCATACAATAAAGTTGCCTTTTAAATGAAATACAAGACCATTTTCTATTACAATTTGAACATTGACAAGTAACCCAACATGAGTGTCCAGAAGTAGGATGTTTTATCCATGGAATTTCCAATAGATCTTCTGTTGTGGGCAGTTCAGGTATATCGGTTTCTGTTTCACAACTGAAAGGGTGGACTTGCGGTGTTCCCGTTAACTTATATAACCCCGTCCCCCCAGTTTGGTGAGGTATCCTTTCTCTCCTCCAAGGTGCAAAATATACTTTTTGTAAAATTGACTCAATTTTATTATCTTAGAAGTAAAGTGTGTGCCTTGATCAGAATCAATATATTGGATTATTCCATATCTGGGAATCAAGTGTTCTAATAAGGTTTTCACTACTGTCTGGGCTGTGGCTCGTGCTACAGGATAGGCTTCTACCCATTGCGTCAAATGATCCACTATTACCAATAAATATCTTATTCTTCCCACTTTAGGTAATTCGGTAAAATCAATTTGTACCCTCTCGAAAGGCCTATAAGACGTTTTTCTTCCTCCCATTGCTACTTGTCGAAACACCTTCTTATTTATCTTTTGACAAGTTAAGCAGCCTTGTGTAATCTGCTTTGCTATTTTGAAAATTCCAATACAACCAAATTGTTTAAGAAAATAATCACTTAATGCTTTTGTGCCCCAATGTGTTTGTGTATGTAAGCGTTCTATTATTTGCCTGGTGATAAGCTTTTGGTAACATTTCTTGTCCATCAGGCAGTATCCATTTTCCCTGTTCCAATTTAGCCCCTATTTTCTCTAACTTTGATTTTTTTTCAGGAGTGAACTTCTTTTCTCCTTTCTCCTGTTCTTCTTCACTAATGTTCTCCTTTGTTTGTGTTGCATTGATTTTGATGACTTGAGCCTTTAAGGCTGCTTCCTGGGCCTCCTTATCTGCCAAATTATTTCCCCTAGTTCCATAATCTAATCCTTTTTGATGTCCCCTCACATGTACCACTGCTATTTCTTTTGGTTGTCTCAATGCCTTTAAAACTTTTACTACCAGTTCTTGGTGTATAAGACCTTTTCCCTGGGTGTTAATTAAACACCTTTCTCCCCAATTTTTTCCAAAAGTGTGGACTACCCCATATGCATATTTGGAATCTGTGAACACAGTCCCACTTTTTCCTTTTAACAATTCCAAGGCTCTATATAAGGCATACAGCTCACAAGCCTGAGCTCAGCATGATGGGCCTAGAGGTCCCAATTCTATAAGCTCTAAGTTTTTATTAATTATTGCATATCCTGATTTTCTTTTTCCTTCTATTACTCAGGAGGAGCCATCGATAAATAGTATTTCTCCTTTTTCTAATTCAATATCACTTAAGTCCGGTCTGATTTTTGTTTGGGTCTCAATTACTTCTAAACAATTATGTTGTAATATCTCTGATGGTTCTCCAACTAAAAATTGGGCTGGACTTTGAGCAGAGGTCACCCTTAATTCTAAATCAGGGGAGTCGATTAGTATTGTTTCATACTTAAAAATTTGGCTATCTGTTAGCCATTTTTCTGCTTTTTGTTGTAAACCACCTCTGACATTATGTGGAGTATATACCTTTAAAGGAGCACTAAAGGTAATTTTCCTTACCTCTTCTATTAATAAAGCTGTGGCAACCAAAGCTTGGAAGCAAGCAGGCCATCCTCTGCTTACCAGATCAAGCAGCTTAGAATAATATCCTACAGGTTTCTTAACTCCTGCCCAGTCCTGAGTAAGAACTCCATATGCTGTCTTATTCAATATATTCACAAAAAGAAAAAAAGGTTTTTCCATATCTGGTAAACTTAATACAGGTGCTTGTATTAATGCTCCCTTTATCTCCTCAAATTTCTGATCGTCTTCTATAAACCACTTGATTATTTGTTAATTTCTCATATAAAAATTTCACCTTTTCACTGTAGCTTTCAATCCATGGTCTACAGTACCCCAACAGTCCTAATATCTGTCGAATCTCTTTTTTTTGTTCGTGGAGGTCTTAAGGATAAAATTCCAGACACTCTTTCAGGATCTAACTTCTTTTTCCCTTGACTTAGCCAATGTCCTAAATATTTCACTTCTTGTTGTACAAACTGTAATTTTGATCGGGACACTTTCAATCCTTTCCTTCCCAGGAAATCAAGCAATTTAATGGTGGCTTTTTGGGCTTCCTTTTCAGTTCCTGCAGCTACTAATAAATCATCCACATATTGTAGTAATTTCACCCCTTTAAGAAGCACAAATTCTTGTAATATTTTCTCTAGAGTCTGTCCAAATAGATTTGGCAACTCCGTCAATCCTTGTGGTAATACGGTCCACCTTAATTGTTGTTTCCGTCTTGTTTCAGGGTCTTCCCATTCAAAGGCAAAGTAATCTCTAGACCCTTAATCCAGAGGACAAGCCCAGAAGGCATCCTTTAAATCTATTACACTATACCAGGTATACTTAGGGAGATATGGCTTAATAAATTATAAGGATTTGCCACCACAGGGAACTTAGTGATCGTTCGCTGATTTACAGCTCTCAAATCTTGTACCATTCTATATGATCCGTCCTGTTTCTTTACAGGGAGGATGGGGGTGTGTTGTGAGGTGACATACATGGCTCCAAGATTCCCTTCTCCAAAAGCCTATCAACTATTGTCTTTAATCCCTTTTGACCCTCCATTGGTATAGGATATAGTTTTATTCTAATTGGACGACACAGGTCCATTATTTGGATGCTTATAGGAGCCATTTATATTTTTCCTGATTCCCCCTCTTTATACCACACTGAGGGATTAATAGCTTCTTCGTCTTCTTGTGTTAGATTATATATTTTAGTTGGCAATTTATTCCCCTGGCTCCAGATGCTTAAGTTAAGTTTTAGAATTAAATCTCTTCCTAATAGGTTATATTCTGCTTCGGGGAGTAGAAGTAAATAATTAAGACAGATTTTTTCTTCTGCTTCTATTTCTACATCCTTTAAAATAGGCACCTGAAAGGATTCCCCTTTCACTCCTATTACTGACATGTAACTTTTCCCCTTTTCTATTCCTTTTGGTAGTTTCTGAATGGTTGATTTTTCAGCCCCCATATCAACTAAAAATAAAACAACTTCTTTGTGGGGACTAATTAATAGTTTTATCAAGGGTTCTGTCGATGTTGAAGTCCCCAGGAGATACAGCCCCTGACACCCCTATTCTTCTTGAAACATTCTCTCATCTTGCCTCTGGTTTTGGCAATCCCTTTTGATATGTCCCTTCTTATAGCAGTAGTAACAAATAGGGACAGCAGGCCTTTCTCGGTAAGGTCTTTCTCGGGTTTGCCGCTCTAATTTCTTCTCCTTCTTTTCTCCAGAAGGAGTTTCATTTCTCTGGCTTTCCCTTACGGCTGCTACAAAGATCTTTGCCTTTGTTTTCTGTTTTTCTTCATCTCTCCTAATATAAACTTTTTGGGCTTCTCTAAGTAATTCTTCCAATCCCCTTTCTTGCCAATTTTCTGATTTCTTTCTTATATCACCCCAAGATTTTGCCACAAATTGTGTTCTGAGAAGTGCTGTTCCCACTACTGTATTCGGATCAATGCCAGAATATATTTGTAAGCTTTTTCTTAACCTTTGCAACCATTCCGTTGGAGGTTCATCTTTTCCCTGTTGTTCATTAAATGCTTTATTAATGTTCTGTCCTCGGGGAACTGCTTCCCTTATCCCTTGAATAATTAGCGTTCTTATCTCTCTCATAATTTGTCTCCCCTGGGGTTGTTGGTGATCCCAGTGGGGGTCCACGTTTGGCCATTTATGATCCCCCGGGGGTCCTGCCTGATTTTGTCTCTCCCAAATTCTCATTCCAGCTTGCCTGATCATACCTTTTTCTTCGGCAGTAAATAAAATGCCTAAAATGGACTGTACTTCTTCCCAAGTGTAAGTATTGGGACCTAAAAATTGATCTAACCTCTCAGCTACTCTGAGAAGATCATCTAATAGAGTCCTCATCTCTTTTTTAAAACTTTGTACACCGGAGGTGTTTAACGGGACTGCCACAAATCCGATGCCTCCTTGATTGCCTCCGAGGGGTACCTCATGTAAGGGCTATAAAGAAGCTCCCTCTTTTACTTTACGGCACTTTTACTTTCGTGTACATGCAGCCAGAGGTGGGAGGGGAGCCACCGGGGCTGTTAAAGCCCCGCCAGGGCTGTTGGAGTTGGGTAAGTAAAGTATGGAGGCGGCAAGTTATCTAGTGGTTCCCATTCATCATCTTTCCCTATCCCCTCCCTGTTCTCATACTTTTTTATTTTTCTTCGGATTTTTCCTCCTTTTTTAGTGTAAGAATTGAAGCTGGATAAGGACGTGAAGTCCTGATCCATAATTTAGCATAATCACTTTCCTCTTGACTAAGAGGGCTCTTTGAGTTAGCATATGTATTTAAAGCCTGGCAAATCCCGTCTTCAAAAGATCCAAAAGTAGGCCAGAAGACATGTGGTTTTAAAGGTTCCTTCGGCCATTTAACCATGCAATACTGGACTAATTTTAATTTACTTTTTCCTTTTCTAGGACCTCTTTCATTCCAATTTCTAATCATTATGCCTAGTGGACCATCTGGTGGTATATCTGGTAATTTATTCCTTTTTTTCTGGTCCCAGATTTTTGATTCCTTTTGACCCATCTGGAAGTTTAACTGTGGCAACTCCTACAACCCTTGTAGAGGGTTGGATCAAGGGAGTTGAATCTCTTACCCACCTAGGTGTCCCTTGGGAATTTTCTACGGCAATTCCTCTTGCCCTGGGAGTTTTCTACAGCAATTCCTCTTGCCCTTGGTTACCAGTAAGAGTGTCTTGCAGGGGGCTGAACCCTCTACCCACCCATGTACCCCTAGAACCCGTGCTCCCACCCACGAGTCCTGTAGGATCCACTTCGGTCCTTCACTGGCCAAATCCCTTGCGGGAGTTTGGAACTGTGGCTAGAGGACCTCCACACTCGATTCGGAACTCGAATCCTGGCTCCAAAACTACTTTCGTTTCCAGAATGAGGTTCCGTCTCAATCGCACTCTCACGCACAAGCAACCGAGTCCCACCCAATCGAACAGTATCGCTTATACTCACGACTCCGTTGTCCTCGTTTGGGTCTTCGTGCACCAGAATTATGGGTATTTGATACTGCAGTCTTTCCTTTGGAGCTCAAATTCCTTTGGCTATTGCTTCTCTTTTGTCCACTGATCTCTGGAGACTGACCCAGACTGCTACTTTCGAGCCACAATCTGTGGGGCGCCCCTCGAGGAGCCACAATCCAGGAAAGCACACCGAGATCACATCGGGGTCACCAAAATGTTATAATTAAACAAGCCAATTTTAAATATAAATATATTTTTAATTGGGTTCAATTGATTTAGGGTGAGAAACAATAGACAAAGCAGCGCTGGGTGTGCCGGGAGTCTCCGCTCCACCAAGACACACAATGAGTTCTAAAAAGCAGTGTCTCTTATACTCCTGTACCACTGTCTTAACCAATCCTCTTCTTGTCAGATGATTGTCCTGCTCTTTCTCCATTGGATCCTTTGAAAGTCTCATGATCACATCTTTTGGAGGGCTTTTCTTCAAGCAGCAGTTACATGTTATCTCTAGGTGATGGGGTTTCCAGGAAGCAGTTTACCTATCAGCTCTAGGTGATGGGGTTTCTGAGAAGTAGTTACATTTTTCCAACCGAATGGCATACTTTATATTTTATCCACATATATTCAAACATTCATTTTAATATAGGTTATAGTAACTGCAAATCATTTCAAAACCCACACAGGGTACCATATTCTATTTTTACAATACTTTAGACAGCAGAATAGTGTGGTTTAACATTTACAGATCATTCAAACGTATCATACCTGCCTTGCTCAACTTAGCAAATTAGTTACAACAGTTTATTACACTTTGTTTTTGAAATATTTTATCTAGAAACTCCTACTTCACATTAGATGATACATGTATCATCATCAAAGAAGCCAGTTCATTTAAGAATGGGCCTTTGCCAAGTTGAGAACTATTAATTTTATATCCCTGTTTTTTTACTGCACTTAATTGATGTGTAAGAAATACCCAGACCTCAAGAGGTGACAGCTCTGCTCCTGCAAACAGTTCTCTCTCTTTGCTCTGTGTAGCAGAGCCTAAGTTTACTGTTTACTACCAAGGTTGGAGAATTGCCCTTTATACAACTCTGGCAGTAAACAGCACCTTCCTCACTAGCACCTTATAGCTTTGAGGGAGAAGCAGAGGTGTAGGAGAGGCACAGTTATGGTAGAAAGAGCAAGGTTTCAAGCACTTGGCTTCAGTGCTGGCTGAGAGGCAACACCTCTCAAGAGAGAACCAGATTAGTGTTAAAAAATTGTAGAAGACTTCTCATGTTATTAAACAGCAAGCAATAGGGAAAATACTGCTATACTGTTCAGTAAGGAAGAGTCAGTAATGAAAGACATCACAAGGACATGCTTCACACACACTGGAAACAAAGGAGAAGCTGTGCCAATTAGTGGGTTGGGGAAATCTAGTAGGAATGTGCAGAGAACAGTCAGTTGCTGCTAAGGAGACTTAGGGAACAGGGAAGACTCTAGGGAATAGAGCCAGAAGACAGTGAGGCAAGGTACTGGAAATGTAAATCAAGAATACAGCAGAGCAGGGGTTGCATCTCTGTGTGCATAAGGATGGAATTTTCAGGCTTTCAATTATTCCATTGAAATGGAGGGTAGTGAACAGAACAAGGCAGAGGAAAATAAATAACTAAAGCACTTGACTAAACTGCAGGATTTATCACCATCATCTCCTTCTTTTCCAGACACATGATTTTGTGACTTTTAAGAAAGTTTGGGAGGGGAGAGCTGATTTACAATTTTTGAGCACTTAAGAGTTTGCAGTGCTGCATTAGTCTTGTATTAGCTTAGCTTTGTGTAAGAAATACCTCCAAAGTTTTTTCTGGTGATCCCCTTACCCTGTCCTTACTTCTTCCACCATAGAAACAGTAGGTCTGCTCTTTAGACTCCTTGATCCTTGGAACTGTGGTTTTCTCACGCTATCTGTAACCTGTGCTATTTGTGGCCTCTTCGCCCACCAAATCCTTCTCCCTTCAGTGCAGCTTCTCTGAGGTATCTACAGCTGGACCATGCATCTTAGCAACAGAGTGCCTGAATATAAATGCAAGCTTATGTTCTAAGCTTATACCAGCCACTTTTGGACAAATCTTTCATGGTCCTAGAAATGTTTCTTCACAACCTCAGTGGTGTTTTATCCCGCTTCGTTGTAACCCATTCTCTTACCTTCCATACTGACTCCATATTTTGAGCGACAGACTCTGAAGCTAACAGCAGGCTTTGACCCCCCTGCAACTGACCATCCATACATGAAAATATCAAGAGGGAGAGAGGCCAGAAGTCCACGGCCTTCAGGCAGGAAGCTTGTCACCTTGTGTAGGCAAACTTCAGCCCCATTTTGTGTGACCAGACACATGACCCTATTTTGTGACCTGAAGTGTGGTGTTTCAAGTTACAATAGAAGAAAATATGACAGATTCAATTCCAGTCACGTGCCTATTTTTTTGTCCTTGGTTCTCCTATGAAAGGTACACTATGCGGTGATGCCAGCCATCCCTTCCAAGCAAGAATGTCCTCTCCCTAGGCTATTCTAGAAGCCCATGTTCAATAGGATAGCTCCTGTGAGTATAAAGACTTCAATATCAGGCCCTAAAATAGAGGCATTAGGGTTGAAAAACAGAGGAAAAAAATGTTGCAGCAAGTTGCACCATTCTGTTTGCATCTTGTTCCAGTGTCTTTTTTTCTTAATTTAAGAACTTTATGTCAGACAGAAAAGCTGAACTAGATAGCTATGTAGCAAAGACAAGAAGAAAGCAAACATTAAGAAGACATACTGTGTGGTAAACTTGCAATATACAGATGATCTCCCATGTATCAGGATAATATGAAAATAACAATGGATCTAAGAAAGAATCTGCAGAGAATCTTTGCTAAGACAAAAAAAGCATACGATCACTCCTGAAACAGTCTAAGAACTGAACAAATATATAGAATAATGTGTCTAAGAAATAGGAGTATTTTTGTTAATATAGTATTTTGTATCCCTGAGTTTGATTGGAAAGATTGTCAACTTCATTTTTCTTCAGAATTTTAAAGAAAGGACAATGCTGACTATGCTAACTGATGAAGAATATTGAGCTTCCTCAATAATTAAAAACAGTTGTTATTAGTGCTTTTGCTAATTTTTTGTTCCAGACTTTCTGTATTTCCTTGTTTATGGCAAAAGATCATGTACTAAATATGTCTCTTGCAAGTCCACCAAGGATTTTCTTCAAAGAGAATCCAGGAATAATATTTTAAGAGATTATGTTGTTTAAGTGAACTCAGCTATAAATATTTTAATTGCTCACAAAATTAATCAAATTTGTCACATCCTTAAGTACTGCATGAGCCATGCTGTGGGTTCCAAATTGCTTGCAAAAGTCACAGCCACGCTAGAAGTTCATGCTAAAATATAATAATACCAGGTTTGGAAGGAGAGCTGTGAACTGCTAAGACATTCAGGATATGAGTTGACAGTCTGTAAGGTGACTATAGTAATTTTCTTGATTTTGTATAGCTAAATGAGTTGCTTTGTTCATTAGACTACTCATATGGAAACATAAATGGTTTCCCAGTGACATAGATGCTATTAATACAAAGGAAATTATTTGGGCTTTCAAGAAAGTATAAACTAGAATTTTCTAAGAAGGGGTGTGCAGATAGCAAAAATCTGTAGTTGCCTGTATGGAACAGAGCTGGATTGTTGCACATGTTTTCAAAAGGCACCTCATTAAAAAACTTAACTAGTATTACTTACTTGCTGATATTGCTTAACTTTGTTACTATTTTTAAGAGGCATAGCAAATGGTGTATTCTGCCTTCAGTAAGATGTGAGGAAGGAAGGCTACGCCCCTGGATAAATTCATGGTTCATCCACACCCTGAAAAGTGAAATTCTGGTCTTGTTACTTCCAAAAATGTAATAGAAATGGAAAAGGTTCAGAGATGAGCAACAAGGATGATGAAAAGTCTGGAATGGCTTTCAGACTGCGCCTCTTTAGTCTGGAATAAAGGCAACTGAGAAGGTATAGGATATTAAAAAAAAAAAAGAAAAAAAAAAAAAAGAGTAGCTGATACCAAAACCAGGATCCACACCAGGATGCTCTCAGGAGCCAGGTTCAGGACAAGCAAAAGGAGGTGATTTTCACACAGCAGACTGTGGAACTCCCGTGTGCTGGGAATACAAGATGTTTACAAGGTTTTTAGAGGAGACAACACAAGCACTTGGAAGACCAAACCCTTGGAGTTACTATTTAGACAGACCACATCAGGCTTAGGATAGGTGGAGTCTGAGAAGATTTTTTAAAAGTCCATTGTGTATTTCTTCTATTCTTGCTTTTCCCTAGGTGTCTGCCCATGATCACCATGAATGTGACCCAGACAGAGCCTAGGTCTGAACCAGTGCAGACATTCCTATGTTGTTATATCTTTTTAAATATTGATGACAGTTTCCTAAATATGGAGCCCATCTTAGGAAAAAATGAGATGAGCAATGTTACTTCTGTAAATAGTCTCACAGAAGTAAACCAAATCAATTTCAGTGTTACCTGTCTTCAGGAGTTTTCAGGCCCAAGATCTGCTAAACTGTTTAATTCAGCTGTGAAACATTGCATATGAAGTACAATAATACATGCCTCCTTCTAAGTTTGCATTCTGCTTATTAAGACATTACATTTTATTCTATGCCACAACATTTTAAAAATATTTGATTTGCTACTGTGCCCTACAGTAATCGAGCAACTAAAGATCTACAGTACATTCAGCAGGTATGAAATCTCATCAGAATTGTATAATACCATGCTAAGTGTCATAAAACAGATTAAGAGATTTGCATTTATTCTTGTCCTTCTAATGTATTAAATAACAAAAACATATGCTTTTTTATTTAGGCAGATCAGGGAATTACAAGTAAAATTTGTATTAAAACCAGTATCAGCAGCAGCTAAAAAAGTGATAATGAAAATATGTGAATGTTTCTGTATGACTTGCATGTGCTTACTTAGCTCTGCATTATTTCTTGACCAGTCTTAAAAGTTTTGGTATTTTTGGCTTATTTTGAAGAAATACAGCTGGTTCATATTGTACAGAAAAATAGTAAGAAAGCAAGGAAGGAAAGTCAGAACTGATTCCTAAATGTTACATTTAGTTAGCTGTAAACTGCTTGTATTTTCTCCTGTAAATTAAACATTTACAGGTTATTTCTGATGCTGAGGTTAAAAAAATGCAGAATCTTTCCAAGAGACATCTCCAGCATGACTCTGATACAGAAATTTGTATTTGTTACACCAGCTGACTGCAGAAGAAAGAAATGTTTGTCAAAACCTCACATAACTGGCTTTTCACAGATAAGATATCCCTCCTTTGAATTACAATAATGAGGACAGTATTGGTTTGGTTTGCTATGGACCTTCCCCTAAGTTTTTGAAGGCTTCAGAGGTTCAGTGGAATTTTACAAGTGGTATTTAAGCTTTCGTGTTTGCCTTTAATTGCTGTGCACCAGGGTATATCCTGATGCTGCAGCCAGAACCATCTGAGCAGAGGGCACAGAACCTTTCACTGCTTGTTGCAACTAGCAGGACTGGAACACTATACAGTCTGCAGAAGGATGCACATTTAGAGCAAAGATTTTGTTTCAGAATTGTCCTGGTTTTGGCCAGGATAGAGTTAACTTTCCTTGGGCAGGGAAGGAGCACAGCTGGGAGGCCGGGCCCAGATTGGCCATTGGAGTATTCCATATCATGTGACATTATGTAAAGTATATAAGAAGGTGGGTTCTCATTTCTGCTTCTGGTTGGTGTGGTGGGATCTTTTGTTCTGTTGGGATTGCTGTCAGGGGCAGGCCACATACCAGTCATTGTGTGGTGAGCAACCACATTATGTATTACCTGTTTGGACTCCCTATTGTTACTGTTGTTTTGTTACCATCACTGAACTGTTTTTTTATTCAACCTACAAATTCTCCCTTTTTTGTCCCTCCCCTATTTCACCAGGGAGGCAGGGGGTGGGGGGGAAAGTGACTGTCTGTGTGGTGATTGGCTACTGTCCGAGCTCAAACCATGACAAGAAGGTTTTCCTAAGTCCTATGACTGGCAACTTAAAGAAAGTTGCCCTTCTACATAGCACGTGGGTTCTTACAACTCTAAATTAAGGGCTAACTCTGCAAATATACACAAATAGAAGCTATTGGGCCAACACTGCTATAACTTAAGCTGTTTGGTTTGCATTGCAGTTTTGGTTAAAGCCTTATGTATTTCTGACAACTTTCCACACTACATTTACCTGCACAGATATTATTTGCAGGTTTGGTTCTGCCATGGTTCATTTCAGGATGAGCATTTTATTGTAAATTTCTTTGTGTGCAGCCCTTCAAAGGCTACAGACATGCTTAACTGTATTCACACCAGGTATCCCATTGACTTCAGCTGCAACAGTGATGATCCTATTGTAAAATCAAGTAAGATAACCTTTTATGTGTACAACAGTAAGATAACCAACCTTCTACGTGTATAGGTATGTTAAACAACATGTAAAATTAGAAAATTAAAATAAACCATGTATGTTTTGCAATGGAAAGTCCACCAACATAAATACTTTTACAGTCACATAAAAATGGAAAGATTAAATAGTTTTTCCATAGTTATCTTAAGTAACAGCCAGTGCTACTGTTACAATGGTTTTTTTCTTTTTAATTGCACGACTATTTAGGAAAACTCATGATTCTGGCTTGTAAGGAAAGTTATATGCAATTACAAGGAAAACTTATAAACAGACATGTATCATTTGTCTAAAATAAGAGACCAGTTCTTTACATGCCAGAATTTTTGTAATCTTAGGAACCATTTGTTTTCCTTTTCTCTGTTGAAAATAACTAACTAAATAAAAGTTTGCCCCACTTTCCCCCTCACACACATAGGACCAATGAAACAGTAATTTTCCACTGGCATAACAGTCTTTCAGTGTCTGTCATCTACTTTGCTGTCAGGACCCACAAGAGGAGTTGCAGCAGCAGTTCAGGAAGTGTAATGTCATGTTGTGAATATTCATTCAATTTTCCTTGTCACAGCTGGTCCTCATCATCTCCAAGACTGACCTTGCCTCCCCCAACTTCCTTTTGACATCTTTAGAGCAGGGGAGTGGACAGAAGCAAGATACTGAAATCAAAACTCTCAAATACCAGAAATACTCAATCAAAATCACAGGCAGGGAGAGTGGACAGGGTGCAGTCCATCTCTGGGGTCTAGATCTCATCTGAGCTAGTTGTCATCTTATTGTCCTCCATGAGTAGACTGAACCACAGTCTCCACTTGCATCAAAACCACCACCAGAAAAAACATGGTGACCCAGATGGAGGTGCCACGCAAACTTGCAGCGGTCCAGGTCCTGGGCTGCAGGGAGTGCCTGAGCCTGTCAGTCCTGCCAGAGGGCAGCAGTGATAATACCTGTGTGTGCTGCCATCAGCTGGATGACCTGCTCAGCCTGGTGGCTGAGCTCAAAGAAGAGGTCGAAAGATTAAGTATTAGGGAGTGTTAAAGGGAGATTGATTGGTGGCGTAGCACCTTGGCACTCATGAAGCAACAGGAGCAAATGGAGGCTCCAAACAAGGCAGGTAATCCCTCATACTCTTGCTACCAGGTAGAAGGAGGGGACCTAAGAGATGGGGGAGGCTGGAAACAGGTCCCCACTCAGGGAGGCAGGAAAATGCTCTCCTGACCTTCCTCACCCTCTATGCTGACCTTTCACAATAGATTCAGGGCCCTGGAACTTTCAAATGAAGAAGAGAAGGAGGAAGAAAATGAGACAAACAAGGAGAAAGACCAAGGTCCACCAAGGCTGGATCATTCTGGACCAGGTATTAAAAGCAGTTCTAAAAAGAACCCCAGTCACCTCATTGTAGTGGGTGACTCCATTCTGAGGGGTGCTGAAGGCCCAATATGCAGACCAGACCCACTTGATAGGGAAGCCTGCTGCCTCCCTGGGGCCTGGGCCAAGGACCTCATGGCAAAACTCCCCGCTCTAATGAGGACTACTTCCCTCTCTTGTTTTTTCAGATATGTAGCAACAACATTACCAGAAATCCTAAAGCAATAAAGAGAGATTTCAGGTCCTTGGGGAAACTGATTAAGGGGTCAGGGGCTGTTTCGCCAATTATTAGGCCTAGCATAAAGAACACAGCCAGCGTAAAGATGAACCAATAACCAAATTGTATTTGATGCAAAAGGGTCAGTACATGGGTGAGCACTGGGGGTACAAACAAGTCAATTGAATTATACATAATCAACATCAATCCCATTGACCCCAACAATGACACCATGTGTCCTGGTTTAGCTAAGATAGACTCAAGTTTTTTTTTCTTTTCAGCAGAGAGAGAGGGGGAAGGGATCTCCAGCTGGGTTATTCATACCATGCTGACGTCAGGTCCAGGGGCGGAGCCTTTTTACTTTCGCTTCTGGTTTTAGGGGTTGCCATACACACGGCAGGCTTGCTCCTTGACCATCTAGCGGTATTTCTCTGTATGTCTTTTATCTTGTTCACTGTTATTATCATTGCTACTGTTGTTGTTCAGATTGTTCTATCACTCTGTTGCATTAAATTCCTTGTTACTTTAGCCCGGGTCTGTGCATAACTTCCAGCCTGACCGGCCGCGGGTCGGGGAGGGGCAACGGCAACGTGCTCTCTGATCCCGGCAGGAGCTAAACCTGCACACCATGCAACCAACAATGGGTAGA
This sequence comes from Athene noctua, assembly GCF_965140245.1. NCBI lineage: Eukaryota > Metazoa > Chordata > Aves > Strigiformes > Strigidae > Athene > Athene noctua. Next base: position 26,089,297 of record NC_134039.1, read on the forward strand.
ATAAATGCCGAAATGCAGTCTCCCATAGAAGGGACAGTTGACAACCAAGACAACATGCCAAATACACAAGACTAAGGAAGCCACATGTTGAATGTCTGTACAGCTTGCGTTTACAAAAGCCAGACCTGACTGGAGCCCAGTCCCAGGGAGTCAGGAGGTCCTTCCCCAACAGGAAACTCTGCACAGGACATCCACCTCACAGACAGACACTGCCCCTTCCTGCAAGGGGTCCCAGCTTTTATCCCCAAGTGGGACACCTGACCTTTGTTTACTTCCTGTGGGACACCTGGGGCTCATTTACCCAATGGCTCTCCCTGCAAGGCCGGCAGCACCCTGGAGGGAAGCTTAAAGGCAAACTCACCCCCCTTTGTGAAGGGCTATGGGAATCACCCATATGTCAACCTTAATTTGGGGCTTGGGATTGAAACCCCAGCATTTCACTCAGCCCCTTGACATATGGGTGGACCACAGCCCTCACACAATCTCTAAGTGTGACATCTTTATCTTGTATTTGGCTACAGATACTGCCACAGTCATCTCAGCTGTTTCTTCATATTCTTTGCTGTTGTGGTCTTTTTCATTGGAAGATCAGTGTGACTGTGGAAGCTCATGTCATCTGCTCAGCACAGTTCAGCATCAACTTGTATTCCAGACTGTAAGCTGCCCATTGAGGTCGAATACATTTGTCACAGGAGTGATTTCATATTCCCAGCAGTGCCACGCAAGATCTAGAAGACAAAACTTTAGACCAGCGTTATTCCCACAAATAACATTTATTTGCAGGGACATGTTCCCATTTTTTCTGTCCAGGCTTCATGATTAGGATGATGTTATCTTTTTCCTACAGCTATTACTTCAGCTGGCTCAGGGGGGCCACTCAGCCCTTGGACCCATACTACTGCCCCACTGTCGGGGTAGGCAGCGGGTCTGCTGAACGCCTGTCAGAGCAGATGGAGTTCGACCTTAGCCAGATTGTCCTGTACCCGTGAGAAGCCTGCATGCAGAAAGACATACCACAGATAAGGAGCAAGGACAGGGAACATCTGCAAGAAACATGAAACTGTTGACCACAGATAAGGAAGTATGTGAATTATGTTCAGAAGTAAAACTTTAAGAAAGCTATCCACTCATGTACCGTTGCTATGGGTGTACCGTTGCTATGGGTTTAGCCAATTGTGTTAGAGCTTGCAGTAGCTGTAAAAGATATATAAAGCATGTAGAAAACTATAAAGTGTTCCACTTCTTTTGCTTCTAACTTGATTATTGATTGTTGCTTGACCGTCTCTACCACGACAATTGGTGACCTGACGTGATCTGATACAAGTGGAACATAGGGGATTTTTTATGAGCTGCAGGGCGAGGTGCAGCGGAGACGGAGACCGGTGAAGCTGAGAGCAGAGGGGATTCTGCCTGGTCCAGACCTGACATTTTGACACCTGTGTACAAGGTGAGCCATCAGGGAAAACTTATTAAGGTATAACATGTGGCAGCAACTAACTAAAGAGGAGGAGACAATTTTGTCTGCCTGGAAAGCCCTTTTAAAAAGAAAAGGGGTTAAAAACCCAGAACAAAGCCTGAAAAAGATGTTAATATGGAGTAAGACACAAGGCTTTGAAGCTAATCTAACTACTGCTTTTAGTGTGACTGTGTGGCAGAGAATAGGTGAAAAGCTGTGGGATGAAGTTTCAAAAGGACAAAAAGAAGTGTGTGAGCTAGCAACTACATGGCGCTTGCTAACTGAGACGCTGAAGGAGTGGAAAAATGAACATGACGCTGAAGGAAAGAAAGAATCCACTCCTGCCTCTAGTTCATTTGGTCCTGGGCTCAGTTATGGTGATCCCACACTGTCTGCAGTGGCGGGACAAAAACCATTGACAGGAAAAAGCAGGGGGCATTCTCGTCCACCTCCACCTCCCTGTGTGCCGATACAGGAACCTGTGCAGATACAGGAAGACCCTGGAGGGGCTTCTCCCTCACAGGATTCTGATACGCTAAACGTAACACCATCAGCTCCTCCAGAGGAGCCAGCAGTATGTAGTGAGTCTGACAGAGACTCTGAGGGCGGTGAACCCAATAGTAAAGAACTTACTGACAGTTTGCGAGCATTGAATTTGGCAGATAAACAAACAGAACAAAAAGTTACACCATGGACGCTCCCTCCAGCCACTGTGACTGTCCTTCCCAGATCCCCGGAGCAGTTTTGGGAGGGTGTTCGTAAATATACAGCTGAAAGTGGTAACTGGGACTTAGTAGAACGAATCGCTCCTGGCTCTTCCCTCCTGTCTCCCTTTCGTTCAGTTCAACCACAGACACAGGATTTCCCTGTTTTTAAAGCTGCTCCTGGTACTAATCAGCATGATGATCATAACCTGATTAGTTGGAAAGTTGTGCAAGATCTCCAAAATAAGGCACAGAAATTTGGAATAAATTCACCAGAGGTGATGCAATTGATCCATATAATCAGTACAGACTTGCTATGTCCTTATGATATCACCCATCTGACACAAGTCCTATTTCAGCCTGTTCAACTGCAGGTGTTTTTTCATAATTGGAGGCAGCTGGCCAGAACCACTGCAAAGACTAACCAGCGCCTGCCACAAGCTGACCCTAGATTAGGTGTAGGCGAAGAGGCAGGGATCGCCTTATTTGAGGCAGCCGTAAGGGAGAATACCATCACTGTGTCATTTTTAACTGTATGGCAACTGGTACATCAACCCCTGAAACAGTTAAAAAGTGATGGGACTGCCGCGGCAGCTGCAGCTGATGCCAGGTCACCTAGTGGGTCGGATTCGCGGATGGATCCTACAGTTGTAGCTGAAACACCTCCAGAAAAGCCACCAGCCCCTTCCACATGTCCACTATCTGCTGATAAGGACGGCATTTTCCTGTTATTAAAGAACTACAGAAAAGCATCAATGAGGATGGACTTAAAAAAACTCATTTACAACAAGTATACTGGAAGCGATCGCTCACGACTGTACTCGGCATTTGAGTCCCCGCCACCGCCACGGGGCGGCCACCTGCGGCCTCTACCACCGCGCTCTCGGCGCGTGCCCGCCCCCCCCCCCCCAAACCCCAAAAGCGGCAGTTTTTCACAGCAGGTGCTGACACTGTGATGCACCGTCCCTTGGCTGTCAGCACCACATCATCAACAAGCAATGGCTTTTTATATTCTTATCGGTGTTTTACTGTTTGTAGTATTTGTCATTTTATGTTGTGTGAGTGATAGGTCTAAGAGGCCTCTTCGTATGGTTGTGTGATTGTTCTGCGTGTGTGAGGCGCAGCCCAGCTGCAGCTGTGCAGTGCAGAGTCCTCTGACCCGAAGCGGCCAGCAAGGAATGGAGAGCAGGGCAGACTCTATACGGGGAGAGTGCAGGACGAGTGAACATTCCTTAGTGCAGAGCCCTAGTGCCCGCCCATTGGGTCGCGGGTGCTGCCTGTTTATTCATGCTCAGTGTTTAAAGTGGCACAGGTGAAATACCTCTTCTAGCAGAAGACAGTAATTCTGTGTTTATTGTTGTCTTGAATTTAGGTGTGTACTCTGTGGGGAGAGTGCACCTCTGTACCATCTACCTGACGGGGATATTGTTAGCTTACTTGGGTAGCATTTTAAATTAATTGTGCATGTGAGGATTATTGATGCTGATTTTACTGGACAAATTTGTGCTCCGATTTCTACTCCTTACCCACCAGTAACCATTCCAAACGACACTTGCATTGCTCAACTTGTACCTTTTTTGAGTTGTGTTCCTAAGACAGAAAAACAGTTGCGACATGATGGAGGATTCGACTCCACGGGACCTTCGCAAGTCTTTTAGTCACAGACTGTTTTATCATCAAGACCACAGATGACCTGTACACTATCCAACAGAAGAGAATTGCCAGCGACAGTAACGCTTACCAGACTTCTGGACACAGGAGCTGATATAACTATTATATCTCATTATTCCTGGCCACCAGAAAATATGGAAATGGGAGTAGTAGGACCCTGAGGGCCAATAGGTGACTGTCAAATCCCATATGACAACAGCGCCCCCCCCCCCCCCCCCCCCGAATCCGTGGGGAAGGGACTGCTTGTTATAGTAAGGTGTGAAGATTACTACGGATTTTTAACGGGGGTCACTGTTCTGCAGGGCATTAAACGGCCCACACTGGAATTAACCTGTTTAACAACTGACCTTGTGTGGGTAGATCAGTGGCCCCTGCCAACTGAAAAGTTAAAGGCCCTGCAAGAATTGGTACGAGAACAGTTGGTTGCCGGACACATTGAACCCTCTCAGAGCCCCTGGAACACTCCTGTATTTGTAATCAAAAAGAAATCAGGTAAATGGAGGTTTTTACATGACCTGCGGCAAGTTAATGCTGTTATGGCCACGATGGGGGCTCTGCAACCAGGTATGCCCTCACCTGCGATGATCCGTCACAATTGGGAAATCATAGTTATAGATTTGAAAGACTGTTTCTTTACAATACCATTAGTTTCTCAGGACAAAGAAAAATTTGGATTCTCTGTGCCTTCTGTTAATGATGCAGAACCTGTACAAAGATACCACTGGAAGGTGTTACCGCAGGGCATGAAAAATTCTCCAACAATATGCCAATGGTTCGTGGCACAAGCACTGTCACCTGTACGGGAAAAATTTCCCACCAGTTATTGTTATCATTATATGGATGACATTTTGTTGGCATCAAATAGCAAGGAGCAGTTGAGTGACATGGAAAACTTGACTAGAGACTCATCAACAATATGGATTGATTATTGCCCCTGAGAAAATGCAAAAAACAGAGCCCTGGAAATATTTGAGGATGACAGTTACGAACAAGCAGGTTATTCCCCAACCTGTGAAACCTGACCTCGAGGTTAAAACACTCAATGATGTACAGAAATGAATGGGATCTTTGAATTGGATCAGACCTTACCTCGGGCTGACCAATTCGCAGCTGCAACCATTGTTGGAATTGTTAAGGAATTCCAATGATCCGACAGAACCCAGAACATTAAATAAGGAAGCATTAAGTGCAATCCATATTGTGGAGCAATCTATGCACAAAAAATATGTTTCTCGAACAGATCTGTCTCAATTAGTACAATTCTTTGTACTAACCGATAAAACTGTGCCATTTGGTGTCCTGGTGCAGTGGAATCCTGAATGGAGTGACCCCTTACACATTTTAGAATGGATGTTTTTATCATTCAGACCACGGAAAACTGCTCCTCGATTATTTGAGTTACTTGCTGATGTCATCATAAAGGCTAGAAAACGCCGTTTGAAGTTAACAGGATGTGATCCAGCTACGATTGTTCTACCTGTTCAGAACTGGTACTTTGAGTCGTGCCTTGCAAACAAGTATGAGGTACAAGCGGCCTTAACGGACTTTCAGGGACAGGTGTCTTATCATCTTCCATCACACCCGCTACTGAAATTTGCTCAAGAAATACCATTTGGTCAGAAGCACTTGAGCCAGCCAGAACCTGTTAAAGGCCTTACCGTATTCACAGATGGATCAGGAAACACTGGTAAACCAGCAGTGGTGTGGTACAAGAATAATGTCTGGGATAACGAAGTTGTTTACCAAAAGGGTTCTCCACAAATTGCTGAACTGCATGCGATGACTCTTGTTTTTTCTACCTTTCCTACTCCTATCAATATTATAACTGATTCAGCTTATGTGGCTAACTTAGTTTCCCGACTGGACAAAGTAGTCTTAACTTGGTCAAACAATCTAATGTTATCTGAGGTTTTGTTAGAACTTTGGAAAACTATTCAGTCACGCACAGAACCCTATTTTATCATGCACATACGTAGTCATACCTCTTTACCTGGATTTTATACGGAAGATAATGCCAGAGCGGATGCTCTTGTCTCTGCGATGGCTTTGAGTACCGTTCCCAATATGAAACAACAAGCTCTTTTATCACATCAATTTTTTCATCAAGGTTTTCAAGCTCTACAACAGCAGTTCATTTTGTCTCATTCTGAAGGTCGGTCTATTGTTGCTGCTTGTCTTGATTGTCAAGGAACTCGTACTCCAGCGTATTTCGATACTAATCCCAGAAGTGTTCAAGCTTTACAGATTTGGCAAACTGATGTTACTAATATAACTGAGTTTGGTCAACAAAAATATGTTTGTGTTTCTGTTGATACTTATTCACATGCTTTGGTAGCAACAGCACATAATGGAGAAACAAGTAAGGATGTAATCTGACATTTATAAAAAACTTTTTCTGTGCGGTGCCACATCAAATTAAAACGGATAATGGTCCAGCATATGCTTCACAGAAAGTTCAAACATTCTTTAATTTATGGGGTGTTACTCATGTTACAGGGATTCCCCATTCCCCAACAGGACAAGCAATTGTCGAGCGTGCACATGGCACACTGAAGCGGCAGCTTCAAAAACAAAAAGGGGGAATGGTTGGGTAACCACCCCAGGCATGTTTAGATAAAGCAGTTTATGTTCTTAATTTTCTGCATTATGGGGATGTTACTTCTACACCGCCTACATTGCAACATTTTTCCTCTCTTTTTTTGAAACAGAATGTGAAAGAGGGTGTTAAAGTACATGTAAAGGACCTAGTTTCTGGCCAGTGGAGTGGACCATGTAAGTTAATAACCTGGGGAAGAGGTTATGCTTGTGTTTCCACAGGTCATGGCTCCCGATGGTTACCGGCAAGGTGTGTGCATCCACACCTGAGGCGTGAGAGGCAGCCAGCACTCAGGATCCAGCTGTGGGTGCTGTGAGTGCCCCTGTGCAGACAGCTTGTGATCTCTTGACTGATCATTTAAGCAGAATGTCTGGGTAATGTTTGCTACTGCAACAGAACAAACTACACTACAGTTGCCAATTCTTTTTAGAAAAAATGTTAACGGTAACTGCAACTCCTTAATGAAATATATAGGCTTACTAGTCACTAGTGTAAGATGTAGTTTAGATGGAATATAGTTATTAATGAGGATGACATGCTATAAGAATGTGTGTTTTCAACTCACTTTGCTTAGCAAAATCAAGAATTAAGAACTCAAATGTTTAACCTTATTAGAAACGCCTTTGGTTTTCCCTCTTGAGTGGTGGCCAGGCTCTGGGTGGAACCCAACAGGAGGATGAAATCAGATGATTCTGCACAAAGAAAATTGCCAGTTATTTTGGCCTGTTGATTTAGAGGCTGGACCTGCTTGCAGCGATGTTGGATGCCTCACCTACGGATGGACGCATCGCGTAGGATTTCCAGCTTATAAGGAAAGGTACTCTAAATCCTCACTGCAATCACATTTTCCCAGCAACTGCAGATCATTCTGAATCGATCCGTAAGAGCATACAACAGTTAAAAGATGGTGTTAATTGTTTAACAGAAGATGATGGTCTCGATTGGCTAACGAAGTTGTTTAAAGGATGGGGGTTATCGGGCTGGCTGATGTCTTTAATCAAAACCACAGAATGATCCTGTTAGTCATCATAAGTGTACTTTAATTTTGCCATGTCTCATCAGTCTCCTGCAAAGGGCCCTAAAGAAGGCTGCTCATGCAATATTTGTAGCACAAACACAAAAAGGGGGGATTGTCGGGGTAGGCAGCGGGTCTGCTGAACGCCTGACAGAGCAGATGGTGTTCGACCTTAGCCAGAACATCCCGTACCCGTGAGAAGCCTGCATGCAGGAGGGCATACCACAGACAAAGAGGAAGGACAGGGAACATCTGCTGCTAGAAACATGAAACTGTTGACCACAGATAAGGAACTATGTGAATTATGTTCAAAAGTAAAACTTTAAGAAAGCTATTCCAATCATGTACTGTTGCTATGGGTTTAGCCAATTGTGTTGTAGCTTGCAGTAGCTGTAAAAGATACATAAAGTATGTAGAAAACTATGAAGCATTCCACTTCTTTTGGATTCTGACTTGATTATTGATTGTCACTTGACTGTCTCCACCGCGACAAGAGAGTACTTCAAACACCCAAAAGGGTACCAGTGGGCTTTTGGTGTAGCTGCCCTGGAGGAGGTTGAACAGTTGTCCACCTTACCCGGCCTCTCAGAGGATCCCTCAGTGGTGGGGCGGATTAAGGTTGAGGAGCAGCAAGTGCCGATTGCTACCAGGACGGTGCACCGGTGGCAGTACCGCACCAACTGAGATTCCCTGGTCCCCATCTATCAGCTGATGCGTCAACTAGAAAGCCAGAAGGTGATCAGCAAAACTCACTCACCCTTCAACAGTCCTATATGGCCAGTAAGAAAACCTAATGGCGAACGGAGGCTAACTGTAGACTACCATGGCCTGAATGAAGTTACGCCAGCAATCAGTGCTGCAGTGCCGGACATGCTCGAGCTCCAGTATGAACTGGAGTTGAAGGCAGCCAAGTGGTATGCCACGATTGACATTGCAAAGGTGTTTGTGTCCATTCCGATAGCGCCAGAGTGCAGGCCACAGTTTGCGTTCACTTGGAGAGGCATCCAGTACACCTGGAACAGATTGCCCCAGGGCTGGAACCACAGCTCCAACATTTGCCATGGACTGGTCCATACTGCACTGGAGAAAGGTGGGGCTTCAGAACACCTGCAGCACATTGATGACATCATTGTATGGGGGGACACAGCCGAGGAAGTCTTTGAGAAAGACAAAAAGATTAATGAAATCGTCCTGAAGGCCAGCTTTGCCATTAAGCAAAAGAAAGTAAAGGGGCCTGCAAGGGAAATTCAATTCCTAGGGAAAAAATGGCAAGATGGGCGTCGCCACATCCCAATGGAGATGATAAACAAGATAACAGCCACGGCCCCACCAACCTCTAAGAAGGAGACTCAGTCTTTCCTGGGCGCTGTGGGGTTTTGGAGGATGCACATCCCAAACTACAGCCTGATTGTGAGCCCTCTCTACCACGTAACCCCCAAGAAGAACGATTTTGAATGGGGCCCTGAGCAACAACAATCCTTTGAACAAATTAAATGGGAGATTGCCCAAGCAGTAGCCCTCGGGCCAGTCCAGGTAGGGCAGGAGGTTAAGAACATGCTCTACACTGCAGCTGGGGAGAATGGCCCTACCTGGAGCCTCTGGCAGAGATCACCTGGGGAAACCTGAGGCCCGACCTCTAGGCTTTTGGAGCTGGGGATACAAAGGCTCTGAAGCTAATTATATACCAACTGACAAGGAGATACTGGCAGCGTATAAAGAAGTTCGGGCTGCCTCAGAAGTGGTCGGCACTGAAACACAGCTCCTCCTGGCACTCCGACTGCTGGTGCTGGGGTGGATGCTCAAAGGAAACGCCTCCTCCATGCATCATGCAACAGATAGCACGTGGAGTAAATGGGTTACGTTGATAACACAACGGGCTCAAATAGGGAACCCCAGCCACCCAGGGATACTAGAGGTGATTACAAACTGGCCAGAGAGCAAAGATTCCGGGATGTCGCCAGAACAGGAGGTGACACGTGCTAAGGAGGCCCCACCATATAACAAGCTGCCGGATGAGGAGAAGCGATATGCCCTGTTCACTGATGGGTCTTGTTGTATTGTGGGAAAACATTGACGATGGAAGGCTGCTGTATAGAGTCCCACACGACCAGTCACTGAAGCTGTTGAGGGACAGGGTGAATCGAGCCAGTTTTCAGAGGTGAAAGCCATCCAGCTTGCTTTGGATATTGCTGAGCAGGAAAAGTGGCCGAGGCTCTACCTCTACACCGACTCGTGGGCAGTGGCAAATACCCTGTGGAAATCTTTGCAGCAATGGAAGAAGAACAACTGGCAACTTAAGAGTAAAACCATCTGGGCTGCTGAGGTATGGCAGGACATTGCAGCCCATGTGGAAAACCTTGTTGTGAAGGTGCACCATGTGGATGCCCATGTACCCAAGAGTCAGACCACTGATAAACATCAACACAACCAGCAGGCAGATCAAGCAGCTAAGATTAGAGTGACTTGGGTGGACTTGGACTGGCAGTGCAAAGGTGAACTGTTCATAGACTGGTGGGCCCACGAGACCTTGGGCTACCAAGGTAGAGATGCAACATACAGGTGGGCTCAAGATCGAGGGGTGGACCTCACCATTGACACCATTGCAGAGATCATCCACGGCTGTCAGATGTGTGCTGCAATCAAACATGCCAAGCGGGTGAAGCCCCAGCAGAATGGAGAGCGATAGCTGAAACATAGATATGGAGAGGCCTGGCAGATCGACTACATCACACTGCCACAAACCTGCCACATGAAGCATGACATGCTCACAATGGTGGAAGTAACCACTGGATGGCTGGAAACTTACTCAGCACCCCACACCACCGCCCATAACACCTTCCTGGGCCTTGAAACCCAAGTCCTGTGGCGACAAGGCCCCCCAGAGAGAACTGAGTCAGACAATGGGACCCACTTCCAAAACAACCGCATAAATGCCTGGGCAGAAGACCATGGCATCAGGTGGATCTTACCATATCCCCTACCACGCACCAGCCTCTGGGAAGATTGAGTGCTCCAAGGGACTGTTAAAAACCACATTGAAAGCACTGGGAGGTGGGACCTTCAAAGACTGGGACATGCATCTAGCAAATGCCACCTGGCTAGTCAACACAAGAGGATCTGCCAGTCGAGCTGGACCGGCTCAGTCAAAACCTCCACGTGCTGTAGCTGGGGATAAAATCCCTGTGGTGTGTATGAGGAATATATTGGGGAAAATTGTCTGGTTTAGTTCTGCACCAGGCAGAGGTAAATGCAAACCCATCCACGGGATTGCTTTTGCCCAAGGACCGGGGTGCACCTGGTGGGTGATGCAGGACAATGGAGAGGTCCGATGTGTACCACAGGGGGACTTGATTCTGGGTGAGAACATGCCATGAACTATGCTGTGCCTTTGTAAACTATTATTTTGTTATTAACTGCTAAATGGCAGCTGGACATGATGCAGATGGTATAGAATAAAGGGGTGGATTATGTCCTGGTGCAGCTAGGACAGGGTTAAGTTTTCCCAGCAGAGAGAGAGTGGGAAGGGATCTCCAGCTGGGTTATTCATACCATGCTGACATCAGGTTCAGGCAGAAACTTTTTTTACTTTCTTTTTGGTGGGCTTGGTGGCAGGAATCTGTTCCATGACCATTTGCAGTATTTCTCTGTATATCTTTTGTCTTGTTCACTGTTATTGCTGTTCATTGTTGTTATCATTGCTACTGTTCAGATTTTTTATCACACTGTTGTATTAAATTTCTTCTTATATTAGCCCGGGGTTTGTGCCTAACATCCAGCCCAACTAGCTGAGGGTGGAGGAGAGGCAACAGCAACATGCTCTCTGGTCCCAGCAGGGCTTAAACCACCACAGTCACTTCCTGTTCTGGTGACATTCCAGAGTCTTTGCTCTCTGGCCAGTTTGTAATCACCTCTAGTATCCCTGGGTGGCTGGGGTTCCCTATTCGAGCCTGTGTTATCAACACAACCAGTTTACTCCATGTAGCATCTGTTACATGATGCATGGAGGAAGCCTTTCCTTTGAACATCCACCCCAGCACCAACAGTCAGGGTGCAAGGAGGAGCTGTGTTTCAGTGCCGACCGCTTCTGAGGCAGGCTGAACTCCTTCATATGCTGCCAGCATCTCCTTCTCAGTTGGTGTGTAATTAGCTTCAGAGCCTTTGTATCCCCGGCTCCAAAAGCCTAGAGGTTGACCTTGGGTTTCCCCAGGTGCTCTCTGCCAGAGGCTCCAGGTAGGGCCATTCTCCCCAGCTGCAGTGTAGAGCATGTTCTTAACCTCCTGCCCTTCCCTGACTGGCCTGAGGACTACTGCTTGGGCAATCTCCCATTTAATTTGTTCAAAGGATTGTTGTTGCTCAGGGCCCCATTCAAAAATCATTCTTCTTATGGTAGAGAGGGCTCACAATCAGGCTGTAGTTTGGGATGTGCATCCTCCAAAACCCCACAGCGCCCAGGGAAGACTGAGTCTCCTTTTTAGAGGTTGGTGGGGCCATGGCTGTTATCTTGTTTATGACCTCCACTGGGATGTGGCAACGCCCATCTTGCCATTTTCTTCCTAGGAATTGAATTTCCCTTGCAGGCCCATTGACTTTCTTTTGCTTAATGGCAAAGCCTGCCGTCAGAAGGATTTCAATTATCTTCTTCCCTTTCTCAAAGACCTCCTCAGCTGTGTCCCCCCATACAATGATGTCATCAATGTGCTGCAGGTGTTCTGGAGCCCCACCTTTCTCCAGTGCAGTATGGACCAGTCCATGGCAAACAGTGGAGCTGTGGTTCCAGCCCTGGGGCAATCTGTTCCAGGTGTACTGGATGCCTCTCCAAGTGAACGCAAACTGTGGCCTGCACTCTGGCGCTATCAGAATGGAGAAGAACACATTTGTAATGTCAATCGTGGCATACCACTTGGCTGCCTTCAACTCCAGTTCATACTGGAGCTTGAGCATGTCCAGCACTGCAGCACTCATTGCTGACCTAACTTCATTCAGGCCACGGTAGTTGTCCTGGTTCAGCTAGGATAGGGTTAAGCTTCCCTAACAGAGAGAGAGGGGGAAAGGATCTCCAGCCAGGTTATGCATACCATGCTGGCGTCAGGTCTGGGGGCAGAACCTTTTTACCTTGCTCTTTGGCAGGCATCCTTTGTCCATAAACCAGCTAGCGGTATTTCTCTGTATATCTTTTGTCTTGTTCACTGTTATTGCTGTTTGTTATTATCATTGCTGCTGTTGTTGTTCAGATTGTTCTATCACTCTGTTGTATTAAATTCCTTGTTACTTTAGCCCGGGTCTGTGCCTAACTTCCAGCCCGACCGGCCGCGGGTGGGGGAGGGGCAACAGCAACGTGCTCTCTGATCCCAGCAGGAGTTAAACCTGCACAGTAGTCTACAGTTAGCCTCCATTTGCCATTAGGCTTTCTCACTGGTCATATAGGATTGTTGAAGGGTGAGTTTTGCTGATCACCTTCTGGCTTTCTAGTTGGCAGATCAGCTGATGGATGGGGACCAGGGAATCTCAGTTGGTGCGGTACTGCCGCCAGTGCACTGTCCTGCTAGCAATCGGCACTCACTGCTCCTCAACCTTAAGCCGCCCCACCACTGAGGGATCCTCTGAGAGGCTGGGTAAGGTGGACAACTGTTCAACCTCCTCCAGGACACCTACACCAAAAGCCCACCAGTACCCTTTTGGGTCTTTGAAATACCCTCTCCTGAGATAGTCCATGCCCAGGATGCACGGGGCATCTGGGCCAGTCACAATGGGGTGCTTATGCCAGTCCTTCCCAGTCAGGCTCACTTCAGCTTCTAATAGGGTCAGCTGTTGGGATCCCCCTGTCACTCCAGAGATGCAAATGGATTCAACCTCACTGTAGCTCAATGGCATCAGGATGCCCTGTGCACCAGTGTCCACCAAAGCCTTATATTCTTGTGGGTCTGATGTGCCAGGCCATCGGATCCACACTGTCCAGTAAATCCAATTATCCCTTTCCTCCACCTGGTTGGAGGCAGGGCCCCTCTAATCCTCCTCATCATCACTCACTTCTTGTAAGAATGATTTACTGGTCCCCTCAAGAGGGTCAGACATAACATTGGCTATTTATTCTGTCTGAGGGATTTCCGACTGGACACTGGAGCTGCACTTTTCTTGGAGGACTCCCCTTTTGTGATGGTTTTCCCTTTCAGCTGCTCTACTCATGCAGCTAGGGCAGTAGTGGGCTGCCCATCCCATCTCCTCATATCTTCTCCCTGGTGGTGGAGGAAAAACCACAGGGTATCTTGTGGTGGGTTCCTTCCGCTGCCTTTCTCTTGGGTGGGGAAACGTTTACTTCTAATGACTGAGACATCAGCCCTTGCAGGTGGAATGTAGGACATGTCCTCTTCCATTTTTGTGACCCTCTGAGACAGTTCCTCCACAGCTGAGACCCAGGAATGTTGGGATGAAGGGAGATTTCCCTCATATTGCTGGAGCTTGCCAACCACTCCATCCACTGTTAGAGTGTGGGTGTCTGTCCACCAGGACACTATTGCCAGTGCTTTCGAGTGTGCTTCTGGTGCACTCTTCAGGAACATTTGCCACATCAGGTGTGTGCAAGGGGCCTGATCTGGGTCCATGGGTGACTGCTCATTATTCAGATCACCATAGATCATCTAAAACACAGCCAGTTCCCTGAGGTTCTGGATGCCTTTCTCAATGCTGGTCCATTTGCCTAGTTGACATAGGATATCATCCTTGTAGGGGTGCCTCTCCCTTACACTGAGCAGGAGTCACTTCCAAAGGCTGAGGGTTTGAGTCTGTTTCCCTATTTCCTTATCAGTGCCAGTCTCCTTGGCCAAAGATCCCAGCTGCTTGGCCTCTCTCATTTCCATTTCAAAAGCACTGACTGCATTGTCCCAGCATCAGAGCAGCCAGGTGCAAATCTGCTCGCCTCCCAGGCAGCTGAAGTCTCTCCGCATATCTCACAGCTCAGTTGGGGGTAGAGATCGGATGATCACCTCTGGCCCTTCCTCCTGTTACTGTGCTGGGCCTGGCTCATCCCCATCCCCTATTTTGCCAGCTGACTTTCTGGTATATTTTGTTTTCTGTATCAGGGCAACCAACATCGGCACTGGTTGGTGCTCTAGCTCACACGCTGTGCTGGTGGAGGCAACTGATACTGGTTCTGCCTGTTCCCCCAGCCCAGATACTGTACTAATAACTTCACTCAGATTCTGCAGCCCTTTCTCCCCCCTGAGGGCAGTGAGTGGTATTAAAGAGGACACGGTATGCATGGGCAAGTCCCCAACACAACGCAGCCATTTGTGTCTCCTGGGTTTTGCCAGCTTGATAACACACCCTTTCTAAGCACTCCATCAGCTTATCAGGGCTCTGCATTTGTTCAGGAGTGAAATTCCAAAGCATTGGAGATGCCCACCAACTCAGGCCTTTGCCCATTTTTTCCCATACCCCTTGCCTCTCACTATTATCAGAACTTAAGGCAGGTTTCTGGGCACTGCTATTGTTAGAGAAGTGCCACATGGCCAAAACCAAAATCAGGTAGGCATTCAGAAAGCGTTGTGCTGCAAATACACTGGCCTGAATGCCCCAAGGATAACTAAAACTGCCAAAACCAAGAGGATCTCTTCCCCTGGCTCACCCATAGAGGGGGTGAGACCCCTAACAAAAGCCCAGACAGCAAACAGGTACCAGCCCACCCTCAGCAAATACAAAGGTATTATAAGCAATCAATAGCCCATATAACATAACAATCCCGTTTAGACGTTTTCCACCAATAACAAACACCTGCACTGGGAACATACAGTGGATATAAGGAATAATCCAGCCCCACCATGCAAGCAAGTGGAGCAGCATTATAAATATTTTCTTATTACAGAGTACAAATACAACCAGAAAAATTACACCCAACACATTGCTCTAACACTCTCTGGTCAGGGTCTGCCCATTTTTAAATTATCATTTCCACCCTCTTGTGCCCCACGTTGGTGCGCCAAAGAGTCTGTGTTGGTTTGGACCCTCCCAGGACCTGAGACCACGCTGCTGTTGCCCCTCCCCCATCCTCAGCCAGTCAGGCTGAAAGTGAGGCACAAACTCCAGGTTAAAATAAGAATAAATTTAACACAACTGTGTAATAAACAATCTGAACACCAACAGTAGCAATCGTAATGACAATAAACAGCAATAACAGTAAGCAAGAGAAAAGATACACAGAGAAATACCGCAAATGGTTACAGAACAAATCCACCATGTGCTCCCCACCACCAAAGCCACCAAGGAAGAACTCCCATACACAGACCTGACATCAGCACGGTACAAATAACATGGCTGGAGATCCCTTCCCCCTCCCTCTCTACTGGGGAAACTTAACCCTATCCTAGCTGAACCAGGACAAAGCCCCATACTGAATCTCTATACAGCCTGCATTTACAAAAGCCAGACCTGACTGGAGGCCAGCTCCAAGGAGTCAGGAGGTCCTTCCCCAACAGGAAACTCTGCAAAGTGCACCCACCTCACAGACAGACACTGCCCCTTCCTGCAGGTGGTCCCAGCTTTTATCCCCAAGTGGGACACCTGACCTTTGTTTACTTCCTGTGGGACACCTGGGGCTCATTTACCCAATGGCTCTCCCTGCAAGGCCGGCAGCACCCTGGAGGGAAGCTTAAAGGTAACTCTCCCCCCCTTTGTGAAGGGCTGTGGGAATCACCCATATGTCAACCTTAATTTGTGTCTTGGGGTTGAAACTCCAGCATTTCAGGGGCATAAATTGTGTTCTTCTCCATCCATTCAATTGGGGGGATGGATGAAGAAGAATATCAGAGAACTCAACAGATGAACTTGTGGCTCCAAGACTGGTGTTACCATCAGGGCTTCAATCATGGGTTGGTATACAGGACGCCAGGCTTTTTGGCATTGGATGGAAAGCACCTGTCCCCGAGGGGGAAAAGGATCTTGGGGCTGGAATTAGCTGGGCTCATTGATAGAGCTTTAAACCAGTTTTGAAGGGGGCAAAACATTGGCCCATCTGAAGTGCATGTATACCGATGCACGCAGCATGGGTGACAAACAGGAGGAGCTTGCAGCCGTGATGAAACAG
The DNA here is from genome assembly GCF_965140245.1 of Athene noctua. Taxonomy (NCBI): domain Eukaryota; kingdom Metazoa; phylum Chordata; class Aves; order Strigiformes; family Strigidae; genus Athene; species Athene noctua. The sequence goes on from NC_134039.1 coordinate 26,105,815, forward strand.
GAAAATTACGATGTTGTTGCTATTACAGAAACATAGTGGGATGTCTCCCATGACTGGAGTGTGCCAATTGATGGTTACAAGCCCTTTAGGAGGGACAGACAGGGAAGGAGGGGTGGTGGAGTGGCCCTGTGTGTTAGGGACTGGTATGATTGCTTTGAGTACAAGTGTAGTGAAGACAGGGGTGGAATGTCTTTGCATTAGAATCAGGGGGAAGGCCAACAGGGCAGATGCTGTAGTAGGAGTCTACTATAGGCCACCCAGCCAGGACAGAGAGGTGGATGAAATACTCCATAGGCACTTAGGAGAAATTTCATGATCACTTGCCCTTTTTCTTGTGGGAGACTTTAACTTCCCAGACATCTGCTGAAAATACAACACAGCAGAGCAGGACCAGTCCCGGAGATTCCTGGAATGTGTGGCAGATAACTTCCTGAAACATCTGGTGAGTGAGTCCACCAGAGAAGGTGCCCTGCTGGATCTCCTCTTTCATGACTAGTGATCATGAAATAATGGAGTTCTCTATTCTTAGGCTGTGAGAGGGGGAAGCAGAACTGCCATCCTGGACTTAAAAAGGGCTGACTGACTTGTTTGGGCAACAGCTTGACAGGATCCTTTGGGAGATGGTCCTGAAAGGTATAGAGGTCCAGGAAGGCTGGGCACTCTTTAAGAAGGAAGTGTTAATGGCTCAGGAGCAGGCAGTCCCCAGGTGCTGTAAGAGAAGCCAGCAACAGAGAAGACCACCCTGGCTGAATAGGGAGCTTTGGCTGCAACTCAGGGAGAAAACGAGAGTTTACAGCCGTTGGAAGAAGGGGCTAGCCACACACAGTGATTACAGAGAGGCTGTGAGGCTATGCAGGGTGGAAATCAGGAGGTCTAAAGCCCAGCTGAAAATTAATCTGGCTTCAGCAATCATGACAACAAGAAATGTTTCTGTAAGTATGTGAGCAGCAAAAGAAAGACCAGGGAGAGTTACCTGCTGCATCACACAGACACAAACAAGTCGATGGGATGGGATACACCCGAGGGTGCTGAAGGAGCTGGCTGGGGTGCACGCCAAGCTGATTTCCATCATTTACCAGCATTTCTGGCTGACTGGGGAGGTCCCAACAGATTGGAAATTGGCCAGTGTGATGCCCACATACAAAAAGGGTCAGAAGGATGATCCAGGAAATTACAGGCCCATCAGCTTGACTTTGGTGCCCAGGAAGCTGATGGAGCAGCTCATCCTGAGTACCATAACACAACACATGCAGGACAACCAGATGCTCAGGCCCAGTCAGCATGGGTTTATGAAAGGCAGGTCCTGCCTGACAAACCTGATCTCCTTCTACAACAGGGTGACCTGCTTATTGGATGAGGGAAAGGCTGTGGATGTTGTCTACCTTGACTTTAGTAAGACCTTTGACACCATTTCCCACAGCGTTCTGCTAGCAAAACTGGACATTAGGAAACATTTCTTTACAGAACAGGTTGTTAGGCATTGGAATGGGCTGTCACGGGAGGTAGTGGAGTCCCCATCCCTGGAGGTGTTTAAGAGTCAGGTCGACTTAGCGCTGAGGGATATGCTGTAGTTGGGAGCTGTTAATGTTGGGTTGATGGTTGGACTGGATGATCTTCAAGGTCTTTTCCAACCTAGACAATTCTGTCATTCTGTCATTCTATGAAAATCCATCTCTGTTCCTATTGGGGAGGGGAGGGCAGGGGTACTTGTTCCACTCATTTACGATTTCTACTGATAAAGATTTTCAAAGACTTCTGCTCTGGGAAGAGTGCTTTAGGGAAATACTACTTTTCTAGATCTGTAACCAGTTTATTTTGAATTTACTTATCATAGACTGTCTTTTACTCTCTTGCTAATTCCTTTTCTGGGTTATATGTCTGTGTTTTCAACACTGCAACATGGTAAAAGGGAGCACAACCTCATTACTGCAGGCTCCAAATGTGGAAACGGAGTTCAGATATCACAGAGGGCAGTCCCTCCAGAAAGCACTCTTGCATTGCATTCAAATAAAAACATACTAATTTTAGGCTTCTGTTATTTCAAACCCACCAAAACTAATGCTTCTGAAAACCCATCTCTGCAGGGAGATCCACAGTCCTCAGGAAGGTCCACAGTGAATCTTCTGGCTCTGTCTGCAGGCAAAGGGGACATACAGATACACACTCACAGGTCCTGCGATTGTGAGATCTCTGGGCAAGAAATCTGGTTTAGCACACAGAGCTCCTAGACTAATGAATTAAAACAAATCAAATGCAGCTGCTAAATAAGTCCTCTTCATTAGCAACTATCCTCAAGTCAAGTGACAACACTAGGAGAGACTTTCAGTAGCTTCCACATGTTGCATGTTGTGACAGAAGCAAGATGTTTGTACTTTATCATTCTTCCAACCTGAGTTCAGAGATTTGCCTTCTACATAGCTGGCTTTGTAAGAAATCTGTACCACTGCATCTTTGTGGTAACAGCTTTTCCCCACAAGTGCTGCTGCTTTGTTTTATGATTGGGTATTACTAACACCAAAGCAGGGTTTTACTTATCTTCTGCCTCTGTTAACATCCTTACCCATGTACTTTGGTGGTGTGACAGAAGGCTATAAAAGCAAAAGGCCTGCAAAAGCACTATTTCCAGTTAATTCTACTGTTTTCTGGCTGTGAGATCTCTTCACAGCTACAGGCCCTCCAATGAACCTCCACCGCCAGATGCGGTCGAGAACGAGGGTTTAAGCTAGCTGTTTCGACCGAAGAGAAAGGCAGTCCCTTCGGCCCCAGGGGAGCCAGGGTAGCCAGGCGGGCGGCTCCAGAAAGAGCCACAGGCGAGGCCGACCGCCGACTCTGGGGAGCTTTCGGCTGTTTTGGAAGAGGAGTAGAGGCAACCTTGGGGGGTAGGGGGCGGGGCGCGGTGGGCTCCTGTGGCACCTGCCTGAGGGGCGGGGCGGGGCGCGACACTGGCGGGCGGCAGGAGCAGCCAATCGAGACCCGGCTTGGCGGTGCCGGGCTCTCGCGAGAGCCGCCGAGTAAACATCCGTCCGCCGAGGCCCACCCGCTGCTCCTGTTATCGCGGAGAAGGAGGAGGTTGAGGTTGTGTTGCTGCTCCAACAGGCGCTGGTTGTAGACAGCGAGCGACGAGCTGCCGGGAGGGTGGTGTGGAGAGGTGAGTACTGTGGACAGCCGGAGCAGCCCTCGGCCTAGCCCGGGGGTAGGAGAGCAGCCGTCCCCTAACGTGGTGCGGCAGGGGGTGGGGGTGGGTGTTGTGTGGAAGGGGCACTGTCATACAAGACCGAGAATCTCTCCCTGTCTTTCTTCTTCTCTTCTTCCCCCCCCCCCCCACTCCCAGTGTGAGGCAGCAGCAGCAGCCATAGCCGTCGAGTCTGAGGGAGGACAGCCTTAGTCCCGGTTGCTGATCAGCCTTGCGGGGAGGCGGGAGGATAGAGGGTGGCTCTCGGCTCGGGAGCCGCCGGGGCGGTTTGTCCTCCTGCCTGTGGCGCGCCGCCCCTCAGGTGACTTCTCCCCCCTGCCCCCAGCGACTGAGTCGGCTGGCGAGCAGGGGCTGCCGCGTCCTGCCAGCGGCAAAAGTTGCCCGAGTTCGCCCTTCTCCCCGGGAGTGGGTGCAGCTAGCGGGCGGGGCGCTGCCCCCTCCTTATCCCGCGGGGGACCGCCGGTTGAGCGCAGCGGGCTGAGGGAGCGCTGAGGGTCTGACGTGGCGGGCAGGCTTGGGGAGCTGTGGGAGTGACCCCATGGGGTGAGTGAGGTGAGCGAGGTGAGCATGGGGGGCAGGCTGGGCGCTTGGTCGGGTGGGGTGCACTGTCGGGCCTGTAGGAGTACCGGGCTGTGCGTGGTGAGGCTCGGGCCCGGCAGGCGATTGTGAGGGGGTGTGGGGTGTACCCGGGGTATGTAATGCAGATTTCGGGTTTAAGGGAGGCCTGTGCTATTTATAATTCAGTAAATCACTAAAGGGACAAAATTATCTCCGTAATACACTTAAAAAAAGCGAACAAAACCTGACAAGTTTCCACTCACGAATGAACAACCTGCTTTGTAACATTGTCCTGAGCCAAAGGAGTTTGGGGTTGGGCCAATAATTTGACAGTCTGGCTCATGCACTGTATCTTTAGGCATTTTACAATTACTAAGATAAAAGTTAAATGCGAAGAACTATGAGATGTCTCATGGTTTCGTTTCGTTTATGTTAATTTGAAACGTCTTGTGATAGAGTTCACAAGCATGTGAAAAGGCAGTTTCCACTGATGTTGCCTACCTGATTTCCTGTTGCAAAATCCAGAATAGGAATAAATGAGCCTTGATGTAGCCTCTGGGTGAAAAACAGTGCTGAAGCTTGGCTTTAAAAAAATAAAAATTCTTACAGGATATTTGGTGGGATATATTTGTGTTGTTTTGCTGTTACTTGCTCTTTGCTGAAGAGCAGTGAAATTTATCTTGAGACCACAGATGTTGGATTGTGTGATTCAATGTTTTCATTACAGCTTTTTGAAGTCACTTGAAGTAGAGGGGGATCTTGTTTGTGAGTGTATATAATGGAAATAAATCTCAATAAATTGTTGTGCGTGTTCCATAAAAGATGTCTGGATAGACACAGAAACCTTAAAAACCTTTTTCATTCCTTAGTGTTTAGGAATTTAGGGATGAAAGAGTATCAGTTTAATTTTACTCTGAGCAGGTAACTGAAATAGTAGCCCATAGGCTGCTAACCTGAGAGGTAATGCGCAGTGGCCACACTTATTGCATGTGAGAAATCTTACTGTATCTGATAGAATTGATGCAGTTTTATCTTATGTACTATATGTAAACATGTATTCCTGCTTTTGTTAAAAGGTGTCTTGGATTAGGAAAAGTCATATTTGCATAGTTCTGTGAAACTGGAACTTGGCTGTTTTTCACATTGTACATGGCATAGTATGTGTTCAGTTTAAATATTATTAGTGCTTCATTAGAATTGAAAAAAATGCTAAAATTAAACATTTTATTTCTCAGACATTTCAGGGCAAAATAAACCCCCAAACAGCTAGCTAAACAGAATTCAGAAGCAAATATTTCCAGCAGACAGGTATCATGCTTTATTTTTTTCTGCCTTTCTTTGCAGAAAGTCTTAAAAAAAAAACAAAACAAAAAAAACCACACCCAAAACCCCACAAACTTGTACTGGACTTGGACCAGGCCCCTATGCTTTTGGTGCACAATGAAGGAATGTTCCTGGGAGAACAGAAGTTTTGGATTTCTGTCAAATGATCCGTTGTGGGCCTGCTTGTGCAGGCCTTCTGGTGCTGATTTCTGAGTGTCTGATCCCATGCTTAGGGGAGTCCCTCGTGGGTGTCTCATTGGTTAGAATGAAGTGGGGATGGCACATTGAATGGAATTCAGTATATACATAGCTTCTCATGTGCATGGGTGAGGTTTGCCTAGCTATTGTTTCTCAGGACTTCTGTGTAGCCTCCTTTTGGTTTATCTGTTTGTATGCCCTTGAAGCTTCAGTGGTGGGTAGAAGTTTTTAATCATGTAAGTTACCTGCTGTAGTTTGTGATCTCTCTTGAATCCTTTAGAGACCACAAGGAACCACAGTTGGAGAAGCACTGTTCTTGTCCACTGTATCTGTCTAGGCAACGGGTTTGTCGTCTTAAAGCTTGTCTTCTCACTATAAATACAGTTTTCACTCAGCCCATGTTTATTCTAATAAAAATGTTCTTCTCACCAAGTTTAAGTCGTGTTGTTTAAAATGTAAAGCCAATTGACAAACTTTGATATATGTATTCTAGAAGATGCAGGGTAGACATGTAGATTACAATGAAAAGACTTCTCTGAGTACAGTAATCATCAGCACAAAGACTTCAAAACTGATATTATATGGTAAATTATATGCTTTTAGTCCCCCAGAAGGAGGCTTTATGTGTCTTGGAGTAATGACAGTTGACATAAATGAAGCATACTATTGTCCACAAAATCATTTAATCTTCTCTTGCTTGCAGCTTATTTCAACATGTAGCTGCATTTAGAGCAGACCTGCCATCAGTAGTAATTGCATTACTGTAGCATGAAAATGTGGGTTTGATAAATAACTGACTGAAGTCTAATTCTTTGTGATGGGTTGATGCAGGATTTTTCAGTCTGGTGGCTAAATAACATCTTCTGTTGTGCAAAAGAAGTAACAGTAAGGGTAACCCAACCTAATATTATGGATTATGAACTCAGGGAAGAGTTATTTAGTGCATGGTGTGAATTTATATGGTGAACTCTATTTAAGATGGGGGACCTTTTCTTGAAGGATCAGGATTTAGTTGTTGCCAAATGCAGAAGAGTAGTCTTTATCATTTGATTGATACGAAAAGTCCTGCAGCTCTGTAGTCTAATGGTAGTCTGGGTTTATGGGATTTCACAAGAGTAAGAATCTCCTGGAGCCGTAAAAAGAGACAACTATTCACCTTTTAGTAGCAAGGAACAGGTAATATTAAGTAATAGTTTGGTGCAGACAGGTTGTGCAGATTGAGTTTGTAACAGGTGGCAGAATGAATGGAGGGAGGAAGTAAAGGGATAACTTGGATCTATATGGGGAGAGGAACTGTGTTTACAGGAATAGCATTTATTACATTGCAACTTATATGTATTATATCTCTTATGTTCCAGAGTGTGAGCCTGTAACCATTGACATGCTGTAGAGGAGCTCCAGACTTAGCAAAGATCTTAGCACGTGGGAGTTTATTAAATTTCTTTCCACAGAAGTGGAAACAGAACAACCTTTCTCTTATCTTTGAACAGATGTAAGGTTGTGAGACCTTTTTCTACTATCTGTAATAAAGGTAGCAGTTTACAATTCTCTGAAAGCATTGTGTGTAATGTCACATTAAGTAAGGCACTGCTAGTGCATTTATGAAATGTGCCAAGAAATTTTAGCAATTAAGTCTCCTTGTAGTAAAACAAGACCAAGCAAACCACCCCCAGACAAACAATTAGAAAACTTCAGTCAAGCTGGGTACCTTACCAGAAAGAAGTACTTGGTTTAGGGCCCTCTTTATTTACTATAGTAGTGTAATGCTAATGAGAAATACATTTGTGCTTAAGCTGGGTGCAATTAAAATTAAGATATTGGATCGTGCTGAGCCATAGGAGTTAGAAATACAGTCAGCTTCCATACACAGGAGTTTAAACTGGGGGTGGGGAGGGAATGAACATCATAACTTCAGTAAGACACACGGCTATGCTGAAGCTACTGCTAAGAAGAATGCAAACAGCAAAAGAAAGTTGTTTGGCAAAAGTGGCTTCATACAAGTGGGGAGTTGTGTGTGCTTAGGGGGCTCTCCTGGTTGTACTAGGTTAGGCTCTGTCTCCCTGTGCCAGTTGCAGCAGAGAGCGAGTTAACTTATCTAGCACACTTGTACTCTACCACGAACTGTCAGCATCACTGAGAACTGCCACATTGGACATATGTGTCCTCTTCCTGCCAGACCACTGCCAATTTGGTGACTCTCAGGTCTGCTCTGTGGAAAAGGAGATTTCCAGGGACGGTGTTCATTTCCAAGGTAAATTTGCTTCTGCCATGTAGGCAAACCTTGAATTTGCCAACACTACTACTGATCTGAGCTCAGTCACTTGTTTGATAACTCAGTCACTCGCTTGATAAAGTGAACCTTTCCCATAGATCACTGTTTTGTATTTTGTTTCTTCCAGAATGAGTAGAGCTGAATCTAATAATGAGAGAGGCCTGTTTTAACTACCACGTAATACCAGAACACCTATAGCTTCACTTGGTGGAAAGCCTGTCATCTTATGAGTGCACTAGTAAAAAAATGAATCTACTTGTAGCTGAATCGATAGTTAAATTCCAGACAATATTTCATTGTCTTCAGGAGAGCTGTTTTGTACAAGCCAGCCAGAATGCAGGTTGCCTAGCCACAGAACCCCCTTACCACTGTTTGAAGCTGAACGTTTGATTAGCCATCTTAGGTTTCCAAGAGGAGAGGGTGACAGGACATAGGTGTGGTGTGGTATCTCCGCTTTATTTCCCAGTGCAGAATTTCCCCCTCTGGCAAATCAGCTAGATCTGAACCAGAATGTGGAGAAGGCAGCTCGCGAGCTTAACTGTTCCACTTCTTCCCGTAAAAACTGAGAAAAACCTTTCAGGAAAAAATTATTTTTTCCAAATTAGCCAGGTAGAAATAGCAGACCCTAGTCCAGTGATATTAAGTGCCTTTTGTCTTGTCTTGTATATTGGAGAAGTGTTTATTACAGACATTTCTTAAAATTTGTTTTAATTATATTTTTGCAATGAATAGTTGCATAATGTGTTCCCAGCTCTTCCCTCTCACTGGTGCCTTATAACGGAGGTAACCAGAATGCCAGCCAAATACCAGCCTGATGACGGAAGAATTGTTCCACTTAAAATGTCACTAATTTTTTAGGATGCTGAGTTCTGTATGAAGAGGAAAACTTGTATTGGCTCCACAGACAAAAGCGTTGTACTGCATTGTTCAAAGGCGGTTGGTTCTTGAAGTTAAAGATAACTGGATTCTTCTGTTTTGTGGTATTTAGTGTTTAGCAGAGCAAAAAGGAGAACAAATTCAGTAACAAGGTAAGGATTTAATGGGAGTACCTGTTACAAACTGTAGAAACTGAATATGGAGAATGAAGTCTGTGTAACAATAATTGAAAGTATAATTTAACAAGTTGTAACATCTGGAACTATGAGGGAATTTTGTGTCTGTATATGAGCTTCTTTATGGGACACTAGGCAATCATACAGTAATGAAAGACAGTGGAAGACATGGCTGTTACATGTTTGTTAAAGCTGTTACAACTGTTAAAGCACATTCCTGTTTTGTGGAGTAATGGCTTTGGATTAACAGATAGTTGTGTAGCAAATACACTTGATGAGACTTACTCACCAAGTAAGGTTGTCTTATGGTGCAGATTGTACGGTGATGTGTCTTGGAAAGCAGTTTAGTGCATCACAGCGAATTCTTACTGTCAAGATAAGGTGGAAGAAAGGAATTTTATCGGTTCTGGTGTTGTTAATGTGCATCTTTGTCACATGGTTTTGTTTGTGCTTGGTTAGTCCACTGAAGTGGTAAAGAACTCCAGTTGAGCTGGTGAGTTGATATTCTTCATGGCTGACTTGCCATATTTTGCTTTTATAAGTCAAAAGGGATTTTTTTTTTGTGCCTAAAGAAAATTTCTCTTACTAGATTAAGTTTTAAACTGAAAGCAGGCAACTTATTTCCTTCACTTCATGAAATTATTTACAGTATGAATCTTGGTTTCTGCAAATGCTGTAGGAAAGGAAATATTCACATTCAAGTTGGGGGGTGGGAACAAAATAAAACAACCCTCATATTGTCAATACAGTTTCTAGTAAAGTCTAATTGTTTAGCCCTTCCCCGATCTTAACAGGCATAGATAGCATCTTATAAAGTAATGTCTAATTTGCAGAGAAGCAGGGTTTATTAAAACAGTTCTCCATAAATCCAGCTCTCAGATCTTTTGTGAGCAAAGTATATAGATGACAATTTTATATTGAAGTGTATCAGATGGTTCTCATATGCTTAATTATTGTAAGGAGATTCTTTGCTTATTCGGTCCTGTTTATCTTCTCAAAGTGTTTCATTTAACAGAGAAGGAGAGTTCATATAAAATATGTATTATGTGAGCATCTTAGCCCACTTGTGTTCGGATGTTGTGACCTCACTGTTCAGTTGCATAAGTAGCAATTAGAGACTTTTCTGGTGGTTTTTTTTTTTTCTTTATTAAAAAGCAATTATGTTAAGAACACCTGGAATAATTTCCTGTAAATTGCTTATGCTTTGAATTGTTCCCACTAGAACTTGAAGTCAGGCAAAATTACAGCGAGACGAAAATCTGTAGAGCAGAGACTCTTTTAAAGTATTTGAAAAGCCCAAAGTGCAGAACACAGGCATTACATTAGGGGGATCCTCATCAGAGGAAATAAAAACATACATGTGTAGTATAAAACATGAATATAATTGACCTTTAGTATCTGCTTAGATACATGTGAACTGAAGTCAAGTAAATCTCTCTCTGATATTCTTCAGCTGAATCTGAGTGTTACAGCTGTTTCTGAGGCTGAGTTATACAAGCCTGGAGTGGTTAGACAGCAACAGAAGTTGAGGCTGTGGTTCTCAAGTGAAGTGAATCACGGACTACTGTCAAGCCACAGCGTACTCCTAAATCATTGTGCACCTTTGGTTAAAAAACACTCCTGCCCATTGACCTGCCCCACACTGCTGATAGTGTCTGTGGACCATGGGTCAATCACTAAGTTATGGTGAGCTGTGGTATTAGGAACAATCATCTCCAGAAATAGTTTCAGGTAAGAAAATGAATTACAGGTAATTTATTACACAGTTTTGAGAAGGACAGCTTTTTAGATGAAGGGAACTAAAGATCTGGAAAAACAAAACCAGGTTTTTTTGGTTTGGAAGATGAAGAGAGTAGAAAAAGGAATTCTTTCCTCCCCCTGTTAAATCTTTTTCCTCCCCTTTCTTCTTCTCTCTGTCTCTTTCTCCATGAGCCAGTGACAAAGAGAAAAAAACGAAGTGGAATGCTTTTGATTTTTCAAGCTTTGCTGGCTAATCTTCAAAGAAATTGGAATTTTTCAGCTTCTTAGTTGCAGCATGCACTACTTCTTGACCAGCTCTAGTTCTCTAGTAATGAGTAGTGTTTAGAGGCACCATGCATCTACTCCTTCAACAGGAAGGAACACAGGGAAGTCACTGTGAGCCCCAGGTTCACAAGAAAATGCAAAGTTGTCTTGAAAGATTTGAGGCCATGTAGCTAAGGTAGTGTTTACAGGAGATCAAATGTGTGGGGTGAAAACTTGGATTTCAGCTGTGCTGGCATGGTACTAACATATGGAAGGATGGAGCTGTCCAGGTGAGGATTATAGTGTGTTCACCAGATAATCAGTTTGAGCACGTTGAGCTGCTGACAGAAAAACTTTGCTGAGCACCTTTGTTGGAAACTAGGAAAGAGTTTCCTTGGAGCCTGACAAAAATGCTGCTGCCTTCACCTTCACTCATCAATAAATGCAAAACTCTGACCATGGGGAGGGTACAGTGAAGAAATATGCTTGACCATTATCTGTTTAAAGAAGCAAAGTAACATTCTGCTTTGTAAAATAATTTTTATAATCAAAAGCATCATTTAGGAAAAAAATAGATACACATCCATTTTTTTCATGTGTACTTTAAATCACTGCATTTGAAAGAATAGTGGAAAGTCAAAAATGAAAAAGGAAGCAATTATGAGGTACTTGGGGGGGCAATTGTTATACTCTAATAAAGGTAAGTAATTTTGACTAGTTTTCCCTCTGCCTTTTTTATTAAACAAGCAGTAATATTTGAAAGCTAATTTTGTTTTTGTTTACAGTCCCATCTCAGTTTTGGATTTTGATCCCCAGGCATGAGATGAGTCTGTGTTGTTTAGGGAGCAAAGGCAGCATGAGAAGAATTATGACAATTTTGATTATACTATTTCTCTTTAAAAAGAAAAAAAATCAGAACACTGAAACCTGTTTATTTTCCTTGTATTTCTTCCATGTAGAAGCTCACTTTTGAAACTAGTCTTGACAGTGTCTATTTGACTGTAATTTTCTCAATAAATGTATTTTCTTGGTTCTTCACCTTAAATGCTCTGAAGCAGTCCTGTTGTCTTTAAAGAATGCTGCTATACAGACTAAGAGGATAAAATTTTCTGTATTCTTACTAGGACATTAGAGCGTGATAGTGAATCTGCATCTGCCTGTGTGCAGTTGAAGAATGCATGATGAGATTTTCTTGTCACTGTGGAATCATAAGTGCTTTCCCTCCCTCTCTAGCCTGCCAAGGCAAGGCAAAAATGTTGGTTGAGTAAAGTCTACCCACCCCCATTCTCCTTGAATTGTAAAGTGAATCCTCTCCAGATATTGCTAAAAACAGTGCAGATTAAGCTCCATATTTGTCTTGGATGGAAGGCCAGACTTCTGTCTGGAACATCTGAACTGGTGCTTTGAGTGTTGAATAGAAGGAAGCTGCACCTTCTGGGTGGTGATCATCTTGTCAACAAAGCATCTGATTTACAAGATGAAGTCACTTACAGAAGTAGGCTCCCAGTGTATGTACATCTAGGGAGAGAAATAGGGGCTGTTTTGCTTGTGGTGTAACAAGTGCTGCACCTGCATATGCTTTTTCCTCTTGTTTTTTCTTTTTTGGATAGGACAGGAATGAAGTTGGTTCTTGACCAAGAGTGTAGGATTTTTAATGGAAATAAAATTTGGCTAACCTTACTTTTTACAAGGAAGCTGCAGATGCATGGCTTTCCAGATTAATGAGATCTAAATTAATATTTGTTAATGACTGATGTATGGATAAAATAATTAAGAATTTCCTTGTAATTCTTGGCTTCCTTTGGTACCTCAGTCAATGCTGCTTCTAAGCAAGAGAGTCTTTTGTTAAAATATCTTGCTAAATACTACCCATATTGAATTTGGGGGTATAGTTCTCAAACTAAAAATCTTGCTAAATACTACCCATATTGAATTTTGGGGGTATACTTTGAGGGAGCGGGAACTGACAAAGGATAATCCAGCCTCTGTTGTGGCATTTTTTGAAGGGATAGGCAGAGAGAGAATATATGAATGTATGAAGATCTTTTTATAAGTACTTTTTCAATATTGGAAGATCTGGTGCTCTTTGAGATGCTGATCACATTTGACCCTGCATACTTCACAGGCATTGTTCAATCAGTTTAGCACTGTTTATAAAGCACCAGAATTCAGGGGGGCCTTCATCTTTGAATGAAACACATTCTCTGTTCTGAACTTGGCACCTCTAAATTTACTGAGCAGCACCAATCCCCTAATATTGTGTTTATATTGTTACCTTGTGCTATCTGAGTGCAACAAAGTTCAAATTCATTAATCAACTGATTTTTCAAAACTACTGCTCTGAATTGTATTTGTGACACATATGGCTTTGCTTTCTAGCAAAGTTAATTCACTGGGATCTATATGATACTTTCTGTGAGCATGGGGATTTATTATGAGAAGTGAAGACTGATGTTCACGGTCAAAGATTTTGATCCCGTATTATCTGTGTCCTCTTAAAATTACTCTATATTCTTAAAGCAGAGTTTAAAATATTGTTACTTTTTCTTAGTGTTCTAAGTTTGTATTACTTGCTTTATGCCCCTTTACTGGCAAAAGACAAGGCAAATGCAAGTCCTTGAAATTGAGTGGTTTTATTCAAGGTAAGCCTAGTTTCTGTCCTAAATTTTCTTGAAGAAAAATACTTGGGAGCTCTTTAAACTTTTGTTGGCTCTGGAAAGCAGAAATGCAGTTAGCATGTGGGATGTGAATATTTGTGTTGGATGCTCTCCTTTTGCATGTCTTTGGCATGTTAGAAGTCAGCAGGTCCTAGTGTTTCCTACTAAGAAAGTGTGAGGTTACATATATTACTTAAATAAATATTTAGATTAGTTGATATTTTGTAAAAACACATTTGGGATACTTTCACCAAAGATGCTAGCTAAAAGCAATGCATGTTTTGAAGGAGCGTGCTATTTTGAGGAGGATAATTCATTTTCCCCACCTTATTCAGCCCATGGCCTTTAGAATGGTATCAACAAAGGAAGTGACTCTTACAGATGCTTTTGTGATGTGATTTTTCTGATTTACCTAGAACTGGAATGAGATGCACTGACTCATTTCACGTAAGCTACCAAAGAGCTATTTCCAGCTATTGCCTGGTCTTTGAGCTGAAAGATGCTATCTGCCAGCCACGCTTTACAAAAACCATAACAAACTTGCACTACAAATATTTTTAACATTATAATTAAGCTTTGAAGTTTTGGCACTTATTTGGCAAAGAATGTCTCCAAAGAGGTATTTTTAGCAAACACTGTATAGAGGGAGCTTCGTCTTTTTTCTTTGTGGAAAATATTTTTTATTCTTTGTGAGGTGCCCAGAGTTAAAGGATGTAAAAATGGCAAGATGCTTAAACCACAGTTGGATTAAAATTGTCTCAAGTTTGGTAGGAGCTGGATCTATCCACATTAGGCAGTTGCCCAGTCCTCCTTTGCTGGAGAGTCCAATGCTCTGTGGTGCAGATGGGGGTGGGGGAGGGACACCACCTATTTGGTTTGCTTCATTTGGCCCTTGGAACATATTTTAACTGTTACATCCATTTGCTGTAGGACTACTATTTGATGAGTCTGGGTTTCTAAAAGTGTTTGAGAAATCTGTTATAGACATGGTCAACAGTTACAGGCTTTTGTGATGACCAGCAGAAGTAAACTACGAAATCCAGTAATTAATTTCAGGTACTCTCATCACAATGAGAGTTGGCATTGTATCAGCTGCTAGGCAGGATTAATCTACCTACCCTTGCATGCTTAAAAGTTGCACATCCAAGCCAGTTAGAAATCTTAACTGTCCTCTATAGTCAGTGGAGATGAAAAAGCACTCGGAGATGTTTGCTTCTACCTTCCGCGAGGCTGGCTATTTTAGGACTCTGCAACTACAGTTGGTAGAACAGAGGTTAACGTGTTTTTCAGGAGAAAAAGACGGGTACAAGCAAGGTGCTGCGAGACTTCCAGTTGTGCAGCCTCAAATGCATGTTTATACTCTGATACTGCTCTGTGATTTCTGAGTAGATCCCTATGGCAGTTGAAATTTCCAGTAGTAAAATCTGCTGGCTTCACCCTAGTAAAATATCCCTGCAGGTGCATGCAAAACCTTGTGAATTCACAGACTCCTTTTGTTTTGCTGATAGTGTAGTCAGAATCCATTTGTTTTTCTCCAGAAGAGTGTGAAGAATGTGCTTCCTCAGTAACAGCTTTGAAAGCGTCAGGGCTCAGCGTAAGTAGGCAGAGCTTCTCTGCAGTTGCACCTCTGAAAAACCGCAGGCTCATGTCAACTGAGCTTTTTTCTGTTTCCTGCTGTAATTCTAGTTTTTCCCATAGTTCATTGTGCCATTTAGTGTTAAAAATAGGATTCCATGAAACATTTTTATGTTCCTTTACTTGCATGCATTTTATTTTTCAGACGTGTATCTGTATGAAGGCTTGATAGAGAAACAGCTTGCCTTTCCCCAGTGCTGACCTGATCTGACTAATACTAAACTCAAGGTAAGAACCAGGGCCAATGTGGCAATTCCTTGTCTCATCTCTTCCTTCAGGTTTCTGGAAGCTCCTGCACATTCCACTTTGTGCTTCAGATGCTGGTATGGTGCTGCATAGTTGACTATTTAAATTACTTCTTATTTTGGTGGCTCTGATTAATTTTGTTGTGCCTCGCTTTCCCCATTTCTAAAATCTGTTTGAAATTGTCCTCAGATTTTGAGAATTATATGTGGAGAGTGTGAAGTAAGCCTTTATGTTAACTTGGATATATTTCTACTACTAAATGGGTGGAGTTGGAAGGGGTCTCTTTCTCAGACCGCTGTAGATACTTGTTACAAGGCAGAGTTGAGTTCTTCCCTTGCTTATACACAGAATCACAGAATCATCTAGGTTGGAAAGGACCTTGAAGATCATCTAGTCCAACTGTTCACCTAGCACTGACAGTTCTCAACTACAGCATATCCTTAAGCTCTAAATTGACCCTACTCTTAAACACCTTCAGGGATGGGGACTCCACCACCTCCCTGGGTAGCCCATTCCAATGCCCAACAACCCGTTCTGTAAAAAAATACTTCCTGACATCTCGTCTAAGCTTTCCCTGCCACAGCTTGAGGCCATTCCCTCTTGTCCTGTCTCTTACTAATAGGTTAAAGAGACTCATCCCCAGCTCTCTGCAGCTTCCTTTCAGGTAGCTGTAGAGGGCAATGAGGTCTCCCCTCAGCCTTCTCTTCTCCAGACTAAACACCCCCAGTTCCCTCAGCCGCTCCCCGTACGAACTGTGCTCCAGACCCTCCACCAGCTTTGTTGCCCTTCTCTGGACACACTCGAGTAATTCAATGTCCTTTTTGTAGTGAGGGGCTTAAAACTGAACACAGTCATCGAGGTGTGGCCTCACCAGTGCTGAGTACAGGGGTAAGATCCCTTCCTTGTCCCTGCTGGCCATGCTATTGCTGACACAAGCCAGGATGCCATTGGCTTTCTTGGCCACCTGGGCACGCTGCTGGCTCCTGTTCAGCCAGCTGTCAATCAACACCCCCAGGTCATTCTCTGACTGGCAGCTCTCCAGCCACACCTCCCCAAGCCTGTAGCGCTGCTGGGGGTTGTTGTGGTCAAAGTGCAGAACCTGGCATTTGACCTTATTGAAGCTCATGCAGTTGGCCTCAGCCCATCGCTCCAGCCTGTCCAGATCTCTCTGCAGAGCCTCCCTACCCTCGAGCAGATCAACACTCCCACCCAACTTGGTGTCATCTGCAAACTTGCTGAGGGTGCACTCGATCCCCTTGTCTAGATCATCAGTGAAGATGTTAAACAGGAGTGGCCCCAAAACCAAGCCCTGTGGGAGGGACGCCACTTGTGACTGGCCACCAACTGGATTTAACTCTGTTCACCACAACTCTCTGGGCCCGGTCATCCAGCCAGTTTTTTGCCCAGCAAAGCATGCGATTGTCCAAGTCACAAGCATACACATTCAGAGTCCTCCCAGGATTGAGCCTGGGTTCATTTACTTCCCTTCATAGCTGGTGGTGATACAATGCTGGCTTGCTTTGCCAAGATGATGTGTTTTATGTTTTATTTTTTTGATTTTGCAAAGTACCTTGAGATCTGGGTGGAAAACACTTTTAAAGGGGCAAAGCATAATTTAGTTGAAGGCTGGGGTGGGAGGTACATCACATAGGGAAGCAGAATAAAGTTTGCAGCTCCAGTTGTCACGTCCCGCTCAGACGAGGGGGACAAGTGACTCAGATTCACAAATCCTCAATTGGAGCGGACAACAAGTCTCCAAGTTCAAGCATTTATTAACTACCTACGATGTACTAATTGAACACATGATAATTGGCTAAGTACAGAGCAAATTATGGTGAGCAATATAATATGCTT
Organism: Athene noctua; assembly: GCF_965140245.1. NCBI lineage: Eukaryota > Metazoa > Chordata > Aves > Strigiformes > Strigidae > Athene > Athene noctua. The sequence continues at coordinate 26,122,807 of NC_134039.1, forward strand.
TGCATTTCTTAACAGAAAAAGGAAAAGAGGGAGATAGAGGGAATGGGGGAATACAGATCACTGGTCTGGGTTCCTGCGCTGATCTCGCCGGCGAGGGTTCCAGGAGACGGCCGTCTTTTTTGCTGGCATCCGTCTTCTTCGCTTCACTGCTCTCTCCAGATGGCCGGGGGGGGGGGGGGGGGGGGGGGGGGCGGCAGGGAGAGAGGGTCAGAGAGAGAGAGATAGTCCTTTCTTCTCCCCTTTGGTTTATGCTCACTTTCCTTGGGTCCGTCCCCTAGGTCGACCCACAGACCTACGTATCCCGTGTACGGGGAGGGGTAAGGTGTTTCATGGGATGATGTAATTAGCATGATCATGACAGCCCTTGTTAGCATATTGAGGGGTGTTAACTTTAATATGCATTTCGTGGATAATGAAGCAAAGTTCATTCACCGGACACATGGCCCTTGAAATTTGCCCAGGTGCCCCAGAGGAGAGCCGTCCTGTCTCCACAGGGCTCTCTCCCCCAGCTACATCGGGCAGCGTTATCAGCTTCGGCCTCCACAGAATGCACCCTGTGACTCAGAGTTTTGTCTTGCAAGTGTTTGAGGCATTTCTTCAATCAGCCTCAACTTTTGCTTTCCTAGGTTGTTTGTCTTAGTTTCTCACAGGCCTGGTTTCTCGTCTCTCACACCAGTTCATTGGAAGATGAAGATGCTTGCTGGCATTATTAACACAAGGAATAACCCAAAGGAGAGGAAAGCAGCTTGAGGCTTGGTAACCACCCCAAGAGACCTTTGCAGCTCTGGGCATGCTGGGAATGGGAGGGCACACCTTCCCTCCTGGAGACTGCCAGCAGAGCAGCTTCCCTGTGCTTTCAGGATTTGCTGAATTTCCGTAATTTTGCAAGATTTTACTCAAGGGGATGTAAAAAGAAAGCCCAAACCCCCAAAATAGCCTCCAGCTCTTGCTTCCATCCCTGTGTTATCATCGTAGTTCTGGAGAGAGTAATTAAATTTTTATTACATATTTAGGCTAGGGAGGTAGGGCTCAATATTAATTGTGGCATGATCTGTGGTGTAAAAAGTGCTAGTTTTTGCACATACCTGACTGCCAGGGGTGCTTCAAAAATAAGGGATTGTACTTGGTTTTCTTTTTATAAATGTGTGCAAGTTGTAATGTAAAGACTCAATCAAAGCAATAATTAATCATCTGAGAAATCACATGTAAATGTTTTTGATTCTGTACTAGTACTACATTATTAGACTACTTTCTCTTTATTTTTTAGTGTTCTTCATATTTTCAGAAGTGAACAGAATATAGCAGAGCAGCTGCTTCCTAGTGGTTTGTGAAATTGAGAAGTATTCTCTCTTTGTTTTCTATTGATGTGACAGACTACATTCCTGATATTATGTGTGTCTTTACCAGGAAACTGGTAAAACTTTCCAAACATTGTCTTATTTTTCAGTACTTTAAAAGAAAGCTGATTAATGTTATTTGCATATGAGCAACAGAATGCGTAGTCATAGCCTGGGGAGTCATTCAAATGAATACTTGCATCTGGATTCAGAATAGCCACATTTTGCCAGGGTAGCTCAACTTGGAAATGTTATTGCCCAACTTGGCCACTTGCAGTATATTAATATTTAATTGTCTTTTGTATAGTTTTTTCCCCATATATTTTCCTTCAATTTCTGAAATCAGAATGAGACTTCAACCCTGTTCTTTGAACAGTGAAAAACATCCGAGTGGCTTATCTTGCCACACACCCTTCCAAATCCACAATATACAGATTAATGCCTCTTCTGTAGTTGACTGAAGTAGTTAACTTGTCCAGTCTGATCAAATGGGCAGCTCAGAGGAGTGCAGTGACAAAGAAGGGACCACATGTTTCATAAGTTCGGGGGTGAGGTTAACTAATTAATTTTCAGAATGAGTTAATTTTTTAATACTACTTCAGTATCTTTTCTTTTAAGAGTCCAGGTTCTTTGTGCATATGACTTGCTAGGTACAGGAATGATATGTTTGTTTTCATGCAGGGTAACTGAGGCACACCCTAAGCATTTTTTTTTTTTTCTGTAGGGTTTGTTTTTGCACATGAGAAACAAAATAGAATCCAGACCGTCTGTTAATTAATGCAGTTTTCTGTGTTATGGCCACAAGAGTATCCTTTCTCTGTACATACATCATCTGCAAATAGAAAAAGAAAACTCAAAATATTCATGACTTCAACACTTGCATCATTGGTAAATACCAGAATTTAATGTGGTTTTAGTTTGCAGAAAGGTCTGTCCAACTCAAGCCATCATTGGAGGTTGTGGTAGGGATACCTTTGCTGGTACCTCTTCTGGTAGAGTTGAGTAGAATGAGGAGGCACATTAAGAAATGAGTGAGAAGTTAGAGTGGGCCTTAAGGTGGATGTTCCTGGTGTGTTACTGTAGATCAGGCTTTGCTCTAAGTCTTTGCTCTCACCATTCATTGGGCGAGCATGAAACTATTCCGATTCAGGTACAAATTATGTCTCTGCTGCATAGTGTGGACTTATGTTCCATGTCAGCATGGCTGTTTGAGCTTGCTTCTCTGTGTTGAACTTTGTTCAACATACAGGAACTGAGTAGTGCTGTAGGAGGAGCCCTTGGTATGGCTTCCAAAGCAAACAGAAATAGCACATAGTACAAACCCTTCCTGGTCTTTGTAAATATAGCTAGGGTTATTCGTGAATACAGTGCAGCACATGATAGTTACGCTATCTAGGGGATAGATGTTCATCATGATTAGCCTCACTGTAACTATTTTTATCAAAATCAAATGGACTGTGTTTTGTGTTGTTGGCAGCCTGAAATAAAGGGGATGTGAGAAAGTAGTTATAGCCTGTCTTTTGAAAGCTTTGCAGAGCTGTTCAAATCTTCATCAACCTATTTTCAAATGGCGCCAGCAGAAGTTGGTGCAAGAAGAATGTGACTCATGGGTGAGAGTTAACATTTGTTTAACGGTTGTCACCATGGGACTCTGTGTTTTATGTTGTACCCATACCCAACCTGATATAACTGGCCACTGTGGAGAGGAACAATCCTGTCCTCCTGTTGCCACAAGTGTATCCAAACCCTGCTTGGGTGTAGTCCAAATTTGGATGCCTGCAAAAGGGACAGTGCTGTTCTCTCCCTTGTCGTCTGTGCCTGTCCATTTTTAATTACTCCTCTTTAACTGAATTTAAATAGTTGTGTAGTTGGAGAGTGGGACAAACCAACTTGCTGATTTTATGGAGGAAGTGTCTCCTTTTTACAGGAGCATGGGTGTGGTTGGTATCTTAGTTTTGTCAGGCTGCTGAGTTCACCTAACTCACCTGTGGCTGTGACTGCATTATTGGGAAAACTATAGGAGTGCATGGTGAGGGCTGGGGAGGGATCAGCAAGTGAGAGGGAGGGACTTCTCTAAGAAGCAGTTCATAGAACTGTGTTGACACTCCTTGAAACAGAACTTGGCAGCAGTGTCTACTCTTTCTGTGTAAGGGCCTTGTGCTTGGGGCCCATCCTCTTAAGGAAATGTTAATGTTAAATACTATTTCAAAAGTGGAAATTATCTCATTCTTCCTATGGCTTATTTAGGTTTTTCTCAGGTTATTATTTATGGGAAATTGCTGGTTGTATCCACCTTGCCAAGCAATTCAGATCACTGCCTGGAAGACTTCTTTATTTGCCACTTTACCAGTCTCCATCTTTACATATTGTTTGCACTAAACTGGTATTTTTGTTCAAATTTCCTGCAGGTAACTCTGCTGGCCTTTGTCTCTGCTTGACAGATAAAGAAATGAAGGCACAATGATGCTTGGTCACCTTATGGGACAATAGAGACACACTGAAAAGGAACAGTAAGCGTCATTCTGCAGGAACACAGGTGTTGCTTTTCCTTCTACTTTCCTGTAAAGCCCATACTTTTATATGAGGTGACCTGTGTTCCACAGAGTCCTTACTGATGAGTCTTGCTCCTTTTCTCAGTCAAGGGCGTGGTTAGCCTTCAGGACGTGCTGCAAGACTGTTCTGTCCTGAAGAATTTCTTCATAGGAAAGTTTTGCTCCTAGAGAAGTTGTCGTTCTCTTATTCTTGCCGTAATAGATTTCATATTGAAAGCATATGAAACTGGGTTCTTTAAGATTTTTTTTTTTAATCTGGAAATTTGCCCATTCTTGCATGTTTAACTGTAGTGTAGCAGCTACATACAACCTTAGTATCTTCTAGAAACTTAAACAAATACCTTCTGTTCCTTTTCCCTCTTACTTTCTCTTGCAGCTGGATATAGCCAGAGCTTTTACCCACACCCTGCTTTTGCTTCTGTTGTCCTTTAGCTAGGAAACCAGGTAATAGAATCAAGTCTGTGAGATTAATTTAAAGGAAAGCACCCATTCTAAGTGAGCTTTCCCAGGCCAAGAATGTAGACTGACCTTCCACAGGGAACTAATGCCTATCACAAACCACATCATTTTTCATCTAGAGACAAATCTTTTATTTCCTTTTCCTTTTTTGCCTTTCTCTTGTCTTCCTGGAAGGGTGGATATGTGATTGATGATCTTTATTGATCATCTTTATTGATGATCTAGATGGGGTGATTGAGTGCACCCTCAGTAAGTTTTCAGATGACACCAAGTTGCGTGGGAGTGTTGATCTGCTCGAGGGTAGGGAGGCTCTGCAGAGAGATCTGAACAGGCTGGAGCGATGGGCTGAGGCCAACTGCATGAGCTTCAATAAGGCCAAATGCCGGGGGCTGCACTTGGGCCGCAACAACCCCCAGCAGCGCTACAGGCTTGGGGAGGAGTGGCTGGAGAGCTGCCAGTCAGAGAGGGATCTGGGGGTACTGATTGACAGCCAGTTGAATATGAGCCAGCAGTGTGCCCAGGTGGCCAAGAAGGCCAATGGCATCCTGGCTTGTGTCAGCAATAGCGTGGCCAGCAGGGACAAGGAAGGGATCTTACCCCTGTATTCAGCACTGGTGAGGCTGCACCTCGATGACTGTGTTCAGTTTTGGGCCCCTCGCTACAAAAACGACATTGAATTACTCGAGTGTGTCCAAAGAAGGGCAACGAAGCTGGTGAAGGGCCTGGAGCACAGTTCGTACGGGGAGCGGCTGAGGGAACTGGGGGTGCTTAGTCTGGAGAAGAGGAGGCTGAGGGGAGACCTCATTGCCCTCTACAGCTACCTGAAAGGAAGCTGCAGAGAGCTGGAGTCTCTTTACCTCTTGTCCTATTGCTTGTTACTTCGTTAATGGCCTCAAGTTGTGTCAGGGAAGGTTTAGACTGGGTATTAGGAAGTATTTCTTTACAGAACGGGTTGTTGGGCATTGGAATGGGCTGCCCAGGGCAGTGGTGGATTTCCCCATCCCTGGAGGTGTTTAAGAGTTGGGTTGACATAGTGCTGAGGGATATGGTGTAGTTGAGAATGGTCAGTGTTAGGTTAATGGTTGGACTAGGTGATCTTCCAAGGTCTTTTCCAACCTAGACGATTCTGTGATTCTGTGATTGTACAGGAGGGATTATGTGTGTATACACATAGCCATAATAAAGCACTCATCTGCTTCATTTCAGCCTTAGAGTAGATTAGCAGCTGGGACGTGAAGCAATAGGCTGCAGGAAGACTCAGATTTCATGAAGGCAAGGTTATATGAGTCTGTCACTGAAAAATCTGCTTTTCTATATACCTAAACATATAATTTTAGAAGGATAACCCCTGGTGTGTGGTTTGAGCCCAGAGGGCAACTGAGAACTGTGCATCTGTTCACTCACCCCTTCCTCCCCAGCACTGGGAAGGAGAAAAATTAATCAAAAGGCTCAGGAATCAAGATAAGGACAGGGAGAGGTTGCTTACCCATTGATGGTCACAGGCAAAAGACAGGTTTGTTAGGGGAAGAAAAAAAGATGTCACTTTATGTTTCAGGACGAGTTTGTGAGACAAGACACACACCAATATGGTTAACAGTCAAGCTCCCACGTTTATTAAAAAAATAAGTCCTTATATATTCTTATACATTCTAAAAATAACAGCAAATCTGTGTGTTGCTCTTGCGCATGCTCATTTCAAAAACTAGTACCTCTCAGGACTTTCGATAAGGACTACTAACGTTGCGCAGCCAGTAGATAAGTTTCTGCTTTGTTATTTTAAGGAATCCCTTCTTACCTGCTTCTTCCCTAATAAGCACAAATTCTTTTGCTTTTGGCCGTTGTTAATCTAGACGCCGTTAGTCTTCTAACCCGAGTGCGTCATTAATTTAGACGTCGTTAATCTTCTAACCCAAATGCTGATGTTACTTTTACATTGTCAGTGACACAGAAGGTTCATGACCAGGCATATGCACCCACAATTCCCCCTTTTCTTTTTATTAAGGTCTCTAGGCTATTTACTACACAAGATAGACAACGTTTCAACAGAAGAAAAAGACAGCATTCCAATAATCCTGCTATGCGTATTGTCTTGCAATTACTAATACTGCCTAAATATAAATTGAGAGTGGTTAGAAAGATTTATACAGCACAAAGATAATAAAGCACTAACACTCAGATCCGCAATTGCTAGGGAACCCTGGGTGCATTGAGAATTCAGAGTACCCTTCCTTGCAAATCAGAAATCCTGCATGATGCGTCCATCCGTAGGTAAGGCATCCAAAGTTGCTGCAAGCAGGTCCAGCCTCTAAATCAACAGGCCAAAATAATTGGCGTTTTTCTTTGAGTGGGAACATCTGATTTCATCTTCCTGTTGGGTTCCACCCAGAGCCTGGCAACCACTCGGGGGGAAAACCAAGGGAGTTTCTAATAAGGTAAAACACTCTGAGTTCCTAATTCTTAATACTGCTTAGCAAAGAAAGTTGAATACACATTCTTATAGCTTTTTATCCTTATTGATAACTATATTCTGTCTAAGCTACATCTTTCACTAGTGACTAGTAAGCCTGTATATTTCAGTAAGGAGTTGCAATTACTGTTAGCATTTTCTCTTTTAAGAGTTGGCAACTGTAGTGTATTTTGTCCTGTTGCAGCATCAAACATTACCCAGACATTCTGCTTAAATGATCAGTCGAAGAGACTGTGAACTGTCAGCACAGGGGCATCCACAGCACCCACAGCTGGATCCTGAGTGCTGGCTGCCTCTTGTGACTCAGGTATGGTTGCACACACCTTGTCGGTAACCACTGGAGACTGAGACCTGTGAAGACACAAGCATAACCTCTTCCCCAGGTTATTAAAGGAAATGGTCCTTCCTAGTTAACACTTTCTAGGTTTTTTGTTAACACTTGAGCTTTGCTTTGGACTTCTTGTTGATCTGGTATCTGTGATGAGAAATGACACAATATTGGTGGCACTTGTGAGACGGGAAAATTTTAAAAGCTTCATGATATATAATTTCTTATTTAGCCTTTCGTGAGGTGTAAATTGATACCCTGCATCTCCCCATTTTTTTCCTTTTTTATCTCTTTTTTTCTTTTTCTTTTCTCCTTTTTACTCTTTTTTTCTCTCCTCCTTTTTTCTTTTTTTTTTTTTCCATTGTTGTCGTTATTGTTGTTGTTGTTGTAATAGACGTTTTAGCGTATGCTCCACAATGGCCTGTCCGATTGGTGAGTGGGGAATGTGCAAGTGCTCCTGCTGATTGTGAGTCTCCCTCGAGAATGATGTTGTGAATAACCCCAGACCAATGGCTCCGCCGAGACTGCTCTAATGGCATTACAGCTGATGGTGGTGTTGGACTGTAACTAGGTGGTAAATTGTTAGTAGCACAGCTCTTTACTGATATTTCTGTCTTTTGCAACTTGTCTAGTATCTTGTTTAAATCATCCTCTTTTTTAACCTTGTTGTTCTTACTATTATTGTCAATTGGGAAGGGAGGGTACAGTGAACTGCCAGCCAACACTGATGACACACTTACGCTGGGCAACACTGACACACTTCATTCAGTGATGTTACTGGCCCCTCCTTCTCCAGAGGAGTCTCGACTGGCTCTACTCTGATGGGGGGGATGCTGTAAGAGCCTCCACAGCCGCCGCAGCTACCTTTTGTTCAGCTTTCATAGTTTGCAAAGCATTTATCATCATCTTCCATGTTTCTTTAAAATGCCCTTTTTGCTACGCCCACTCAGTGAGCTTCTTAAGATTGCTAAGAGCTGTTTCTTCGCCTCTCTCAGAGAGGATACTTAACGACAGTCCTAGTGCCATGTCTTTTTCTATCACGGTCTTACCTGCAGGACTTCTACGTTCCAGCACTTCCTCCTACTTTCCCGCGTGCAAGCTCCCAGTATTGCCTTCAGCGATATTTTGGAGCCTTCTGCATTGAAGCCTTCTGCATTTAAGCCTTCTTTATTGTCCCTGTTCAGGCGCCATATGTTGCAGGACAAGGTTGTGAGACAAGACACATACCAATATGGTTAACAGTCAAGCTCCCATGTTTATTAGAAAAACAAGTCCTTATATGTTCTTGTACATTCTAAAAATAACAGCAAATCCGTGTGTTGCTCTTGCGCATGCTCATTTCAAAAAAAACTAGTTCCTCTCAGCACTTTGGATAAGGACTACTAACCATGCGCAGCCGGTAGATAAGTTTCTACTTTGTTATTTTAAAGAATCCCTTCTGTCCTGGTTCAGCTAGGATAGGGTTAAGTTTCCCCAGCAAAGAGGGGGAAGGGATCTCCAGGTGGGTTATTCATACCATGCTGAGGTCAAGTCCGGGCGTGGCAGCGTGGGAAGCTTTTTCCTTTGTGGCTTTGGTTGTGGGAAGCATATGAGCGAGCTGTCTGTAACCATTGAGGTATTTATCTGTATATCTTTTGTCTTGTTTACTGTTATTACTGTTTATTGTTATCATTGCTACTGTTGTTGTTCAGATTGTTTATTACACTGTTGTATTAAATTTCTTCTTATTTTAACCCGGCGTTTGTGCCTTACTTGTGTCTGAGGGTGGGGGAGGGACAGTGGCAATGTGGTCTCTGGTCCCGGCAGGGCTTAAACCAACACACCTTCTTATCTGTTTCTTCCCTAACAAGCACAAATTCTTTTGTTTTTAGTCATCGTTAATCTAGACGCCGTTAGTCTTCTAACACAAGTGCGTCATTAATTTAGGTGTCGTTAATCTTCTAACCCAAATGCTGATGATACTTTTACATTGTCAGTGACACAGAGGGTTCACGGCCAGGCATACGCACCTACAACTTTAATTCAAAACATTAACTATAATGATGCTTAACAGACAGAATGGGACAGTGAGAAATGTTACCATAACATAAAAACACCTCCCCCCACTCCTCTCTTCTTCCCAGGCTCAGGTTTGTTCCCGATATCTCTGCCTCTTCCCCCAGTGGCACAAGGGCAGGGGATGAGGTGGTGCAGTCAGCCTGCTGCTGCTTCCTCCAGGGTGAGAGGGGAAGCACTCTTCTGCATTCTTTCCTCTGCTTCATATGGCATCCCTCTTATGGGAGACTCCTTTACAGACTCTCAGCTGTGAGTCTTCCCCACAGGATGCATTCTTCTCAAGATTTTTCAGTGTGGGTCGCCTCCACGTGTTGCAGTCCTCTCAGTGATGAACTGTGACAGCAGAGGCTTCTTTCTATAGAGTCTTGGGGGTTCTCCACATGCCGCAGGTGGATCTCTGCTCCTCTGGTGACCTCCATGTGTGTCAGGGAGGGTGGCCCTGCTCCGCTGTCTCACCATGGGATACAAGGTCCATGCTACAGCGCACCACCCCTTCCTCCTTCTTCCTTCCACTGACCTTGGTGTTTGCATAGGTGTTCTTCTCATAACTCCTTCTCAAAGTCCCTCACTCTCTCTCAGTTTCTGCTTCTTAAATATGTTATCAGAGGTGCAGCCGATGTTGCTAATTGGTCCAGCCTTGGCCAGAGGCAGGTCCAACTTGAAGCCCAGGGAGCTTTGAGAAGCTTCTCACAGGGGCCACCTCTGTAGTCCCCTGCCCTGCTACCAAAAACCCTGCCACACAAAGCCAGCACACCAGGCTACCCAGTTGCAGTGTATTTTTATTTTCAAAATGATACATAGATTGATACAGTGATATATATTTTCTCAAAGTAGTATAGATGTTGAAATGCAAAAACAGTTGTATTGACTGTTCTTTGCTAAAACAATCTGATAGTAAGGCAGAATAGTAATGCTTTCTCTTTTCAGTTGTCCTTGTTATCACTGTAGAGATCAGATGTTGCTATTATTGTTCCTTCTTGAAATAATATTTCTTTTTCTACCTTTGGTACTGATGGCTAGAGCTTCTGATGGTTTAGTGGTAAGAATAAGGCATAGTTTCATCCCCACCGTTCCAAATCTGCTTCCCAACTTAAGGCACTAGGAAGGTGGTAAGATGGATTCCTCTCTTAAGTCAAAAGACTGCACACATCTTTCCATCTTTGTGTATCATCAAGGTAGTCTGCTTTCTGTGGCAACGGCTGTCTCCTCCAAAAATCATAAAGAGCTAAACTGTTGTAGTGGGATTTGAATGGACAAACATCTGCTCTCCAGTATTTCATATACAAACAAACAAGATGCTCTACCTGCATTTGCAGCTTTTTAAGGCCAGAGGGATCTGTTGTGCTCATTAACCCTGACTGGAGGCATTGCACAGGCCATAGCCAGTCATTGATGTTCTACATCTCATTTAGCAGTCAGTTCCTTTGCTGGCATGCACTTATGTGTAATTACCATACTTAATTTGATTGATGCGATCTAAAAAGAGCCTGGCAAGAGTCAGGGATTTGAACATGTATCAGTAAAAACAAATTTAGTGTACTCTTTTCTTCCAGCATTCTCCAATGCAAAAGTCACTCATAGTTCCCAAAGGTGAAGCCCCCCTCTGATCCTTTTTCCTAGGCTCCTTAGAAAATAGAAAGGCTTTACAGCATCTGTAAAATTTGAGAGTAGATTGATTGGATCAAAGCTGAAAACATATCACAATTTTAAGGAAACTTTATGCAGATGACATATTAGAAGCTCTTCCTCTGATTCTTTACTTCTGTCCTAAGTTGTGTCTCTTGACCATGGAAGAGCTGTATGTAGAGAAACTCACGGTGAATGAATTTTAATTTTAGATAGTTGGACATGTTTTGGAGTGGGACATATCTTTCATTAGACCTGAGTATAATTTTATCCAGAAAACCAGTAAGGAGGAAACAGATTTTTGGTCATTGACCTTGCTCTGTTCATAATTATTTCATGATCCAAAACATTGCAGCAGAGTATTTAGCACAGGCTTTTTTATGCCAGTTCATTTAGCAGATCTTTTAAACAATACTTTCTTGAATATGCCTGGCTGCAAGTATCTGCTTAAGCTGAGAAAATGCGTAAGTGCACAGGAATGCAGTTACTTCAGTGGATAGAAGAGCTTCCTGTTTTTAGACACTTTGAAGAGGGCAAAGATTTGCAGCACTATGAAACTTGGGGAGAGCCAGGAGAAAGGAAAGATACGAGTGAGGAAAGCAAGCTATGAAATGACATTTCATGGCACAGCATTGTTAGTTTTTCAGCAAGCTAATGGTTTCTCTTGTTGCCAGTAGATTAAAATGCATCAATTCAGATGCCGCAGTAAACCCTGGATGAGAGGGATGGTGACTGCATGGGACTGCAAGTGTAGTTCCTTCGTAGCGTCTTGTGCTTCATTTAATCATATAGAGTGTTTTCGTGAGCTGATCTCCCATTTGGAACACCCCTTGAAAGACAGAGCAGTGTGTGGATACACTAGCACCTCTATTCCCTTCCTGTTCTGAACTCTAGTCCTCCATCCTTGCTGATGGAGCTGAAGTACAACCTCTCTATTTTCTTCTTTCTCTCTACATGAGGTTAATGGAGTGGGTGGGGGCGTCCTATCTTGCAGCAGCTGTATAGTGCTGGCTGGGGTTAAACCTCCACATACATGCACAATAAAGTGATTTGAGTGGATAATGCTAAAATACAAATGATTGGATTGTTTTAAAAAGCCCTCATTAAAGAAAATGAAATGAGCTATTTGAAAGGATTGAGCTCATGAAGATTTTTGGTATGTCACTGCAAATCACTCAAAACTGAACGAGTGTCTTAAGTACAGGATGTCTCAATGTACTTTGGGTGAGAGTGATTGACAGTAGAGCATAAAGAATGTAATTGTATTGCCAAAGGTTGAGGCAAGTGGAGCAAAGATGGAAGTGACCTTATTAGTGGATTTGTTTCTAAATATTAGGTGACCAGTCTCCCATTGTTAGTGAAAGCAAAGGTTATGGTGTTTGAATTAAAAGTTTTTGCTACTTGAAGTGGACAAAAGACTAAAAGGAAGAAAACAAAGTGCATGTATTTTATATAGATGTAGATAACATACTTCATATAAATATATATACTTCATACTTCATATAAATATATAAACAATACCCATATAAATATATATTTTTGTGTATACATACATAGTTTCACCCAGCCCATATCTTTTCCTGTCAGGGAAATTATTTTGTGTTTGTCGGCTGTGCTTGCTGCTTGTTGAAAGTAGCAGAGAACTGAATCACAGCCACTGTTCATGGGAGACTTCTGCTGTTCAGCTTCGTTGAATAGCAGGAAATCCTGGAGTGCAGCATGACTCCAATATTCAGGTTTTATTCCATATTAGGAAATATTTCTTTACTGTGGGTGTGTTGGAATGATTTGCGAGATTAATTTCTGTGGGCCAAATTAAAAGATGAAGCCCTGTCACTTCTGGGTTTTGGACAAACTCCATGGGAAGGAATGAACAGGCTCAGCCTGGGGAAGAGTGGCCCTTTTCAATCAATGCAGGTAAAATTGGCTGCACCAAAATCTTTTAAAAGAAATTGTTTCAGCCCAGTGTGTTTTCTCAGTCTGGGTTATGCAGCTTCTCACACTGACACAAAGCACTTAGTGGCAGCAGGAGAGAAACAAACAGATGGTTTGATGGAAAGTGAGATGGCTTCTTTCAGAAAGAGTACTGGCTAATGCCAATGTACAGTGTGCATACAACTATGGCCTTTGCAGGGCAGGGTTGTTGGTATTTTTCAGAGGGTTTTTTTGCCTAGTCTACTCAGAGCCCCGCTTTGACATTTTGGGGTATTTGTGGGTTTAGTTGTCTACCCCAAGATAGGAAAGTAATTTCCTTTGTTTTGAAAGCATGTCTTACTTGGGTGCATTGGGTGAAAAGTTCTTCTAGGGTTTAGGGGACATGTTGGAGCCAGCCACTGACACCCTAAGTTGCTCTCTGGGCCTTGCAGTCCCCTGGGTTTCCCTGGTGTCATTGGTCCCAGAAGCACAGCAGCTGCTGAGGCTGCAGGACCCGTGCAGCATTTCCATCCCCGAGTCCTTTGTGTCTGTGAATTGTTTCCTCAAGTTTTTTTCATGGTTGTGGAGAGGGATCAGGCACTGGGAGCATCCACCCTTTTTGGTTTATGAGCTGGGGCTGGGTGAGTCATGGAGTGTTCTCTGCTTTTAGCTGTGACTATAATGGGCAATTCATCCAGATGCTTCATAGGGAAAGCAAGAATGACGTAAAGTGGCTAAAACGTTTGAACATCTTTTGCTTTTAAATAGCAAAGCCTGTTCTGACAGGACTAATTTTACTCAGTTTTAGTGCTACTTTAAATAGAACAAATGTAATTCACTCTGTATCTTTTAAAGGAGCAAAACTTAATAGAACAAAATGTACATTGTGGAATGAATAACAAGCCAAAGGAAATGAAGTATATAAATGAAGTAAATGAAATGCTGAAGTGTCAGTGATGTCTTGTTATCTCATTTTCCCTTCTCAGATGGGGACTGTTGTAAAAACTGGAGAGTGTCAGAAAGATCTGGTCTTGGCAATAATGTCAAAGAATAATCATCTGCATATTGAAGGATCTGATTTGTTTTATTTGGCAGATAGCATATTAAATAAAATAGGGCTTGAGAATGGTGAAACTGCTGAAAACCTGAATTATGTAGGAATGTAATATTTATTTTTCTTTCTGAAATGTGCCCCAGAGCAGTGCTTGGCAAACATGCTGATCTATTACCTATGAACTTAGTAATAGCAGTAGCACAGCTAGTATCATCCAGATATTAGAATAGGAATATCAGGCCAAAACCTATTGAGCTGAAGGCTTTTTTATTGACCTAAGTGAACTTTGGACAAGCCTTCATTCTGAACATGGAAATCTGTATTTAGTAATAATAGTATTAAGATCAGGCTCCAAGAGTTGAAAAATACTGGCCCATAACTGACATATATTGGACTGGTGAGGTTTTCATGTTTGCTTGCTGCTCAGACACTTCAGGATCCTGTAGTGTTTTATTTGTTTCTGGATGTTGCTCAAAAGCTTTGGAAGTGGATTTAAAGTGGGTTATAGAAAAAGAAGACAGGGAATCTCTCCAGGAGGAGGTTTAGTATAAACAGTTGGATGATGAAAATATGCACAGTGCAATTGCCAGTTTTGTGCTAACAGAAAATGTAGTGCAGAAAGTAATTTTCCCTCTGGGCTGATACCACAGTATGACCACTTTCTCCTTCTGTTTCATCATTAGGACTATCAGCTGTTGTACAAGATTTTTATCTTTGCTTTCTGTTTGCCTGTCAATTCATACCACATACAGTTGCATGTTTCAGAAGTTGCTGCTCCAACTGCCGCTCCTCCCCTCGCTCTTGCTGGTATGTCACACCACCTTGTCCTTCTGAGCCTCTGGTTGCTTATTTATCTGTCACTGTCTTTTGGTGTGAATCATGCTGTTATTTGTGTATAGTGGGTTGTGTTTTCTCTCTTCCCCCGACCACCCACCTCTCAAAGAAAACTGAAACAAGTTTGGGAACAGCCGGGCTCATGCTCATACTTGTAGCCTTGTGTATCCATGCTGCTTTCCTAGATAGCACTTTTTAAATATACTCCTTGTCGGTGGTGGCTTTTAGTGCCCAGTTTTGTGAGTTGCTTTCCTGTGTTTGTAAGAAGCCAAGCAGTGTTGCTAAGTCTGCTCTAGCTTCTTGCCCAGAAGAGCTCCAGCACTACACATGGTGGTGATAGCTGGTGTTTTTGAAGGTACTTGCTTTATTGAGCTATATGTGTTTACTTTGGAACAGGTCTGGCACCAAAAGCCTGTCTTTTGCTTTTACCTTCCAGTTCTTGAAAAATGCCATGTATATATTTAATTTCAGGATCAAGTTGAATGGCAAAATATGTCATGCTGAGAAAATGGGAACTTTGAAAAGCAGAAATACATTTCAGTATCTGCCTTACCCAGAGGCTTTCATTCAAGAGCCAAATTCGCTTGGAATATAAATGGAATTTTTATAAACTTTGTAGTTTTACACTTTTTACTACAGTGAAGTACTGCCTTCCTAATGTGCTGGGCTTTGGCTGCATGCTTAACTGTATAAATGAAATTATTATTAGCCTTTCTGTGAAGTGACATAGGTGTTTTGGGAGGAATGATTGCTGTTTCCTGTCCTGCTGAACATGTATGTAGCTTTATATTCTAAATCTGAATCAGAGATCCCAGCAGTGTGATGTAAGTAGCATCGTTCTGTCATGTGGAAAAAACCTGCACTTTTCTCTGAGAAAATTGTAAGTGGTGTTTGCTCCCTAACTTAAATATGCACTAAGTAATGAGTCCAGAGTAAACTTATTCTAGGGTTGGTGTATAATTATACTACAAGTGTGGTTTCAAAAATAAGAATATTTCCATTGTGCAACTTAGGTTCAGATTAAGTCGATAGTATAGATCCAGCCTTATTTGATAGTAAGAACAAGCTATATGATGTATCAGAGCTGTGCAGGAGACTTGCCTGTAAAGTGACTAGCATCTTCAGACCCGTTCTTGCAGAAGTGAGGCCCAGTCGTGATACACACTACTCTCTTAAGTGGCACAGTCTTGCTCTTTTGCTGGCGCTCTGTGTAAGAGAAAGCAGGAATTGATCAAATAGGTTACTGTAGTATCCTGAGAAATGTAAAACCCTCTAATAAGGAAGATAGCTGGAAAGATCGGTTTCAGTTTTCACTGCTTGTAGCATACTCTCACATGTTTATATTCTCACTGAAATGAGAAATTATTATAAAAGTAAATGTGAAAGTTTGGAAGGATATATTAGAAGCATCTGAAATGATGAACTTATCTGCTTGGGGGGTGGGGTCGTTTTTGGTATGTTTTGTTGGGGTACTTTTCTTCTTTTTACCATCAAAGTGTTTGATTCTTCATTGTCACTACAGTTCAGATGTTTGGTGATGAAGCTCTCTACTCCACGTCCATGTTCTCTTGTATCATTTTACAGGCTGGAAACTATGCCATGGGGTAATAAAGGGAACTTCTTGAGATCTTGTAGCACAGCTGTGTTGGGATCCTGTTTAATCCCTTGTTATGCTTTTCTCTTTAAAGTCTAGAAATACCTGGATATATAGAAATGACTAAAATTACTGAGGGTGTCAAATCTCCATCCTTCCTTCCTGCCAGGCAATAGCTCTGTGCTCTGCTTGCCTTCATGCACCCTGGATGCCGAGAGCTGGAGCTGTGCAGGCTGGAGACAACTGGCGAGAGGCTTGAATTTTGTGTTCTCATCCCATCCTGATTAGAAAGTGGTCCCACAAAGTGCCAAGTGTTTCTTTCAGGGGAGAGTAGTTCTTCAGGTGCCTTGATTTCTTCACTCTTTGCTCTTCTGAGTTGTTGTAGCAGGTGGGATTGGATGCCTCGGTGATTTTGTTCTCTAGTAACCAGAGTCTTAATCTGATAGTCTAATATGAAAACATCAATGGCAATGTTGGAGCTGCCAAGAAGTGCCCCAGAGAGGACATGAGTTTTGAGTTACCAGTTTTGGAGCAGAAGTTGGTTGTGGGGTTTTCAACAGTGGAAACTCTGTTTCAGAGTTGCGGGGTTGACTTAGAGCTGCTGTGATAAATGGGAGTGCAAACTGAAGTTGTAGTAAACACTGTGTGGCCTTTCTCTCCTTCCAAATTGGGAGAGATCTGGGAACAAAAAGATCAAATGTATGCTTTGACCAGGCAGCATTTTCCTACCAACTGAAATTGTTCTGTTCTGTTCTATTCTGTGGTGGGTCAGGAGAGACTTGCTTAGAGGAGAGTTTTGAAAACTACAGTTTGTTAGCGTTGGGCCTGCTGTCCCCTTTCTGCTGCTGTACCTTGCTCTCCCTCATCCTTCAGCTCCTCCCTGCTTTGCTTCTGTCCCATCTGCCTCTGGGGGCAAGATTTTCCATGGTTGCCCCACATATGTAGCTCCTCATCCCCATGGTATACTTGCTTGATGATGAGGAGCAGGCATCAGGAGAAGGGCTTGTACTGTGAGCTCAGCCATCTGTCCAGGAGGTACAGGCTGGATTTCTGGGCCAAGCAGTAGATATGGCATCTCTGCTTCTGACAGCTCCAAGACACAGTCCTGTGGGCTGTGTGCTACTCATTGATCCCGTCAATTAGATGAGTTTCATGCCTCTCTCATTCACAGCTGGTGGTGTATCATTGTGTTCCGAAGTAGCAGGCCCTTCAGAAAGAAAGGTCTTTGGTCTTTGTCAGCCAGAGGAATTTTGGCCAAATATGGCTGGCTGGTTTAATAAGACCTTTTTCATGGTCTAGGGAGTCTTATGCAAGGCCAGTGGTACAGCAGAGGTAGAATGGTTCCATTATGTAAATGACATAAATTTTGGTGAATTAGTAGGTTTTTGAGAACATTTCCAAGCAGTATGGGTGGTACCTTTTCAAAACACTCCTGTTAATGTGGTGAGGTGTTTTGCCATTATCAGGCCTAGCATAAAGGACACAGCCAGCATAAAGACGAACTAATAACCAAATTGTATTTGATACAAAAGGATCAGTACATGGGTGAGCACTGGGGGTACAAACAAGTCAGTCAGATTATACATAATTGACATCAATCCCACTGACCCCAACAACAACACTGCATGACCAACAATGGGTGGAATAAATGGTGAAATGCAGTCTCCCATAAAAGGGACAGGAGACAACTGAGTCAACAAGCCAAATACATAAGACCAAGGAAGCCACATACTGAATTGCTACACAGCCTGCATTTAGAAAGGCCAGACCTGACTGGAGCCCAGTTCCAGGGAATCAGGAGGTCCTTCCCCAACAGGAAACTCTACACAGGGCATCCACCTCACAGACAGACACTGCCCCTTCCTGCAAGGGGTCCCAGCTTTTATCCCCAAGTGGGACACCTGACCTTTGTTTACTTAATGTGGGACATCTGGGGCTCATTTACCTAATGGCTCTCCCTGCAAGGCCGGCAGCACCCTGGAGGGAAGCTTAAAGGCAAACTCACCCCCCTTTGTGAAGGGTTGTGGGAATCACCCATATGTCAACCTTAATTTGGGGCTTGGGGTTGAAACCCCAGCATTTCATAAGGTCAGCATAAGTCATGTGCTATCAGTAAAAGGCCCCATTTTGAGGCTTCTTCTATTCTGTCCCCCTCCTCTCCAGTATTATTTGTTTATAAAGGTCATGCTTAAGGACTTGACTTGGTTACTCCTAACTGAATATTTTGTTCGGGTTGTGGATTTCAGCTTTGTTTGGGGGTTATTAGTTGCAGAGAGGTGGGAGGAAAAAGGATGAAGAGGTTTTCTTGTCTGTGAGTTGACATAGGATTTTGTGGAGTACCTTGTGTCTCTGCCAGGTCTGTGCTCTTTTCCACTTACTTTGGGGAACCTAGAGAGCTTAGGGCATTTCTTGGTTTTACAAAGTTCTTTTTGGTATGTGTTGTTTTAGTTGGTGTGTTTGTTTTGGTTTGGTTTTTCCCCCATGGTGACAGAGCTAACTGAGGACACCAATTGCAAACTGTGCAAATGTAAAGTACATTCTATCTCAAGGAAATGTGCTGTGGTACAGTGTGGTCTGGAGGCAGGGCTGGTGGGGTGTGCATAGGATTCATGGGATGCTGGAAGCGAACACTTCTGGTGATGTATCCCTCATACTTTGGTGGGCTTATGCCATGGTATGATGGTAAATAACTTTCTCTGAGCTCACTAGTTTACAGGTTGGGTTCTAGTCTATATTTGCCTACTGTAGAACCACAGCAAGTGTCAGCCCTGCTTATTTATGGTATAGTGTGCTATGGCCAGAATTGTTACCTCCTTTTTACAGACTTAATGAAATCGAATGACTTAGATTTGCTATTTGGTTGCATCTGCATTTGTGAGTATAGGACCATGGGGAAAAAAAATAATAGGAAATAAAATTGCAGTGTTATTTTATCCTACCAGGAATACAAGATGTGCAAAGGATAAATATCCTGTTGCTTGCCAGTGTTAGAGGGCCCTCATTATGCCTTAAGTAAAGATTAACCCATTTCAAGCCTGGGTTAATGCTACGCTATCCTGACACTCCAAAATGATCAGAAGGTGGGTTTTTACTCTATTAGGTCATTTCTTGAAATAATTTAATCACACATGTCAGTGTGTAGTCAACAGTTGCTCTGTTTGATTTGGGTGTGTCAACGTGATGCGGGTTTTGCTCTCAGATACCTGTTTTATATTTATCTTTTCCCACCTATCAAGGGCGAAAGAGTGTAATATTGTACAACAAACTCAACAGGGAGAGTGGTGCTAAGTTCTCCCAGCTTTTGGAGAAAGGGTACATCTTTGTGTGAAGAATAGGACCCTTAATTTTTAGTAAAGACTATTAAGAGTTGAAAGCTCTCATCTTTCTTTAGTAGAAAAATCAAAGGGGATAAAAGATTGATTAATAGAAATATTGACATCATTTTAAAGCAGCCTTAGTGCTATTAAAATTTTTTTGTATATGTATAGATAATACATTTTTATTCTCAGAACTCTGGTGTCTCACACACTCCAAAATATACAGCTAAAATAACATGTATATAATGCTTTAAAACACCTTTTTTTGTGACACAGCAGCTGTGTTTCTGGCAACAAATATCTTATTGTTGCACCAAATCCAATTAAAAATCCACAAGATAAAATGCTGTCC
Organism: Athene noctua; assembly: GCF_965140245.1. NCBI lineage: Eukaryota > Metazoa > Chordata > Aves > Strigiformes > Strigidae > Athene > Athene noctua. The sequence goes on from NC_134039.1 coordinate 26,142,696, forward strand.
TCACAGAGGACAAAAAACACAGAGTGGAGTTAAGCAATCTTCCTGTTCTGAGGAAACACTGCCAAGCTTTCTTCTGTATGAAACTTTGAATCGGTTCACCTTAAAAGGTATTAGGATCTCCATGAAGATTATAAACCTAATTTGGGATTTGTCTTCCTTAGAATCCCCGGTGAAATATGATTATGTAAATAGTCAAAAGGAAGTGTATGTACTTCTGTGCAATTTTCCAAAACCAACCCCAAAACAACCTGAACAAAGGAGTGTGGGGCTGAGATGCTGCTATTGGTGGCTCCCTTCTGTGAAGCCCTCCTAAAGTGCCTTAACCCACTTCGAGGTAGGGCAGGCAGTCTTAGAACAAACTCCGTGCTTTTTTTTTTTTTTTTTTTTTTTTTAAAAATCTCTTCTGGCTTCCCTAGACCAGCTGCAAGGGACTCAGGACTGCCCTAAGATGTCTTTTCCCAGCATTAAAGGCATTGTTCTAGTACATCCAAGTTCTTTGTGTTCAAGATGAAACCTATCAAAGAGAGCAGCCTTTCTTCTTTTCTCTTTCTTCCGCAGTTTTCAAGTGCTCAGTGACACCCTGTGCCCTGATCTACAAGTACTTTATCTACATGGGTATCCTATTTACAGCTGCATAGAAGATTCTCCCCCAGTCTGAGAATCTGAACACAGGGAGTTCTGTAAGGAAAAACTGCTTCAGAAAATGCTTATTTCACTGGCAGCATGACAGGAAAGGAAAAGGAAAGGAAACAAATGGAAAGTCTAATTGCCTAATGTCCTTGTGGTGGGGAAGGGTTTTCTATTCTTAGTGGCTGGTTGTTGCTTTAAAAAAGCAACCAAACAAAAAAAAAGTAACAGAAATTTTCCATTTAAAATAATTGCAATTTCATTATTTTGTTTTCATGTGATGACTTACAGAAATACACATGTAATTTTGTTAAGCAGCTTTAAAACTCTAAGATATTTGATGGCTGTCTTCTATCCTTGAAATAGATTCTCATCAAGATGGGGTTAGGGTTTTTGTCCATTTGTTTTCTCATTTTGTGCTGTCCTTTTGGTAGCATCTAGAAGTTCTGGAGTCTGAAATTCTCATAAAGTTGTGACATGTCTGTCACCGAAATCCGGGATAAAAATAACTTATCGACACCAATGTGATGCAGATAATCAGACACTTCTTTATTGATGGCCGGACGTGTAGGGGAGTGCTCTCACCAACAACACGTGTCGAGCACCAGAATCATACACCTTATATAGAACTTACTCATACATATTCATTAAGTCCTCATACATAAGCACACAACTTCCAAGAAATCATTAACATATTCTCCTCCTATTTCCGAATCTGCGTAGTAAAGGTTAGAAATGTCTAGAAATGGCTCTGGGGTGTAATGTGAGTAGGTGGTCCATGGGTCAGTGGTCGCGATCTCCCCCTGCCGGAATTATCTTTTGCTTAAGGACACAGTTTTCTTGGCAGGTACTTGCAAGCTGTTACAGTTACTTCCCTCAGTTCCCATTAATCCTGGACCTTGACAACTACTTGCATTCTTCTAGTCCTATGTATGTATTATAAATCAGTTTACAAATCACCTCGTGTTTCGTTACCTAGGTTCTAACCGTTCCCATTAAACAATTATGACCAATCCCTTTGGCCTTGGTACAGGGCTGTACAGGGGATTTTAGAGTAGCAGTCGGTTGCTAGATCCAAAATACAATAAATGTAAAATGATTTTTACTAAAATATCTCTTAATTCTATACTTTTATTAAAATCAAACACAATTTAATTTCAGTTGTTAATAAAATCAGTAACATGTCCAGCTGTGGGAGTTGCCTGGTCCTCCTCTCACTTCTGCCTTTTACTTTTTATGCTCTGCCACCTCTTCCCTCCACCAGGCTGGACTCAAGTCCTCTGGAGGTACGTTTTCCTCATTTGTGGACAAGCACTGCTGAGTGAGCTGCCCGTAGACTGCATAATTCTTTGCTGTGATTCACCCTTTGTTTTGCCAACATGTTATTTTTTTAGAAAGTGGGTATTAAGTCCTCCTCCTATCTTATAGGGATAATTGTATAATACAATTTTTTTAATGGAGTTTCTTATGTCTAAAGAACAGTCCTTTTCCTGTGAATTCTATAGCATCTAAGAATTTGGAGATTAAGAGTGGAAAAAAGGAGGTGTTTTGTTGTTGGTTGGTTTTTTTTTTCCCCAAGTGAGTAATGATTTGACATGCTCTGTCACAGTACATGTTACCATGGCGATGACTGCAGGGACTACAACATCCTTTCCCATGAGTAACCACACCCGGGAGAGAGTGACGGTGGCCAAACTTACCCTGGAGAACTTCTACAGCAACCTAATTATACAGCATGAAGAGAGAGAGACCAGGTACTGGCTCTGCTTCCTCTCACCCCTCTTCAGCTTTTCTTGGTTGAGTTTTGGTGGTGTTTGTTCAAGGGTACTTTGATCCCCGTGCATGGAGCAGTTCTCAGTTTTTCTGTACTTGGTAGCAATGAGCTAATCCCCAAAGGGCAGAGGTTACATTTCAGCTGCTGGCTGTGCTGGTAAACCTGTGAACATTCCCAGCTACTGCACCAAGCAGTCATGGAGTGACCTCCACTTTTGACATTCTCATCAGATTATTGCTACTTTGGGGAAACCACTCTGTGCAGGGTCTTATTTTGCAGCATGTGTGAGGTTTCTACTTCTGCATGTGGGGCTGGGGACCTTATTCCTCTACTTGTGCCACAGGGAATAAACTCTACAGAGGTAGATGTTGCGGAGCTGCTGATGGGTGATAACTTGTGTTTGTGTAAGGCAGTGGCTTGTGATGTCTATTCATGCTCTGCAGCAAGGTACTCATGCCAAGACTCAAACCCTGCAGAAGGGAGCGTATAGGAGGTAGGGAACAGGACTGATAGGAGAGGTGTTTGACAGGGTAATGGAGTAAGGAAAGGAGGCAGGGTTGAGGGTGGCCTGGGGTGGAAATAAGGGGCAGTAAAGTGCATAGGGTTGGTGATGGAGGGTTTGAGAGGCTGTTGGGTGGGCAGGAAGAATTCTGGGGATAATCTAATATCCACCTGTAAATTCTCCTTGGGTGGTGTTGACTGGTATTCCTTGTGTGGGAGTATGTGTTGGTCATCTTCACTTTAACTTCTCTCATTGGTGCCCAGTTCTGCTTCAGATGTGGTGAAGTTCTACTTGAATTGTCAAAGCATCAAGCATTTGATTATAATGAATGTTGTGTTTCAAATTGTCATCAGCATGTGAAATTAAGTAATATGTTTTCAATTGAGGGGTTTTCAGCTGAGCAGCAGGGTTTCTCTTCATCATACTTAGTCACTATCCCCTGTAACTGAGTTTCTTCTAATTAGGAGAACAGACTGTCTACTGAGGGCCTTTAACTTGGGGGATCCTGCTGTACTTCCCAAAGTGCAGAAAGACACCAGCAGCTTGGCACCTAGCCTTGAAACTCTTGGCCACTGCTAATGGCTAACCATCTTTCTGAAAGTTGTACCCTGACAGTCATAAAGAAGCATCCCATGGGTGGAAAGAGGGGTCCGTTAGACATGTTGCCATGTGCTGAGCATCCCCTGTCTGTGGGGTGCTCCCAGGCTTCACTCCCTTGCTCAGACCCTCCCAGCCTGGCATGGCACCAGCTGGAGGAGCCCTGGGCAGGACGCTGAGAGGAGACAAGTGATGAATCCAGGAGGTAGACTTAGTTGGCATGAGGGTAAGCAGGACCAGGTGTGTGACCAGGGAGAGGTCAGCAAGGCTGGGCAGACTGGAGAAGAAAACCTGGAGCTGGCTGAGGTATTAGAGGTAGAGCTGAGATAGAAATGGTGCAAAACCACCCTGTTTATTCTGATTTTAATCCTAACTGATAAAACCAGCTTTACTTCAACAAGATTGTATGAAGAATTAGATGTCATTTGAGTGATTATATGTTTGGACCTTTAATGCTCAATTCTGCGAATAAATAAATGCTTTAATTTGCTTGCACATTATCAACAGATTTGGTCACAAATGAGTAAATGGATGGAGTGGGTAGTAAGTCTTCAAATTTCCAAAGAAATTCTTTGGTATCTGTAATATGGGAAGCAAAGGCATTTTCTTTCTGTAGTGTTATGTCTGGTTTTAATAATAAAAAAAAAATATCTTCTATTTCTCTCCTTTGCAGGCAGAAGCAGCTAGAAGTGGCTATGGAAGAGGAAGGCCTTGCAGATGAGGAGGTAAATACTACTTAAGTACTTGGAAGAGACTGCTTTTGTCTCACAACTTCAAATCGTCATTTGAGGAACTTACAGAAACATTAGCTAGCATGACATTAGGTTTTATTTTGTAAATGAATGTTGCCTCTGTAAGTAAGTTATTAGGGAAGCTGTGAACGATAGTTGCAATAGCTAAGGCTTATCATGCCACCCTTAAGTCCTTATGAGACATATGGGCAAGCAAGTATATAGTATGCTTTTCAAAGATTAAAATTGCTTGCCATTAAATCTGGCAAGAAAAAAAAAAGGTGTGATGTGCTTGGAAGAAGTGGATAGAAGGCAAAATGCTGAACCATTTTTTTCTGATTAAAACAATAAATGGGGCCCACCCTTGCACCGTTTGGATACAGATGAGGGATCTCTGTCCGGTTGGCATCTCTCAAAACTTTGGATGGTAAGTTGCTTTTCTGAGGTCCATCACACCATAGATGCCTGTACTGCCTTCAGGATAGGCAGAAAAACAAGTAGGAACAGTGCCTTAGTAATTTCTGAGTCTGTGTGGCTTCTGGGAAACTGTGGGTGAGTAATGCCATCTTGTGGTTTTAAATGATGCTGTCATCCTAGTACAAAACCTGGCAGGTCGATGGATCTCCTTAGCAGCCTCCGAGGTCTTCTCGGCATCTTTGGGAGCATAGGTTGGTATTTGTGGGTGCGTATGCCTGGTCGCAAACCTTATGTGTCACTGACAATGTAAAAGTATTATCAGCATTTTGGTTAGAAGATTAACGATGTCTAAATTAATGACGCACTTGTGTTAGAAGACTAATGGCATCTAGATTAACGACGGCCAAAAGCAAGAGAATTTGTGCTTGTTAGGGAAGAAGCAGATAAGAAGGGATTCCTTAAAATAACAAAGCAGAAACTTATCTACTGGCTGCGTGTGGTTAGTAGTCCTTATCGGAAGTGCTGAGAGGAACTGGTTTTTGAAATGAGCATGCGCAAGAGCAACACACAGATTTGCTGTTATTTTTAGAATGTATAAGAATATATAAGGACTTGTTTTTCTAATAAATGTGGGAGCTTGACTGTTAACCATATTGGTGTGTGTCTTGTCACACATCCTGAAATGCTGGGGTTGCAACCCCAAGACCCAAATTAAGGTTGACATATGGGTGATTCCCACAACCCTTCACAAAGGGGGGTGAGTTTGCCTTTAAGCTTCCCTCCAGGGTGCTGCCGGCCTTGCAGGGAGAGCCATTAGGTAAATGAGCCCCAGGTGTCCCACATGAAGTAAACAAAGGTCAGGTGTCCCACTTAGGGATAAAAGCTGGGACCACCTGCAGGAAGGGGCAGTGTCTGTCTGTGAGGTGGACTCACTTTGCAGAGTTTCCTGTTGGGGAAGGACCTCCTGATTCCCTGGGACTGGGCTCCAGTCAGGTCTGGCTTTTGTAAATGCAGGCTGTATTTGGCTTGTTGACTTGGTTGTCTCCTGTCCCTTCTATGGGAGACTACATTTCACCATTTATTCCACCCGTTGTTCATCGTGCGGTGTCATTGTTGGGGTCAGTGGGATTGATGTTGATTATGTATAATCTGACTGACTTGTTTGTACCCGCAGTGCTCACTCATGTACTGACCCTTTTGTATCAAATACAATTTGGTTATTGGTTCATCTTTATGCTGGCTCTGTCCTTTATGCTAGGCCTAATAATTGGCAAAACACATCCTCATCCTGCTAAAAGGGTTTCCTGCCACAGGTATTTGTCTTCTCTCATATTTAATCCCATTGATGTTTTTGTAGAACAAAAAATATGACAGGATTTGGACAGATTTTTCTTTCAAATACAAGTGTTTGCCTGCTATAAACCAAATGGATTTTGCTATAGACTATGTAAGTTGGATCTCTGCTGCCTCTTAGGCTCCTTGTTGCCTGTCATCACTCTCCACTGGGGTGCAGGTTTTGTGCTTCGCACTGCCCCAAACCAAGAGCCCTTGCCTCAGCTAGTGACTTTGGCCTTTGGACTGATATACTTCAAAGCAGTATGATTTTTTTTTTTTTTTTATTACTGCTTCTTTATATCTGGGTAATAACAAAAATAAAACAACCCCTCCAAAAAGTGAAATTGGCCTGAGGCTTCTATATAAAAAGGCTGTGCTCATGCATCATACATCGAGAAATTCAGAAAGTTTTCTCTTTTTACATTTCCTTTGTAATGCTAATGGGAGAGAGAATACTTCACAGGAATATATATAACTTGACTTTCTACTGTCAAATGACGTACAAATTTCTGCGTATGTGTCTCCTTAGAAAAAACTGCGTAGGTCACAACATGCTCGCAAAGAAACAGAATTTCTGCGACTGAAGAGAACTAGACTTGGCTTGGATGACTTTGATTCTTTGAAAGTTATAGGAAGAGGAGCATTTGGGGAGGTTTGTGGTATTCTTGCTTGAAGAGGATATTAAAATTGGGTTTAACATTAAAATGAAACATTTTAATTACAGAATAAAAAGCTCTGGTTGGGGAGTTTTACTGCAGAAGAATAGCTATTTGAGTAATTGTGCAAGACTCATAAGTCCAGTAATGCATTACATGTATTGATTTCTCAAGGCCCCTGGGAAGGCCCTTAGTTTCCCACTGCTTCCAAAACTGATGTTGCTCACATGGCCCCCTGAAATGATGGATTTGCAGTTGCACAGCTCCTCTCTGTAAATATCTTCTCTGCCCGATGTCACATCACAGTTGTATCTGTTCCTGAATTTTAGCACACACAATTTCACAGCTACTTGGAATTTACTGTGCCTGCTGACTTTTCCTAAAACAATAAGTACTTCAGATTATCTCTTCACCACTAGTGTTATACGTGTACATTTTATCATGTGTTTTCAAATGTTTAACAAAAGAACTTTTCCATGCCTTCCAGTATTTTTTTGGGCCTTCCAGTAGACTCCACGCTGGGATCTAATTTCTGAGATGGAGAAGACTGGTTATATTTCTCATTATAGGTACGCCTTGTTCAGAAGAAGGACACGGGTCATATTTACGCAATGAAGATACTAAGAAAAGCAGATATGCTGGAGAAAGAGCAGGTTTGTGTTGTATAAATCTCCTGGATTTCAAGCTTACGTTGTCTAGAAAATTGCCAAAACTCTTTGTGGCAGATACTATTTGGTTATATTTTCCACTTCAAAAGCCTCAATAATGGGGCTTTATAGTAGTCCAAAACATCTATGGAGTTGTTACCACATTAGAATAAGTTGTTACCACAAAAGAATAAGTAGAACTTAGCAAATAAGGTCCTGTAACAGCATTTTTAAAAATGTTTCCTTTACAACAAATTTGCCATAGTGACAAAGATGTTTATTTTTCTTTTTCCCTTTCTTTATCACTGCAGACCTTTATAGTACTTAATCTGTAAAACTGCATTCAAGAAAAATGCTCTTGAAAAGTAATACTGTGCCAAAGTAAAAACTGAGAGTATTTAATGTTTTCTTTTGCTGGTTAGATACTAACATGTTACACTGTTATTTGGCTTTATTTTGCTTTTTATTTGGGTCTTGTTAGTTTGGGTTGGATTTTGCTTTTACTTTAGTTAACACTTCACTCCAAATTCCTGGTAGGACACAGCAAGTACTTTAGCACCACAAAGCAAGAGAAATCAAGTGTGGATGTCTCAGGCAAAAGGGCAGATAAGAGGACTTTTCCTTACCAGCCCAAACCTTACCCATCATTTGTATTACATTTCCCTGCAGTGGTACTTGTACTTAATTTTCTTCCTGGTGCAGACTTTTTGTCTTCTCGAGCCCATTCCCTGAATATAGGGAACCAGAGGAGCAGCATGTTCTGCACAGCAGCCAGGATGTGTGTGGCCCTCTTGTTAAAGCCCTGCTGCCATTTCATAACCTTATGTGGCAAGGAGGCTGATCTCACATTCTCCATTTAGTTTGGGATAGTAATCTTCCCTGCAGAGTGTTTATCTGCTGTAATTTTCATTGCCTGATTTGTTCAATGGAAAGCAACACAGGACACAAATACAAGAAAATTAAAATTGTTATTCAAGCCTGATGGCACTGGGCAATACCATGGCTGTTTTTTAAGCAAGGTTTTAATATATCTATGTTGAGGAGTAGAAGGTGGAAAGAAATATTTTCTAATGAGAAATGATAGAAATCAAAGTTCGAGTGTCTCCTACAGAGAGGGAACCCATTGCTCTGTGAAACCCTGTGAAAAGAATGCATACATGTTAAGATGTTCCTGGCCAGTAGATTTGGTGAAGACATGCAAAAGACTGTTTGCTGCTTATTGGAAATAGCCCTCAAAGCTGGAATAGTGGTACATACTTTCTCTCCAGAAGCTGCTTCTTGACGTATGAATAATGAAAATCTTACCGCTGTCAAGAAATATTTTTCCATGCATGTCTTTCATTTGCCTTCAGGATGAGGGTATCTTCTAGTAAACACACACCCCTCCCCCAATCTCCATTATTCTTAGTTACCAGTGAATTCATGGGGTAGCAGCTCTCCATATATTTTTCAAAGCCTCAGATGGGACTGGAATATACTGAGCAAGGTCAGATGTTGGTCCTGGCCAAGTGAGTTTGGGAACATCAGTAGCAGTGGTGATAAGTTCTGGGCCAGATGGCTTCATCTTAGCTTCGCTTCCCTTTCCCCTCTGCTTAAACAGCCCAAGACACTTACCATTTTTACACTGTTTTAATACTGACCACTGAGTGCATTGCTATCTGCCGATCTGTAAGGGCTGAAACTCATCCTAGCCCTTTTCCCACTTGGCCAAGACACTTGCTGTACAGTTCAAGTAAGGTTTGCCATGTATGCCCATAGGAGCAGTTTCTGTGTACAATGTGGGTTTTGCGAACTAGACGGTAGTTCACTGTAAGTCAGGCATTTCTCTCTTCACAGTGATGGAGGAATTGGGTTTTGCAGGAAGCAGTTAATTTAGACACTCACTCTTGCTAGAGTAGTTTCCCCAGGCATATGTTGCCAGATTTAAACTGACATATCTGTATAGAAGTAGCTATTAGATCTTTGTTTCTTTGTATTCGTACATGAGAAATCTGGTAACTTCTGACAGTAATCATAATTCATAGAACACTTTACCTCTTTGTTCTTGCATTCTTTAAGACCAGCTCTGGCTTTTTCCAATAATTTCATCAGTATTTGCATCTTGAGTTACATATTAAATTTTTGTCTGAGCTTGCAGTGTGGATGCTACTGTATAAAGCTCTGTGATGGTCAGCTCTAATTTTTTGAATATTCCAATTTCATTTTAGGATATAGTGAAAAAAGGGAATTGCATTTTTCCACCAGCTTTGTCAGTTCTTCCAACAAACAAAACCAGCTTACAAGCTATGCTTTGTGTTTCTAGAGATTGCTTCTGCAAAGTTGTGTAAATGGTTACTTTCAATATTGAGTTGATTTCTGTGGGTTTCTGGTGGGTATTTTGTGAGGACTTTGTAGGATCTAATAAAAATTATAAAAAATATGAGTATGAAAAGAGCATAGAAAATAGTTTCTTTGCTAAAGATCATGAAAATATATTGTAGGACTAGGAATATAATAGTGTTCCTTGTTGAAATATTTAAATTGTCCTTTAATAATAGTAATTTAAAAAAAATTTTAGGTGGCCCATATTCGAGCAGAAAGAGATATTTTGGTTGAAGCAGATGGAGCCTGGGTAGTGAAAATGTTTTACAGCTTTCAGGATAAAAGAAATCTTTACCTAATCATGGAGTTCTTACCTGGAGGTAAGCTGTATATTGTGGTGTTAAGTGATAAAAGTACTTCATCCTTAGCTTTTGTTGTCAGCTTTGTAAAATGTTAGAAACAAGCATACTGTGTAATCTGTGATAATAAAAATTTTAGCACTGTTTTAAATGAAGTCCCAGTAATGTAACAATTCCTGATTTTTAGGAGAAGGAGGAAGATTATGAAAGGGTGTTAAAATAGACTTGGATTAAATAATTATTCTAATCCAATGTTCTGCTTTTTACTGCTGAAGCTATTAACAGTAAAAACAAAAAGAAGCTCTTGTTCAAACAGTTTATTTGTGCAATACATGTATTGTGTGTTAAAATTCACTATATTTTCCTGGGCTATCCAATTAAAAATTCCCATTTAGGATTTTCAACAGTTTTACATCCAGTTTACTAGAAAAGTATGTTGGGTTTGTAGGTCCTTGCAGTAATAGTTTTATAATTAGTAGCTAAAAGGCCAGTTACAAGGTTAAATTTGTATCCTACTGGGGTTTCATGCAGAATTAATCTTATGATTAAAATGTTCTAAGTGGTATTTTCTTCTCTTTTGATTAGGTGACATGATGACCTTACTAATGAAGAAAGACACTTTATCAGAAGAGGAGACACAGTTTTACATTTCTGAAACTGTGCTGGCCATAGATGCTATTCACCAGCTAGGATTCATCCACAGAGATATTAAACCAGATAACCTTCTGCTGGATGCCAAGGCATGTAATGTGCTTGTAAACTGCCTGTGCTTTAAACATTTCAGTCTGCAGATAATGCCATTTATAGTGGTGCTAATCAGTGGGAACTAGTAGTGCCGCAACCAATGACTATATACTGGAGTATAAAGGCAGAAGATGGTCACTATCCTTTCCTTGTAGAACACCAATATACTTGAAGCAAAATCACCCTTTGTTGTTGGAAAGCCCTTTCAAGGCAAGCCTTTTAAGTGGGACCCACTTAAGGGTGTCCAAATGCTCGTATTTGGACACATTAAAAACTGATACACGTAGTTACTTCAAGACAAATGAAAGCATGAAACATTCAGACAGTGTTAAATAACCAGTTCAGTTCCTACAGTTACCACATTTTGTTTTATTACCCGCTCAGCAGTGGAAACACTCTATTAGACTGACTATAGTGAGCCAAGAAGTGGACCCAGTAAGCATTATACACAAGTCTGTAGACTATCTAGCATTGATGTCTGGAAACCTGAATAAAGCCAGGTTACCAAAATCAACAGGAATTTTCTCAGTCTTAGTGGTATCCAGTTCAAAACAAAACCAGGCAAACTAGCTGCCTTCAGCTGTTGCAGAATTTTAGAGGTAACCATTCCCAGGGGGCAGTAACCTGTTTGAGAGAAAACATAGTCTCTCAGTACACCAAGATTCAAGCATCATTTCCTTACTTGGCCTCTGCAAGTGCATCATGGCCTGAGAAGGCACATGCAGTTATTAAAACCTTCTTTTTCAAGCACTACCTTTCTAAATTATGTTTTCATCTTCTTTGGTTGTTTTTTTTTTTTTAGGGTCATGTAAAACTATCTGATTTTGGGCTATGCACAGGTTTAAAGAAAGCTCACAGAACAGAGTTCTACAGGAACCTTACACACAACCCACCAAGTGACTTCTGTAAGTATAACGTGTCCTACTTTAAATGTTTAACTAGTTTTGAGCTGCAGCTATGCTGCATCATAATTTATTTCTGCTGGGGTAAGCAAGATTCATCAGGCTGATTGCATTTAATTGGAAAACTGGAAATGCCTGTTCCCTGGGACATGGAAGCATTTCACAGGAAAGAAATTATGATTTCTGCAGTATTAATGTATTTTTGCACACTTGTACACAGATACAAATACACATGGTGTGATGTATCTGTATTTTAATTTTCATAACAGCTTTAGTGAAGTTACAATAACACTCTTTCAGAAGGACGTGGGTTTCATGTGCCAACTTACTTAAGTCTCATGAAGCTTTTCATAAGAGTAAAATTGTTCATCAACATGACTTGGTGACACATCCACATCAGTGTTTTATTCTACAGATGTAAAATTCCTCTGTAGTTCTTGAATTCTTCATGCTTAAAAAACCATTGCCCTTAACTGAATATACGTTGCCAGGTGCAACAGTAAGTGCTGCTGATCTCAGATCAGTCCATAAAACTTTAAGCAAGTTCTAAATTAGAATTGCTGATCATGTGTCCTACTTACATGTGTTTCATCTGCAAATTGGACAGTAATTGTTATCATTTTCCCATTTCTAGTTATAATCAAGTATTTGTTTCTAGACATTCTAAAGATACAAAATAGTTATTCTGATAAACAGAATGTTATCAGTCTTACAATTCTCAAATGCATTTATTATCTAATAACTGTTTTGTAAATTAGCATTTCAGAATATGAACTCAAAGAGAAAAGCAGAAACATGGAAGAAGAACAGGCGACAACTGGTGAGTTAATAAAATGATGTGTAATTTTTTTTTTTGCTTTTAAACTATTTACAGAAAATGTTAAATAAAACCTCGACGTTAATGCTACTAGGTTTTAAAAACTCAAAGGCCCTCATCTATGACAGATGTCGCTCTTTACAAGCTCCCAAAATTGCAAATAACTCAGGAAGGTGGTGTAGTGATTCTAGTTGTGGAATAGCTTTGTCAGGGTTGCTTTGTCTGTTTTCAGAGCTGTGACTAGCAAGACCTTGCTCTTCTCTATGCCCTTGTTTCCCTTCTGAGCACCTGGACTAAAGAACCTCAGTAGCAAAGCTGTATCTTGAGTTTGTCTTCTAGACTGACCTGGTATTGACACTGTGTGACTTCTGGGTTTAATTCCTCAAGTTCAGTATTGTAAGAAGATGCATAGCTGCATGGCTCTTTTTCAGATTGTTGTGGGGAAAAATTGTTTGTCCTTCTGCTGAACAGCATTATGACAGAAAGGCAGTGGAGGGTATTGGCACTGGAGTGCTGCAGCCTGGGTTTATAATGAAGAGTGGTTAAGTAATAAAGGGAGCTCTAGCATTAACTATATCAAAGGAAAGCATCTGTCAGCCATGGGATTTCAGAATTTTAGCCCAGCTTGTGATTTTTCACCAAAAAAGCAGTTGCAAAACCCTCAGTTTTCAAGTTTTGGAACTTTTTATTTTGCACACTGTTTAAAAAGTGATATGATGCAGCATTCCCAAAAAGCTTTTGGGTTGATTTTTCTTTCCTCTTGAGACGTAATGAGATTACATTGCAACCATGCTGCCTCACAGGGGCTGTATTTCACACTCTTACTCACGCTTGGAGTTAGATCCCTGAAAAGACTACGTTTTCAGGTCAGTAAAGACTGACACGGTTGTACTGTGTGGTGAAGCTAGAAGAATCATGACAGTCCAACAGAGAATAAAATGCCAAACTGATAACTTGGATCAATACTATTTGAAAAGGAGTCATATTCTTGGTTTTCCATTGGTTCAAAAATAAATGTCTTGGCTCTGTTCAATAAAATGAAGTATTTTGTTTCTGGTGAGACAAATGAAAGCTGCTGGCAATGTATATTTAGTTAAGGGCAAAACTGATTTGTCGTTTTTTTGTTGGGTTTTGTTTTTTTTTTCTTCCCTCTCTGCCCCATGCAAAATTTTCCATCAGTAAAGAGAAATTCCTAAATAGCTCAAGATTTAGTAATTAGCCAGAATCATTTAGGCTGCACATTTAAAAGGTTAAAAGGATAGAGCCTGGGTCCAGTAAAAGCTCAAATCAATTTTGCAATAAAGACAAGATAATATGTGGAACAGCTAGTGTATCATGAATGTCACACATGGGAATCTACCACTGGTTATTCCTTTTTAAAAAAAAAAGAAAAAAAAAATGCCCAAAACTACAACAGAATTTACTGGGTATTTTAGTAATGCGGCTACCTGAAATTTTAGCGAAGATGACCTTCTGATATGACAGTGGGAATATTCTATGACTGTCACATTTAGGAGGATGATTTCCATTTATTTTCAGGGTTCCCTGTGCTTACTCATCTAAAAGAGTAATGTTTTTGGGACTTCACATACTGTGAATTCTCAAATTAAGCGTTCTTGTCCATCCAAATAACAAGATCCTATATGTGAATTCCCAGAAAAAGGTTTTGCAAAGTGTAAAACCACAGTATTTATCTTTTAAAGATTTTTTTTTTTTTCCAGGCGTATTCTACTGTTGGAACGCCGGACTATATTGCACCAGAAGTATTCATGCAGACTGGGTACAACAAGCTGTGTGACTGGTGGTCTTTGGGAGTGATTATGTATGAAATGCTAATAGGTATGTTAAAGACTCCAACTTAAGAATCATTCAAAGTGTTCAAAGGTAACAAGGGTCCATTAGTTTACCAAGTCCGATTCCCTGCGTAGTGGAGGTACCAGAATTTCATTCGGTTCTACCTGAAGTAAGCCCCAAATACAGCTTCCAGAAAATTTTGAAGACCTCCCACCTTTCCCAGACAGGAAGAGATGATGCCTCAGTTAATTGTTTCAATGACTAACTTGTTCACTATTAAATGTTTTTGAAGTTCAGTCTCATTACTTGGAAGTTACAAAGTAAATTTTAATGTTGCATTACAAAATAGAAAACTTCTGGCTAGTACTACTTGTTAGATTGGGAGCTGTAGTGTTAAAAACAGAGGCCCAGGTCACTTTGCTCTTCTGGGAAAAGCTTGTTAATATTTCAATTTATTTATACAGGGTATCCACCTTTCTGCTCAGAAACGCCACAAGAGACTTACAGGAAAGTTATGAACTGGAAAGAAACATTGGTATTTCCTCCAGAGGTGCCCATTTCAGAGAAAGCAAAGGATTTAATTTTAAGGTCAGTAACAAAAGCCCACTTCTGGTCACTCGCCCAGACATAGTCATCTTCCATTAAGTTAACTTTCCAATCTGCATGAAGGAAGCTTCACATTGGAGGGAAAGTTGGTTTCTTCTGTGTCACCATCCTTGACAGATTTTTTTTTTTTTTTTTTTAGTCTTTTTGCCTTTGCCATTTGTTTAACATGAAGGAATAAGCTGTAACAATCTTGATTTGTACCATGGTATCAGGAGAAGCAGCAGACTGTGGGGAAAAAAAAAAGTGATTAACACAATTTTTTTCAGAGTAAACTAGAAAATAATGGCTTGCCAACATTTAATGCATTGAACAGAAATCTTTGGATGTTTTGGACTTACTCACTTTTTCCAAAATAACCATTTTTAATCCCTTCTGTTTGCACTGAAGTTTTTGCAAGGGTTTTTGGTGTCAATGTCAGGCAGAAATGCTCTTTTGTGCTGGGAGGTTTCAGGGGAGATGTGGTTTCTGGCTTTTTTTTTTTTTTAACTCCCAAAGATAATATTACAAACTTACACAATTTTGATACAGTCAAAAAGGGGAACATACTTCATAGGCAGAGCCAAGGACTAGAATTTATTATTAGTCCAAGCAGTGCTCCAGTAGCATACAACAAATTTATTCTTAATCCGATTACAGTGATACTAACATTTCAAATTATTTAATTATTGTTAATCCACATTAATAATTTTGTATATGACAAGTTTATTATGTTTTCAGTATCTATTTCTCTAGTGTTCTGCTTAACCTCTCCTGGATGTTGTCAGTATCCTGAGCTTTTTGCTGTTGCTGCTGAAGAGGTCTTCCTCCTCAGTCTTGGCTGTGTTTGGGGCATTTATAGATAATTCAGGCAGTTTATTAACATGTCTTGCTTGTGAATTTACTTATACAGTGACTAGTTTTTAAAAATTATGGTAAAACATCTTTAGTTATTGACGATTTACTCAAATGAGGTCAAAACAGCAGGTTAGGCAACAAACACCTGGCCTTTGAATACTTTGTCCATTATAGCTTGGACAAGTTAGCGTATTTCAAAGGAAGATGCAGACAAAGCTAAAGTTTCCTTATTTTTATGCATATAGATAAAACCAAACTAAAATAAGCTCAAGTTCAGACAAAGCCTGACAGATCCTAAGACCTGGTCTGGCTAACTGTTGTTACAAGGTTTGAGGTCTATTTCTAGCACTTGGCATCAACCAGCTGGCTGGGCTGCAGTAGAAATACAAGCAGGTTTTTTTTCCCAAGTGACACTCAGCTACAAGTAAAAGACTACTACAGTCTATAATTGGAGACACTTTATAGCCTAACATGCTACATTACTAACCTGCTGAAAATTTCAGTAACTAGCAAGAAGGTAACCTTTTCTGTGTTGCAATGTATTGATGTGAAAACTGCCTTGCAAATCTGTGTGATGTGATTGTGTGGAGAGATGATGAGTTCAGGATAACTAAGCCAACATCTGAAGGCTTTGCTCATCTAGGCAAACAGAATTTCATGTAACAAAGGCCAACTGACTTTGAGAATAACAGGAGGCCCGCATCCCCATGCTACCAAGTACTCCCCATTTCCAGGAGGTCATCAGGTGACTCCAACTTGGCAATACCAAGTTTTTTGTCTGACATGGGCGTTTTTTCCTGTTCTTGTAAACCTCCCTCTTTGTGTCACTGTTGACACCTTTTGCTGTCCTCAAAGAAACTGCAAGGAGAGTGTAAAAATATAAAGCAGTTATATCTTTGCTAACACATACAAAAGATAGATAGGATTTAATGAACTCTCAGGCTAAACATTAGTATGTTCACCATATCCTTGATGAGATGCTTCAGAGTCTTTTCCAGACAGCTAGGCATCGGTCTAGAGGAGAAGGGTCAGCCTCTGCTGCTCCCTGGAAAAAATCCCTGATGTCACTGAGTTGCTGTCAGAGCTTTCACCTCTGTATTTTTCTTCTTTAGGATTTTATACTTCTCCTTGTTGGTGTTTTTCCTCCTGCCTACTTGAGCAGGTAACAGTCCCATCTCAACAATCCTATCTCTGTCTCCAGTTCCATCTTTTTCTTCTTACTTGACTATGGACTTTCTCACAGCTGCTCTTATAAAGTGACACGTTTTTTTTGAGTCTGAGCTGAGATTATGCAGTGTCCTGGTTCAGGGATAGGGTTAAGACAGAGAGGGGGAAGGGATCTCCAGCCGGGTTATTCATACCATGCTGAGGTCAGGTCCGGGCTCGGGAGCCTGGGAACTTTTTCCTTGGTGGCTTTGGTGTTGGGGAGCACACGGCAGTCTTGTTCTGTAACCACTGCAGTGTTTCTCTGTATATCTTTTGTCTTGCTTACTGTTATTGCTGTTTATTGTTGCTATCATTGCTACTGTTGTTGTTCAGATTGCTTATTACACTGTTGTATTAAATTTCTTCTTATTTTACCCCGGGGTTTGTGCCTCACTGCCAGCCCGACCGGCTGAGGGTGGGGGAGGGGCAACGGCAATGTGGTCTCTGGTCCCGGCAGGGCTTAAACCACTACATGCAGCTGGGCCATATTAAAAATAGGCCTTGGGTCTTTGTACCACTAGTACCTGGACCTCTAAGGAGAGAGGGAAGAGGGGGTGACAGGGAGAATAGTGACATGGCATGTTTTGAATGTGTCTGGCTCACTGTAGTTCCAAAATGTGACATCAAAGAGTAGTCCTATTTCACTAAGCTTATCTGTTCCTGTTAGTTTGACTTTGAAACATGGATGTTTAAATAGCTGAGAACATGCAGAGGAGTTTTCAGTGGTGTGGACTTAAGCCTCCATTCCAAACTAATCTTACAGGGCTGGAACTTGAGCAACTTTTCATAAACATTGAAGATGTTGTTGCAACATTTTAGAGAACATGCAAGTTGCTGTCATCATAGCTCTTTTGTTTTGGAACTCTAACAGTATTCTACTTCTGCTATTTCCCTTCTCTCCTAGATGCAATGCTGCTTTTACATTACCCAGTGATGCAACAATTTGAAAGAACTTCCTCAGATTTCTGATACAGGATACCACATCAGTTTTATTTGCTGTTGCTTCTGTCTGCATTTATTGTAACATTTTCTTTTTGACTTTTTCAGGTTTTGTATTGACTCAGAAAATAGAATTGGTAGTAATGGAGTAGAGGAAATAAAAAGTCATCCGTTTTTTGAAGGAGTGGACTGGGGACATATCAGGTATATATATACACGGTTTCTAGAGAAAATAAAAGACACAGAAGCAAGAATTTCATGTACTGTCATGTCAAGGATAATTATTTTCAGTCTACCTTTTATTTCGAAAAGCAGCTACTGGCAGTAGGTGAGTGACAGCAAAGGTTTTCAGGCCTCGCTGGCATTCATAGATCTGATCAGAGTTTAACTGTCTTGGGATGCCTTGTATTGCCCCAGAGTGGCCAGGACGGAACGAAATAGTGGTAGAGTGGCTCTGTTATTTCTCATGTATGCTCTGATATCAGCAGAGAGCTTTTCTTCAAATAGTAATGGGCTCTGCAGCTATTGCTACAATAAACCTTTTTTGTAATAGCAGCACAAGAAAAGCAAACTTTATGCTAAAAATGCAGGGAAAATAGATGAATGAAGAGGAGAGGCAGCAGGTAAAAGGAAAACACAGGGCATGTCTTTACTGCAAGTTGCAGATACTACACCTGAGTGAACCAATGTGTCTACAGAGCACTGGGCAGAGGCACTGACTCACCTCACAGTTGCAGCCTCCGTGGCCACATTCCCCTGGGCCAAGCCTGGGTAGAGGGCCTAGCTAAGGTATCTGTACCAGTTCCAGCCTGAGCTTGTGCTTGCAGATGCTGAGCTATATCTGCATCTACCCAAAGTGGTAACACCTTTAGAGCAGACTTTGGTGGCCCCACAGAGACTTTCAGTTGAAATGATAGCTACTGTTCAGCTCCCTTTAGGGTTTGAGGTAGTCTGCTCTTTCAGTAATACTGCAGTTTTCTACATGAAAATCCATACTGTGGGCGTGTGATTGTCCAGCTCATTTCCTCTGGTGCAGAAAGCTTCATTTAACTTATCTTTTCTGTGTAGGAGACATTAATAAGCAGCAATATTAGTAACATACCTGTTCATGACCTGGCCAAATGGTCTCCCATTTCCACCTAGAAGCAGATTTAACTGTAATTGTAATAATTACAACTGTAACAAGTTTGCAGGTATAAATTAATGACTTTCCCACAGTGCTGTGTTCCAGTTTTGAATGATTTTGTGGGACAGATCACTTAGACAACTTTGAAAGCCACCTTAAAACTTCTTAAAGGGCTGCCTAATTGTTGAGCTAATAAAGCAGTAACATGTCAGAGCCAACTGATTTTGGATGAGAGATACTGGCAACTAAGTGTCAGAAATACAAGCTGCAGCCAAAAGGTATTTGGATGAGGTCCAGGCTGGTGAGTGCTGGAATTGTAAAGCAATGCATGTGATGGCTCCAAATACAAGTAAAATCCTGTTCAGTTGAGTAGGCTAGGTTTCTGAAATGAAGGTAACCACAGTGGTTCTTGGTGACAGCCAAGAACGTAGTGATATTTATACGGCAGATAAGTGTGGAATGTTGCTTCAGTTAATGGGAAAACTATGATTTCCCCAAGTTTGCCAAGAAGATACTAATGCTAAATAGGAAAACAATAAATCTCCCTATATGATGTCAGCAAACAGACGAGTCAGATACATCTCTGATAGACTCAGTGGAACCTTTGTGCTTTAAGAGGATGTTGTAACTGTAAAAAGCTAAGTTAATCAAAACTGGGATTTAATGTATCTTTTCCTAGTATTCACTATTCTGGCATTTATTTCTATTTGCAGGGAAAGACCAGCCGCAATCCCTATAGAAATCAAAAGTATTGATGATACTTCCAA
Source organism: Athene noctua (assembly GCF_965140245.1). Classification (NCBI taxonomy): domain Eukaryota; kingdom Metazoa; phylum Chordata; class Aves; order Strigiformes; family Strigidae; genus Athene; species Athene noctua. The sequence continues at coordinate 26,162,377 of NC_134039.1, forward strand.
CTTTGATGAATTTCCTGAATCTGATATTTTACAGCCAGGTGAGACTGCCATTCCAAATTTCTATCTATTACATACCATAATACTCCACAGATGCTGCTGTTGTTTATATTCATTTTTCTGATACCTTAAGGTAATACAGACTTGATCTAGAAACTTACTTTCAAATATAAATGTAAATCTGTGATCTCTCATAGCTTCTACTTCCTTAGAATGTTGGAGGGAGAAAAAGAAGCCCACAGATTTTATGTTAAATCTATTAGTAAAAATGGTTGGCATATATAGTGAGCACAGAAAACAGTACAGTTTCCCACCATATAGTCTAAGCAAATTCTGGTAAAACACTATGTACTGATTTGCTCTTGATCTTTAATGACTTTTGAGTTTCATGCCAAACATAAATGTTCACATATTTGTGGGCAAAAATTTTCAGACAGATAATTAATATAGTGATTTATGAAACTGATTGGCTCTGGAAATCATTTAAGTTTTTTTAATTGTTAACTTCTGTTGGAAAGTAGTAGGAAGTTTTTATACATAAAAGGCTTGACTCTCTGACATGCCAAATTCTCTCAGCTCCCACTGTTTCAATTAATTATTAATGGCTTAAAGATAGGCACATATATAATGATTAATTGATGACAGATAAGTGTAGATGTGTCTAACAATGATAATCATCAAAAAACAGGTCGGGTTTTTTTTCCTGAAATTGCTTTTATTTAATGGCAAGGAAGTTTGTCCTTTTAATGCAAATCAATTAATCTTCAGTGCCTCAAGCTGTAGGTCCATATTTGGATAATGTAAAGTACATTGGTTTTGGTATTTCAGACCTGCTGAAAATGTTACTGTACATCTAGATACCTAAATGCAAACTTTGATATTGGTGTGTTTGGTATCTTGAGTTGAAAATATCGTTATAGAACTCTAAAAACAGTATCCAGATAGCTAAATATAGAAGCCCACTACAGTGAATGTCCATGGGCAGCATGCTAGCCATATGGGCTGTTCATAAAATAGGAGGAGGCTGTACAAGCCTCACAGAAGCTGTAAACTGGGATTAAGTCCTAGGAGAGTAATATGTGCGTGGTATGTGTAGTTCTCTTGGGAGAATCTGGATATATCTTTTTTTCTGTTTGTGTTAAGGATAAAATGGTATGTATACATGTGTGTGTTGTGCAAGGAGCATAATAAATGTTATGTTTTGCATAACTGTATATCCTGTGGGTGTGTTAGAGGTTCCTGTCAAGGTATGCCTGTTATGGTGTGTAGACATACTAAAAAAACACCCCTCAAAACCCAAACAGAAAAAAATGTTTTCCACTTCAGAGTTACATACTGAAATTATACATCTTCTCAGACCATTGACAAAAGGCAACTGACCTGATTAGAAACAAGATTTCTTCAAGGAATTTCTTTTGACTGGAGAGATAAGAGTTTGGGGCTGTTTATGTCAGTGCTCTGTGAAAAATCCTCTCAGAAGCAGTGCTGGTTTTAACCGAGTTGGTTTTACTTTTGTTTCTGAATTCTAGTGCCGAACACAACGGAACCTGACTACAAATCCAAAGACTGGGTTTTCCTAAATTATACCTACAAGAGGTTTGAAGGGCTCACACAGCGTGGCTCAATCCCTTCCTACATGAAAGCTGGGAAGTTGTGAAGCAAAACACAAACATACAAAAGAAATCATACAAACCTCAGGTAGCTGCATCACCAGACCTGCTTGGCATTAGTTATCAATACATTGACTCTGGTGCGCATCAGTTTCACAAGGAAATTCTACAGGATTAGGATTTCTAAGACTACTACAGGAATTAGTTGGCAGTGCCAGCTGGCTTTTTCTTTTTCTTTTAATATTTGAATATTTTTGTTAACTTTATTATACAAAGGTACTGGAATAAAAGGAATGTACATCCCTTTAACTGCACTGCCTATGTGTGTATAATGGTTAATTATACCTCTCTTTACTGTGGTTTTGTACTGTAAACCATCTAATCAACCCAGGAGTAAAGCATACCATTTTATGCAGCGTTGTTGTTGTTATACTGCTTACCTGGTGGGTTATAGATGTGCAGTATAAGAAACCATTGCCTGCATTTGCAAAATTCTCTGAGCAGTTGCTCAAGGGTGTTTCAGTTGTGGTCTGCAGATACCTCATGATTGTGGCAACACAGAATTGTTTTAAATAGCAGTGTCCTGTGGGCCTACTTTTGTACCCTGCCTACCCTCGCTTCTTGCCACTGGAGGGTTTTATCAGCTGATCATCTGTTCTCTTTCTTCCTTTTTCCACTGTGTCTGGTGGTGAGACAGTCCCTGTGACCTGGTTAGTGGTATTTCTGCTTTAAATGATAGTTATTGAGTTTAAGATGATGATGCCTGTTGGCAACTTCAGAAGAAAAGAGGTATCTGAGTAAGAAAAAATAAAGATTTTTAAGGGACAGGAAACTTTCTGATGCCAAGTTCTGAAGAGGTGATAGAGTGTCCAGGACTGCATTCCTATATCAGCTGTAAAGCAGCTCATCTTTTTGCTACTCATAAATGAAATTGCCTTTTCTGTCTGTGCAAAACATATTCTAGAAAAGTAATCAAATTGCTGCTTTTTTCTTTTTTGTCCCCTAAGAAGTTCCAGGCAGAAGGGATCCTGCTCTAGCCTTCTGTTTCCAGAATACCCTGTAGCTAGAGGAAATGGATTGCCCAACTAGACTCAGACTTTTCTGTGGGCTCCATGTTCTAGTATCTCCATCTAACATGGGCCATGGGATTACAAAGGATCAGCTGAGTCTGCAGCCGAGTTTCTAGGAGCCACAAATAACCATGACTGAATTGGGCAGAGCATCCAAAGGCTCTCCCCAGTCTGCAGGATGGTGACAAACTGACACCTGACATGGTTCTCCTTCTCCTAGGTTGAGGAAATTGAAGCTGAAATCCTTCCATATGCAGGGTATGGTATTGCTTCTCAGCCCAGCAGCAGTTCAGGACTGAATTGCACTCCTTGATCAGTTTCCAGTTTTCTGGTTGTTGGCAAATGTATCTATATCTCTGCCTGTACTAGCATATTATCTGCAGTATTTTGAATCTATCATCATACAGTAGAGGTCTTTGGTGTAATTTTCTGGTTACAAAAGAGATACACAGCAGTGAACAATTCCCCAGTAATTGAATGAGCAGAGTCACTGTTGCTGTCTTCCTCCTCTGAATGCAAGTGAAAGGCACTCTAAAACCTTGGCAACACCCACTGGAGTGAAGCACAGTCTATTTTGGCATACTGGCTTTTGCAGCAAAATGGAAATGGCTATTTATAAAGCTATTACAGAAATATTTGTTGCTGTTATGTACCATGGTATAAGCTGTTCTGAATTATTTGTATGCTTTAAAAACACACTGTGGTATTCATCTGCTGCATAGAAGATCATTTACCAGCAGGATTTATGTGCATCAGTGGCTTACTGATCCAACAGCTACTAGGTTCCTCAAGGGCTTCAGTGATATCTTTCCTGCACTGTTTTGTCTCCCTTCAAGAGTCTAATATCTGCTATTTATACTGCATTTCTACCAAAAATTTTAACCTTCAGCTCATCAAAGAGGAGTAGCCAGTACCTCAGGACCCATCCAATTTATATAATGTTATATCAGAACATGGCTAATAGAAACTTTTGCCTAAATGTTGGACTTATATGGGAACAGCTCCTTTATGTCCAAGTTTTTCTTCTTATACCTTACCCTAATTAAGACCCCTTTACTGCCACTGGGGCAAGATCTCTCAGATTCTTCAGTGGTGTTCTTAGCCTTGTCAATGTAGTGAAGCTCTACCTGTATCCATCCAAAGACTGTCCAAAACCAGTAACTTGCTTAAATCCACCTTTACACTTTCAGATTTCATTCCGCCAGTGCCCTAGCAGCTTGAGGCTTCTCACGAAAGGAAATTCCTTTTCTAAAGCCTTCAATCTGTTCTGTGAAGACAGAGGAGCTTAGGCAAAAACTATCAGATGCAAACTTGGCCTCAAAGGACACTGCTATTCAAAAGACTTTTTATTAGTTTTGATTTCCAATCTAACTCATGGGGCACTATGTGTACTAGAAGTGGAATTCCTGCAAACAACACACTGCAAAAGACCACAGTAGCACTATTTGCATAACATAAAAAGAAGTCTTTGCTTGAACTTGCTAAGACAAGATAAGTGTCATGGAAACCACAAATGATCAGTAATTCTGGTGACTTTTTTCCTGTGGGGTTTGAGGGTGGGGAGATAAATGCACAATTTAAAGCTATCTATTAAAAAACTCTGTACATACACACTGGTTTACAAACTCGGGAAAAAGCTCAACCATTATATTTGTAACACTAATGATAATACTCATTTAAAACTGGGTCATTAATCATATCAGTGCTCACGTAGGAGTTATATCTATGGGGAAACAGCCTCCAGCATATTTAGCATAAATTCCTGTATTGCAGTAGTTGATTTTTTTTTTTTAAACATAGCATTATTTTAATCAGTAAGTCAGTTTAAACAATATATTAACTGCTGCTTTTAGGATGATACAATTTTTTTTAAAGGTGAAACTGTAACACTAATGGATTAAAGAGAACAGAAGGTTAATCTACACTGACTGTTTCAAAAAGCAGAAGTGCAACATAGGTTTTGTTTTGTTAGTCTTATTCCTTTGGATGGTTGTGTTTTTTCCTTTGGTAGTGTTTGTCACTGTGCCATTTATTTTTCTTATTCTCGGAGTACCAAAGATCCTGAAATGGCTTGATGATTGGAACCATGTGAAAATTTATTTTCTAGAAGTATGTTTGTTAACTTCTGTTAAAATATGGAATTGTGTATGCAAATCGTTGTCAGAGATTTGCTGGGAAGTTAACCTATTCCAGCACGGAAAACTTGAGTGCATCGATGGAAGTGGTGAGCCTGAATCCAAATTCTGGATCTGAATACTCAGAAACTGGAGAGGAAGCTTGGATTAGGAAACACAGCTGAGCTTTTGTACTTTCTTCCATTTTCAGTCAGAGTGAGTGAGTGGCCTTAGGACATCAGCAGAAGTTGTTTCATGTGCAAAAGGAGTTTAAAAAATTGCCAGCATTCACAAATCAAATATTGTTGATACTGCATTTGCACTGTTAAATTTGCCTTGCTGGAGAGTTATGTAAGTGTTATTTTTATAGGTCAACTAAGAAACACCTGAGCCGTTTAGCATCTGATGTTGGGTGAATTCACCTAAGTGCAAAGGGGCTTGCTGAAAGCTCTCCACACTACTAAATAGGTATAAGCAGTATAAAGGGTGTTGTGTCGGCTCCTTCTAAAGAGGTGACTTTCCTCCTCTGCAAACAGCAAGTAGGGAGTACTGCAGTTTAGCCCAGTTATACTCAAATGCTTAGGAAGTGCTCTCACTTTTTCAATAATATGAGCAATTGCAAGCATTGTAACATACTGTACCTTGTCCTTTTAATGTTGACATATTACAGCTGCTCGTTCTTGGAGTCAAAATGGCAACTGCTATATTTTTCCTAGACTGTTTCATTAGTTGTGATTGGGAAACTTACATGGAAGCATTATAAAAATTTTTATGAGGCTTTTTACAGCATTTGAAAATAAAAGTAGCATTCTTTTTGTAAAGTTGCTGGGTTTATTTTTTTGCACCAGTGTACTGATTTTGTTTATCTTCCAGAATGGGATTATCTAAGGAATTGAGACACTATTTTGTGTATTCTTTTCTTGAATTCCATGGACAGTGAAAATGCTAGTGTTACTAATCTCAGTCAGAAAGTAGAGATCACAAAAATTGATCAACTTGTACCAACTGCAGTCATATAAAGCTACTTCTGAAATCATTATTGTTCTTCACAAGAGATCTTTCTTCTTTTCTATAGACCATAATTTATTCAAGAGAGCCTTCCACAAGTAGTTGTGTCCTCTTGGTTCACTACAGAAACAATTTTGTCCTGTTCCTTACTGAGTTTAGAGCGGTGACAGCAGATGCAGTTGTGAAACAGTCATGTAAAAAAAGCCTTGAGCAGCTGAAAGCAGAGGAGTTAGCAGCTAATGACTGGCCTCTGAAGCCCTCCAGTGAATAACAGCCCTCCCTCCACTTGAGAATTGCTGCTTTCAGTAAATAATACAGTTTTAACAGAATTGTACAAATTCTATTTAATGGGATTATACTTTTCTTCCAGTAACCATATATTGTATCTCAGAGCTACATATCATAAGGAAATGTAGACTTACTTCTTTATCCACTTGCATTACCAGATTCCTCAAAAATACAGCACTTCAGTGGCAAATAAAAAGGCTTTGCCTTCAGCATGTGCAGAATTTTTTTTAAATCAACCACTTTAAAATATTATATACTTAACCACTATATATACAAATATCCATTGTGCATTTTCCATTTCTTTATTCTTGTGCAAAGTGTGCCTTGTACATAAGCAGAACAAATGTGCTTTGGACAATGAAAGGTCTTTTCTGAAAATCTTCCTATGGAAAGAGAAGGGAGGCGTGTTCAAAACAGTCTGTCTTGCTGTTGAGAGTGATGACAATAGTGGTTCCCAGCTCTGGACTAGACGAGGATTTATTTGCAGTTCAGGAAGTGTTTCATGTACTTCTTTAAGGTAATTTTATTTATCATGCATTGTAAATTTCAAATATCACAGAGGTTCTAAAATGCCCATGCCATAGCTTAATTTCAGCAGGTTTTCAGTGTGGGTGCCAGTAGTCTGTAACCTGTCAGCCATGCTGGGCTCAGCAGTGCTAGGCTGTGATGCACAGAATACTGTTCTGTCTAAAAGAAGTCACTGTTTGAGAGATACCAGGTATGTTAACTATTGGGACAGTTAAAGGGCAAGTTAATGTATACATAATACAATGAACTTATTCTCTGTCAATAGTAATGGCACCTAGATTTGTACACTTCATCACACAGAAACACTTGTACAGTTGGTGTGAGGGGAAATGAATCTATGCATTCAAAGAGAGTTCATCCCACTATCTATTACTTCTCTCACCATCTCTCTCCAGGTTATTTGATAGCATGAAGGTTACTGTTCTCTGGGGAAAAGGGGCATGTAGGCTTGAACCTTCTCTTGCTGAGGAGGGAAATTAACCCAGGTTTTTAATTTCCCAATCAAGTCAGAACTCTGCTAGGAACAGTTTGTTTCTCATTTGAACTGACCCTTGATGCCACATCTTGTTTCTATACCACCTGCTTTAATCTGTTTCTAGTGAGCCACCATCTGCTGCTGCTTCTCTCTCCTGTAGGAATATGTGCTCTGTCTATGTACTGTCCCCAGGCAGCCAACCTTTAATTGGTAGCAGTTCCTTCTCCTCCAGGTGTCTCTGCACATCCTCCCCCCTCCAAAGACAAAATCTTTGCCCTTGCCTCTACATTTCCTGCCCACAAAACTTAATTATGTTGAAAGGGCAGCTCATCAGCAGAGTAGTAAGTGCTGTGACCTTGGAGCTGTTGTGCAGAAGTATAACCACAGCCCTTGCTCCACATTTTGAAAAAGAGATGGCAGCTCCAGATAGCAAGTGTTGCATACACGCTAAGTCTATGTTACACCTTGTTTCCTTCCTGGGCTGAGGCAGAAGATTGTATGGGCTGGAATAGGAAGGTCATGGAGCTCCAGCCACAAGCAGGTGCAAGACATTCATACCCCAAGGCCCTGTCCCTGCACACACAGCCATACACAAAACTGAGACTCAAAATGGGAGCATTGATTTGAACATACATCTCTCTAGTGTTAGGAGTTACTCAAAAACTGCAAGAGCTCTGCTAGTCTTGGTCATATTTCTCAAAAAAAGTCTACTTCTGACTTCAATATATCTGTTTAAGAATAACGAATGATCAGATAAGAACTTTTTGATCAGATAAGTGACTTTTTGGTTATGACAGAGTGAATCAGTGGTAAACTAGACACACATCTCAAGATTGTTCAATCCAGCAGCCTGCCTTTAAGGTCTCATCCAGCTCTCACTGATGCCAGCAAAAAATCCCTATCTAAAGCCCAAAGAAACCAGTGAACAAGCATGGTCTCCAAAGAAAGCTGTTTGCTTTTGTGTTCTTTACAAATGAGATTAAAAGATTTTACTATCTATACAACTCAATTGGTTGAAAAGCAGTATGTGAAGAGGAGGGCTTTTGGCTTCCAAGACAATGGTGAGAAATTTGCACAGTACTTCTGTTATTAAAGAAGAAAATGCTACCTTTTTTTATAAACAAAATTAAACTAATGCCTCAAGGAAACTTTTCAAAATATACAATTTATTTCAATGCCTTTTCCTGAAATAGCACAGTACATAATTGGGCTTCAGTATGGATTTTGCATATTCTAGGAAGCAGACATATTGGCTTGACTTCTTGATTTGTGAAATTCACAGGTAGGGAGCAATGAATGTGACGTATTCAGTTGTCTCAGTTCTGTTGAGTAACATTGGGCATATTCATGGGCCCACTCTGTGCAACGGTCATTGGTTTCCCTTTTCAGTTAATTGTGCCTTGGCTTATTGGCACAGATTGAAGGTGGTTTACATTTCTTCATCTTTGCATTGTTCCTATACCAGCTGTTTAACAAGAGGCTGTTAACACTTGAAAAGACCAGGAATCTGAATGGTGGGTGTCAAGCCTACTTTAACCAAGGAGAAGACTTTCAGACATTGATGTAATACATTGTTGGGACCTTTGCAGGCAAGATGGATGAGATGACTGCAGCTTGGGAGGTTCACAGAGTTGTGTGCAATTCCAAGAAAAGGTGTTTCGTCCTTGGAGGGATGCTGCCCCCACGGCTGGTTTTGTTTTCTTTTAGTCACAGCAGAAAAGGCCTGGGTGGGATCTCACTGGTCCTGGTGAGATAGGACTCAGCTTGGGGGTTTGCCCCTTGTGCACCATGGGCACGTTTGAATTGCTCTTCCTTTCAACAGGTCCCCTAGGCAGCTTACTTTATCCTTGTGTAGAGATTTGTAACAGCAATACTGTTTTTCAGAGACATTAAGCTCTTGTGAGGCATTCAGAAAATTCAGAAACCTGTTTCTGCCAGGAATGAAAAGGCTATTTAAAAACTGAAGATTATTTTGGTTTTAAATCACAAGTGGCACCATCAAATTGAGAGACTTCTAGGTAAGAGGTTTACAAGCAAGTGAATTACCTCATGGACACAGACTTCACCAGCCAGGACTCCAAAATAAAGTAGGCACTTTGGAAAATACTAATGTTATAATCAGACGAAGCCAATTTTCATTTAAAAAAAGATATTTTTATTTGGGTTCAATCAATTTTGGGTGAGAGGCAATAGGCAAAGCAGCGCTGGGTGCATGGAGAGCCGCAACTCTGCCACACGCACACCGAATTTCAAAAAACCCCGCGTTCTTATACTCTTGTGTCATCGTCTTTAACCAGTCTTTCTCATCAGATGATTGTCCTGCTCCTTTTCATTGGATCATTTGGGTTGCTGGGGTGCGTGTCCTCCTCCTATTGGGTCTTTTGAAAGTTTCGAAACCTTGGTCTCTTGGCGCGCTTTTCTCCTATTGGATTTTTTTTTTTAAAAAGCCTCATGATCTCATCCTTTTGGCGGGCTTTTTTTTTTTTTTTTCTCTCAAACAGAAATTACTTATCAGTCCTTGGTGGAGTTTTTTTTAAGGCATAGTTACATTGTTCCCATCTAATGTTAGGTGGGGTTTCGGAGACATGGTTACATTGTTCCAATCTGAATGGCCCATTTTACATTTAATTGTCTAACATCTACAGGTCGTTCAAGTGTACCATACCCGCCTTGCCCAGCCCAGCAGATTAGTTACAATAGTTTTTATTACAACACCCACCCTGCTTAACTTAGCAAATTAGTTACAATAAATTATTACAATCCCCCCCTTTTTTTTTTTTTTTTTTTAATACCCTAATTTGCTGGTTAAGCTTTAAAATAGCTTCTCTAGTAGCCTCTAAAAGGGTGGTATCTTCTGGTTCAGTCTCTAGTTGGTGTTCTTCTTGTTGGGCTAAACCAGTGTATTGTTGCCTTAACATCATGAGTTGGACAGCTTCAATCCTGTTCTTAACAAGGTTAATTAATTTGTTCAGGATACAAGGTCCAAAAGTGAGAATTAATAACAGAATAATCAGGGGTCCAGTTGAGGTTGTTATTAGAGTAGTCATCCAAGGAGATTGATTAAACCATGATTCAAACCAGTTTTGTTGAGTTTCCCTTTCCTTTTTTCTTTTTATGATGCCCTCACGCAGCTTGGTCATGGATTATTGGACTACCCCAGAGTGGTCTGCATAAAAGCAGCACTCTTCCCCTAGAGCTACACAAAGCCCTCCTTGCTGTAAAGATAATAAGTCTAACCCCCTTCTATTCTGTAGCACAACCTCCGAAAGGGAAGTAAGGGATTTTTCTAGTAATGATATTGATTTTTCAATTCTTTCCAAATCTTCATCAACTGCAGTTCTTAAGGATGATAATCCTTTATGTTGTTGTACTAGAGAAGTAATTCCAGTTGCTGCCCCTGCAGTTCCTAGACCTATGAGGGTCGCAATTGTTAGGGCTGTGAGTGGTTCTCTTTTCCTTATCCTTAGGTTATTGTTGTTCCAATATTCAAAAACAGTTTCTTTTGGATGATATAAGACCCGAGGCATGACTGCTATTTGTATGCAAAACTATTTGCTTTCATTAAACATAGTTAGGGACAAACAGGGAGTTAGTCCTGTCCCTGAGCAGATCCACCATCCCCCTTTTTTCGGTATGGCCCATTTATTTCCAGCCTTGTTTATTTGTCGTTTCTTATTTCCACACAAATTCTCTTGGTTTCTAGGCACTTTTCCTATACATGTGCCTTGTCCTCTAACTTGTTGCATAGTAAGCCCAATCTTCTTTTTGTTCCATTTACATTGCTCTGGGCTAGCTTCATTACTTAGGCGATATGTAGCCTTAAGTCCTATCCCTTCATATAAAGGTGGTCTTACATCGTAGCACAGCCAACATCCGAAAGTAACATTAGGGTTGGTACTGTTAAGGGCTTGGTATGCAGTCTGTAGTAGTAGCCATAAGGGGTTAGATCCTATGGGTCCCAAAGCAGTAATATTTTTCTGGGTATTTGTAGTGTTAGTTTCAGTTTTATCTGTTACTGTATTATTCTGACCGATTTAATTTGTTATTACCTTGTTTGGGCCTATGGATTTAGGTTTAGGTGTCAGTAGGACCGGTCTTTTTTGGATCAGGATTAATCCTCCCCTATCAGTTCCAGGTTCCCTCAACATTACGCCCCAAGTTCTTCCTACAGTCCATCCTGGCTCTTCAGGTTTCTGTATTGTTAGGGTTAAACTTTTACAATTTCCACTGTTGAGTACCCCCCCAGAATAGTCATAGGTTGGAGTTTTACAATGTTCAGGACTCCACCTGACTTTTAGATATTTGTCCTTTTCTGATACATCCCAAGCAGTGGCTATAGTTTTCACAACCTCAATAGGCACAATAAAAGTAACCTGGTGAGTTGCAATACCTTCCTCCTGGGTTTGAACTTGGACACCAATAAGTGGCCTTTAGGTTAGTTGTGCCCCAGTCCCATTGGTGTTCAGAGTTACAATGAGATCCCAAGGTAGGGTTCAGTAAGTCACAATTTGTGACATTGAACGTGGGAGTTCCAGAAGTAATTACTTTTTGAATGGTAGTTGAATCCTCGTAACGAACTAAAATCCATTCAAAAGGTTGGTGTACCCAATCATTTGTTACATTTTTAATATTAATTATGTATAATAATATTAGAATACCACTCATATTTCTGTGCATTGTCTTCAGTTGTAGGCTTACTAGTGGATGTATTTTATCTAGACGTTATCTCCACTGTTATACCCCTCTGTCTCCTTCGTCTACTCCTTTGCTTGGAGCAACGAGGTATGAATTCTTCTCGACAGCAGTGGTATTCTTCAGGAGTTAATTTTTTTTTTTTTTAATAAGCCTAATTAACTGAAGACACACAGTCTATTCTGAGGTTTATTCCGTATTTATGACTGTTAATCAAATTTTAAAATCTAAAATTTATTGATATTTCCACCTATTTTGTTGTTGTGCCCGCTTCCAAGCAAATCTTGTGGCACATTGTCTTAAGACTTTATACCAATCTGTTTCATATATTTCCCAGGTTGTAGGTATTAGCAACTCCCATCCACAAAACAGAGTACAGATTTCTATTTGAGCAAACTGTTCCCTATTAACTATTATATTATTTATACTATCCCGGCATTGCATACAATAAAGATGCCTTCTAAGTGAAACACAAGACCATTTCTTATTACAATTTGAACATTGACAAGTAACCCAGCATGAGTGCCCAGAAGTAGGATGTTTTATGCATGGAATTTCCAATATATCTTCCGTTGCGGGTAGTTCAGGTATATCAGTTTCGGTTTCACAACGGAAAGGATAAACCTGTGGAGTTCCTTTTAACTTATATAACCCCGTCCCCCCAGTTTGGTAAGGTATCCTTTCTCTTCTCCAAGGTGCAAAATATACTTTTTGTAAAGTATCCCCAGGGGCTATCTGGAGCCACTGGTATAGACTATTTCTTACTTCCCTTCTAGAGTGGGTCATTCAGTTTCCTTCTGGTCTTTCCTTATAGTCATTCGGAGACTTCCTGGTTTAGACACCACCATCCATTCTGCTGAAGGCTGCTTCACTGGTCCTTTAACTCGAGTGGCGTGAGTCCAACCTCTTTCAGCTGTCCGTACCGCAGTTTCTGTAGTTAGAAGAACAAGAAATGGTCCCTCCCATCGAGGGGATAAATTATCTTCTTTCCAGCTTTTTATTAATACTTTATCTCCTGGTTTTATTTGGTGAATTGGGAGTCCTAAAGGTGGGGTTTGAGATATTATTCCAATTTCCCTTAGTTCTTTTAATCTTTTCCCAATGGCAATTATATATTTTTTGATATTATAATCTTCAATTACATTATTCTCCAGGGGCATTCCCTGAAAATAAGGCATACCATATAGCATTTCATAAGGGGATAATCCAGTCTCGCTATATGGTTTGGTTCTTATATTTAAAAGTGCCAATGGTAAACATTTTGTCCAAGGCATTTGCGTCTCCACCATTGATTTGGCCAGTTGTTGTTTTATTGTTTGATTCATTCTTTCTACTTTTCCTGAACTCTGTGGATGCCATGGGGTATGGTATTCCCACCGAATACCTAATGATTGACTTAATAATTTTATTATTTTAGAAGTAAAATGTGTGCCTTGATCAGAATCAATATATTGGATTATTCCATATCTAGGAATTAAATGTTCTAATAATGTTTTTACTACTGTCTGAGCTGTGGTTCGTGTTGTAGGATAAGCTTCTACCCACTGTGTTAAATGATCCACTATTACCAGTACATATCTTGTTCTTCCTACCTTAGGTAATTCTGTAAAATCAATTTGTACCCTTTCAAAAGGCCTATAAGCTGTTTTTCTTCCTCCCATTGCCACTTGTCGGAATACCTTTTTATTTATCTTTTGACAAGTTAAGCAGCCTTGTGTAATTTGTTTTGTTATTTCAATAATTCCAATACAACCGAATTGTTTAAGAAAATGATCACTTAACGCTTTAGTGCCCCAATGTGTCTGTGTATGTAAGCGTTCTATTATTTGCCTGGTATAAGCTTTTGGTAACATTTCTTGTCCATCAGGTAGTATCCATCTTCCTTGTTCCAATTTATCCCCTATTTTTTCCAGCTTTGATCGTTCCTCAGGAGTGAACTTCTTTTCTCCCTCCTCCTGTTCATTTTCACTACTGTTGTTCTGTATTGCATTGATCTTGATTACCTGAGCCTTTAGGGCTGCTTCCTGAGCCTCCTTATCTGCTAAATTATTTCCCCTAGTTCGATAATCCAATCCTTTTTGATGTCCCTTCACATGTACCACTGCTATTTCTTTTGGTTCTCTTAATGCCTTTAAAACTTTTACCACTAACTCCTGGTGTGTAAGACCTTTTCCCTGGGTGTTAAATAAACCCCTTTCTTCCCAAATTTTTCCAAAGGTGTGAACTACCCCATATGCATATTTGGAATCTGTGAACACAGTCCCGCTTTTTCCTTTTAGCAGCTCCAAAGCTCTGCATAAGGCATACAGTTCACAAGCCTGAGCTGACCACGATGGGCTTAGAGGTCCTGATTCCATAAGCTCCAAGTTTTTATTAATTATTGCATATCCCGATTTTCTTTTACCTTCTATTACTCGGGAAGAGCCATCTATAAACAGTATTTCTCCTTTTTCTAATTCAGTGTCACTTAAGTCTGGTCTGATTTTTGTTTGGGTTTCAATTACTTCCAAACAATTATGTTGCAATGTTTTTGATGGTTCTCCAAATAAAAATTGAGCCGGACTTTGGGCAGAGGTCACTCTTAATTCCAAATCAGGGGAGTCAATCAGTATTGTTTCATATTTTAAAATTCGGCTGTCTGTTAGCCATTTTTCCGCTTTTTGCTGTAAAACACCTCTGACATTATGTGGAGTATATACTTTTAAAGGAGCGCTAAAGGTGATTTTCCTGACTTCTTCTACTAATAATGCTGTGGCAACTAAAGCTTGGAGACAAGCAGGCCATCCTCTGCTTACTGGATCAAGCAGCTTAGAATAATATCCTACAGGTTTCTTAACTCCTGCCCAGTCCTGAGTAAGAACTCCATATGCTGTCTGATTTGATGTGTTCACAAAAAGATAAAAAGGTTTCTCCATATCTGGTAAACTTAATACAGGTGCTTGTATTAAGGCTTTTTTTATTTCCTCAAATTTCTGATCATCCTCCATAAACCATTTAAGTTGGTTATTGGTTAATTTTTCATATAAAAATTTCACCTTTTCACTGTAACTTTCAATCCAGGGTCTGCAGTACCCTAGCAGTCCTAATACTTGCCGAATTTCTTTTTTTGTTTGTGGGGGCCTTAAGGATAAGATCCCAGACACCCTGTCAGGGTCCAACTTTTTTTCCCTTCACTCATCCAATGTCCTAAGTATTTCACCTCTTGTTGTACAAATTGTAATTTTGTTCGGGACACTTTTAACCCCTTTTCTCCCAGGAAATTGAGCAATTTAATAGTGGTTTTTCTGGCTTCCTCTTCAGTTTCTGCAGCTATTAATAAATCATCCACGTACTGTAGTAACTTCACCTCTCCAGGAAGCACAAAATCTTGTAATAATTTTTCCAGAGTCTGACCAAATAAATTTGGTGACTCTGTAAATCCTTGTGGTAATGCTGTCCACCTTAATTGCTGTTTTCGTCTTGTCTCAGGGTCTTCCCATTCAAAAGCAAAGTAATCTCTAGACCCTTCATCCAGAGGACAAGCCCCAAAAGCATCCTTTAAATCTATTACACTATAGCAGGTATACTTAGGGGAAATATAGCTTAATAAAGTATAAGGATTTGCTACCACAGGGAATTTAGTAATAGTTCGCTGGTTTACAGCTCTCAAATCCTGTACCATTCTATATGATCCATCCTGTTTCTTTACAGGGAGAATGGGTGTGTTGTGAGGTGACATTCATGGCTCCAATATTCCCTTCTTCAAGAGCCCATCGACTACTGGCTTTAATCCTTTTCGACCCTCCATTGGTATAGGGTATTGTTTTATTCTAATTGGACGGTGTGGGTCTATTATTTGGATACTTATGGGAGCCATTTCTATTTTTCCAGAGTCCCCTTCTTTATACCACACTGAGGGATCAATAACTTCTTCATCTTCTTGTGTTAGATTATATAATTTAATTTGAAATTTATCCTTCTGGCTCTGGATGCTTAAATTAAGTTTTAGAATTAGATCTCTTCCCAATAAATTATATTCCGCCTCAGGGAGCAAAAGTAAATCATTAAGACAAATTTTTTCTTCAGCTTCTATCTCTACATCTTTCAAATTAGGTACCTGAAAGGGTTCCCCTTTTGCTCCTATTACTGATATATAATTTTTCCCTTTTTCTATTCCTTTTGGTAATTTTTGAATGGTTGATTTTTCAGCTCCTGTATCAACTAGAAATAAAACTTCTTCTCTGTGGGGACCAACTAATAATTTTATCAAGGGCTCTGTTGATGTTAAAGTCCCCAAAAGATATAGCCCCTGACACCCCTATTCTTCTTGAAACATTCTCTCATCTTGTTCTCGTTTTTGACAGTTTCTTTTAACATGTCCCTTCTTATTGCAATAGTAACAAATAGGGGCAGGAGACCTTTCTCGGTAAGGTCTTTCCTGTGTCGGCCGCTCTAATTTCTTCTCCTTCTTCTCCCCGGAAGGAGTCTGATTTTTCTGGCTTTCTCTTACAGCCGCTACAAAAATCTTTGCCTTTGTTTTCTGTTTTTCTTCATCTCTTCTAACATAAACTTTTTGAGCTTCTCTAAGTAATTCTTCCAATCCCCTTTCTTGCCAATTTTCTAATTTTTCTAATTTCTTTCTTATATCTTCCCAAGATTTTGCCACAAACTGTGTCCTGAGTAGTGCTGTTCCCGCTACTGTATTCAGATCAATGCCAGAATACATCTGTAGGCTTTTTCTTAACCTTTCCAACCATTCCGTTGGAGATTCATCTTTTCTCTGTTGTTCATTAAATGCTTTATTAATGTTTTGTCCTCGGGGAACTGCTTCCCTTATCCCTTGAATAATTAGCGTTCTTAGCTCTCTCATAATTTGTCTCCCCTGGGGTTGTTGGTGATCCCAGTGGGGATCCACATTCAGCCATTTATGGTCCCCTGGGGGTCCTGCCTGATTTTGTCTCTCCCAAATTCTCATTCCGGCTTGCCTGATCATTCCTCTTTCTTCGGCAGTAAATAAGATGCTTAAAATGGACTGTACTTCTTCCCAAGTGTAAGTATTGGGACCTAAAAATTGATCTAACCTCTCAGCTACTCCGAGAGGATCATCTAATAGAGTCCCCATTTCTTTTTTAAAATTTCGTACGTCGGAGGTGTTTAACGGGACTGCCACAAATCCGATGCCTCCTTGATTGCCTCCGAGGGGCACCTCCCGTAAGGGATATAAAGAAGCTCCCTCAGTTACGGCAGTTTTACTTCTTGTACATGCAGCCGGAGGTAGAAGAGAAACCGCCGGGGCTGTTACGGCCGCCGGGGCCGGGGCCGGCAAAGCCGCCAGAGCTGTTAAAGCCGCCGGGGCAGTTGAAGCAGCCGGATTTAAGGCCGCCGGATTTAAGGCCGCCGGAGCTGTTAAAGCCGCCGGGGCCGGGGCAGGCAAAGCCGCCGGAGCTGTTAAAGCCGCCGGGGCCGGGGCAGGCAAAGCCGCCGGAGCTGTTAAAGCCGCCGGGGCTGTTACGGCCGCCGGGGCCGGGGCAGGCAAAGCCGCCGGGGCTGTTAAAGCCGCCGGACTTAAAGCCGCCGGGGCCGGGGCAGGCAAAGCCGCCGGAGCTGTTAAATTGAAGTATGGGGGCGGCAAGTTATCTAGTGGTTCCCATTCATCATCTTTCTCTGTCCCTTTCTTGTTCTTGTCCCCTTTTGCTTCAGATTTCTCATTCTTTTTTAGTGTAAATATTGAAGCTGGATAGGGACGTGAAGCCCTGATCCACAATTTTGCGTAATCACTTTCTTCTCGACTAAAAGGTCTTTTTGAGTGAACATATGTACTTAAAGCCTGGCAAATCCAGTCTTCAAAAGATCCAAAAGTAGGCCAGAAGACATGTGGTTTTAAAGGTTTCATTGGCCATTCAACCATACAATATTGGACTAATTTTAATTTACTTTTTCCTTTTCTAGGACCATTTTCATTCCAATTTCTAATCATTATGCCTAATGGGCTATCTGGTGGTATATCTGGTAATTTATTCATTTTTTTCTGGTCCCGGTTTTTTGATTCTCTTTGACCCATCTAGGGGTTTTACTGTGGAAGTTTCTCTCACCCTTGTAGGGGGTTAGATCCAGGGAGCTGAATATCTTACCCACCCACGTACCTCCTGGGAATTTTATACAGCAATTCCTCTCGCCTTGGGAGTTTTCTATGGCAGTTCCTTTTGCCTTGGGAATTTTCTACGGCAATTCCTCTCGCCTTGGGAATTTTCTACGGCACTTCCTCTCGCCCTTGGTTACCGGTGAGAGTGTCCTGCGGGGGGGCTGAACCCTTTACCCACCCGCGTACCCCTAGAACCCGTGCTCCCACCCACGAGTCCTATAGGATCCGCTTCGGTCCTTCACCGGCCAAATCCCTCGCGGGAGTTTGGAACCGCGGTTAGAAGACCTCCACACTCGATTCGGAACTCAAATCCTGGCTCCAAAACTACTTTTGTTTCAAAAATGAGGTTCCGTCTCAATCACACTCTCACACACAAGCAACCGAATCCCACCCAACCGAACGGTATGCCTTATACTCACGACTCCGTCGTCTGCGTTCGGATCTTCGTGCACCAGAATTACGGGTATTAATACTGCAGTCTTTCCTTTGGAGCTCCAATTCTTTTGACTATTGCTTCTCTTTTTGTTCGTTGATATCTGGAGACTGACCCAGACTGCTACTTTCGAGCCACAATCTGTGGGGTGCCCCTCGAGAAGCCACAGTCCAGGAAAGCACACTGAGATCACGTCGGGGTCACCAAATTGTTATAATCAGACGAAGCCAATTTTCATTTAAAAAAAGATATTTTTATTTGGGTTCAATCAATTTTGGGTGAGAGGCAATAGGCAAAGCAGCGCTGGGTGCATGGAGAGCCGCAACTCTGCCACACGCACCCCAAATTTCAAAAAACCCCGCGTTCTTATACTCTTGTGTCATCGTCTTTAACCAGTCTTTCTCATCAGATGATTGTCCTGCTCTTTTTCACTGGATCATTTGGGTTGCTGGGGTGCATGTCCTCCTCCTATTGGGTCTTTTGAAAGTTTTGATACCTTGGTCTCTTGACGCGCTTTTCTCCTATTGGATTTTTTTTTTTTTAAAAAGCCTCATGATCTCATCCTTTTGGCGGGCTTTTTTTTTTTCTCTCAAACAGAAATTACTTATCAGTTCTTGGTGGAGTTTTTTTTAAGGCATAGTTACATTGTTCCCATCTAATGTTAGGTGGGGTTTCGGAGACACGGTTACATTGTTCCAATCTGAATGGCCCATTTTACATTTAATTGTCTAACATCTACAGGTCGTTCAAGTGTACCATACCCGCCTTGCCCAGCCCAGCAGATTAGTTACAATAGTTTTTATTACAACACCCACCCTGCTTAACTTAGCAAATTAGTTACAATAAATTATTACACGAATCTTTTTTACTTGTTTTAATTTTTTTAGAAAACCCCAGACTAAATTGATTATCCTACTGGCTCTAATACTAAGATTAGAAAGAGAGAGCAAGTAGGATTTGGAAGCTCTTCTCAAGTTAAACTGTTTCATCATGCAAGGAATTTGTCTGTGATTCACAGATCTTTAAGGCCAGACTATATCACAATCCAGTCTGATGCACTGCATAACATCACTGTATTGTGCGAGCATAGGACAGCCTGTTGCTGGCAAAGCTGGAATTCTTTTGTGCTGTTTTTTTGCTTCCTCAAAGGGCTTCTTTACCAATTATAGAGTGGAAATAACTGTAAAGAGCTTATTTTTGTTATTGACTGATTACAGTATGATTATGCTATTTATATAATTTTTGAAGAAAAAGACTTTTGGATTTGAGGAAGAAATTTTGCTTTAAAATTATAGCAGATTTTACTAATGCATAGGCACAGAATTTACACCAGATGGCTTGTGGTGCCTTTGCCCTTCAAGCACGAACCACAGACTAGAACAGATTATTTTAAAAATTGTATTACTTCTTCTAATTAGACAGCCTGTTCACTTGTACTCTATGAAAACAAACTTGATTCAGAACACAGGTATTGCTCTTTACATTACTTTGAGCTATGTAATACCACGGCCTGAGGGAAAAACATAAACATTTGTGTTCTGGGAGAGAAGTCTGTGAAAAATCTGTATTTCTATTTACAGGTATGCTGAGTAACTTCAGTTTTCTGCTACTAAGTTTCAGTAGAAAAAAGTTAGCTAGTTCATCCTAAGTAGTCACCTAAGTATGTTTTTATGTGAAGTAATACAAGTCATACTAATAACACAGAGTGACTCTCAGTGTTCCCTCAGAAGAGGAGAGTGCTTTTGACCAGTCTCTCTCAGCTTCTTGAAGTAGGTCTCTAAGTGTGGCATGCATGAAGCTAGCTTGGCCCCAGAAATACACGAAGAAATTCACATTCTTTTCAGGATGGTATCTCAGAGAAATGCTGACTGTATGCTCTTCATGTCCTGTGTAACAGCTAAGACACACTGTGCTTTAGATGTCATTAATCATTTACAGAAAAGAAAAAGGAGTAATAATATAGACACCTTTTTTTAACTGCTCAGCCTCAAGCTATTATTTAACTGCTCTGAGGCTTGATTGTTATTTTTACCCCTTTAGCAAGTTGTTGTGCGAGTTGTTTGGAAAAAAAGAGGCTATCTGTTGCTTACATAAAGTATTCTGTTCTCTATTTTATATCTAAAAGCTACTCAACAGAAAGTGCTTACCTAAAAACGGGGCCTACTCAAAATCATTGCCTTACATAAACCAGGATCCTTCTCTGCCAAGACTCAAGGCTAACTATATACTATAAATGCCAGTTACTATCATATATTCAGTGTGTGAAATGTTCAATGAAGAGACCAATCATCACCTTTGAATAAGAAACAAGTACAATAAATGTTTAAAATCTGTGTTAATGAATTGGCAGTGCATTATGTTTATAAGAATGCTCTAAGTGTCAGGAGATGTGACATTGATCATGGATGAGAAATACACAGAAGAAAACATTACAGGCAGAAATATTGCTAAGAGATTGATCTGATTTTCTCACCTAGACATATCAAAGTGCCAAAAATTTCTGCATTGAATTATGAGTACTTCTATTGTTGCACTTAAAAAATATTAAATAATATGTGAATAAGGCACATTAGCTCTATTTCTAGTCAGTCAGTTTAAAAAAACCCTAACTATTGTATTTTTAATGTGCTCAGTGAATGTTCCCATATGGAGAGAGTTTGTATTTAATAGCTGTTAAGCTATTAAGTTTGTTAAAACAGTTTTCTGGAACTGTTTAAATCCTTAACTCATTGAGCTTTATAACAACAGCCATCTTCACTTTCAGTGGTTACTGAGTCTCTGAGACATTTTCAGTCAATGTAGCTGACTCATTCTTCCGGAATTTCCTTAACATTTGGGTGTCCACTGATGATGCAAACCTGGAGGAGGGAGCACATAGCTTCAAAACTGAGGCAAAAGATATTTTAGCAGAGCCAAACATGACATTTAAGCTTCCTATGAACAAATTCTTGGAATTGTTTTTCAATATCTGTTATAGCATACGAATAAAACAAATGTGCATTAATAACAATTATTTTGTCAAAGATGGCAACACTAAACCCCATTTGTTAGCTCTTCCTACTGCTTTTTATTTCATTTAGGGCAGAAATGGTTTGTAATTGCTTTTGTCCAACACAAATTCTGTAAGACCAGTTGAACCCAGCATGATGGAATATATATATATCACTGCAATAGTAACTACAGGATTCCATATAATTTAAAATTGAGATGAAAAGTTGGATTTGCAAGGGAAAAAAAAATAGCATATGAAAAAGTGTGCATTGAAACTGTAGTCGTCCAATTCCGTTTGTTTGGCAGCACCCGAGCTGGAACCCACGATTCCCCAACCAGGTAAACATATTCTGTTAGAGCCGTTCACCCACACCCACACAGCCCTTCCACATGCCTAGTCTAACACTTCGGCTTAGCTATGGGCAAGATGCTGAGCCACCCACTCCCTCCCATACAGATGGGGTGTTTCCAAGTTGAATGTGAAATGTGTTAGTAGCTTCAAAGTATAAAAGATGGCACAAATGTTGTTCAGGACTGCATCTGAGTAATCATTCTCAAGATTACAGTTTGGAGCTTAGGCAAGTAAATTCTACCCAAATCTCAGAAAGCTATGAATGAAACACATCCTTGGTTTTTGTTTTTGATTTTGTTTTTTCCAGTTCTATCATTGACTATGCAAGTTACTAATCTTCCACCACAGTACATGAAATCCATAGCTGTTCATATGGATTTGGCCCATATCATTTTGTGAGGCTTTACTTTCTCAAGTTCTTAGAATCATAGAATCATGGAATCATTTAGGCTGGAAATATCCCTTAAGATCATTGAGTCCAACCATAAACCTACACTGCCAAGTCCACCATGTCCCTAAGCACCACATGTACATATCTTTTAAATAGCTTCAGGGATGGTGACTCAATCACTTCCCTGGGCAGCCTGTTCCAGTGCTTGACAACCCTTGTAGTGAAGAAATTTTTCCTAATATCCCAGCTAAACCTCCCCTGGTGCAACTTGAAGCTGTTTCCTCTCGTCCTATCACTGGTTACTCAGGAAAAGGGATCAACACCCATCTCACTACAACCTCCTTTCAGGTAGTTGTAGAGAGTGTTTTGGCAGACATAGATCTTTATACATAATTAAAATAAAGACAATACTGAACTGCTGCCTTAGATGGGATGATGGAAGCAGAGAAGCAAAGATTTGACGAGGCTTCTGTTTCAAGGCATTAGTTTTCTCAACATAAAATATTAACTTTCCTACACAGAGAAAACCAATAGAGAAAGAACTGTTTTACACATATGAGGTTTTTGTCCAGGTATATCAAGCTATATATGTATAAGAATCTTTGGCAGAACCTAAAAATTTCCTTAATTTTGAAGAAAAACAAGCTTTCTTTTTTTTTTAAGAGAGTCAACAGTAAACAGTCTCTTGTAATTTTATAAATAATCACCTGTAGTCTTACCAGCAGGGGTGAGATGCTTACAAACATTACTACAAGAGTACCTCTGCACTGTTTCTACAGCTCCAGACTCATTGTTCGGTTGCATGTGACTATCCTTTTGAAGAAAACAGCCTTTCAGAAAACTACCTTTCAAGCAATTTCTTCCTGCAAGAGAAATTTTATAATACATAGGTTTGGCTTAACCCTTTGCATGTTTGCAACTACCTTTGATCTGGACACAAAACTGGCATTCAAATATATATATTTCCCATCAGCATAATGGAGTTAATGATGAAAATAGTGATGTAAGTAATAATCCTGCTTTTATTAAAACCACGTGGATCTTTTTTGTATATTTAATTACACTGCCTTTTTCACTTTTAGCAAAATGACTTGCGGAAACACAACTCCACAACCTCTAAGGTTATAAAGTAGGTATGTTTATTCAGCGCTGAGGCACACGGCGGATCATTCCACCATAAATGTGTGCACCTCTTGTGGCACCTTGTCTTGGCTTTATGCTAGAAAGCATTGCATATTCATAATACATCCATACATATGCATGACCTATCCCCGCTTTGTATTATAATGAGCTTGAAAGCCTTTTTCATATGTTCCACCCCAGTCTCCTCCTAGTTGTGTCTACGCAGCATGTCCCAGTGGTCGTGGGCTGGAGTCACAGAGATGAAGCAGCTCCTCTTCCTCACTGTTGAACTTTTTACCTCGGTTTCTTGCACAGTCTCTGTAGATTCCTGGACCTGGGCTGGACATAGGGTTGGTTTTGACCAGTTTTTAGAGCTGTCTTCCTATTCCATCAGGAAGCGTTCCCTCACAGCTTCCATTAATCAAGGTTTCTATATTGTTCTGCTCTCTGGCCCATCAACTATGATCTATTATCCTATTTTAATCTTAGTTATCTTTTAACTAATAGGTCTCTAGTCCCTAGCCTGATCTCTAAGTCTTCCATCTTTGTCTCTAAACTAAGTTATACCTTCATTTCTTGAGTGCCTAATTTCTATATCATATTTTAATTTCCTAGCTCCTCATTTCAAAAGGATGTTTTTTCATCTTAAATTTATCATGCCTCCAGATCTGAAAAAACAATCACTTATCTGCAGGTCAAAGATACAAATTTTAAGAACTTAGATATTAATCACTAGAACAGATGATGAGAGAATATAATATACTTTGCAAAGATTACACCTACTTTTGTTAGTTCCAAAGGACCCCCCATTAATAACAACAGACAGACTCACTGAAAGCCCACTGAACAGTATGCCAGCGGAAGCAGCTTCCTTCATACATGTCACTGTGTGACACATCCAGTCTTATTGGTGAGCAATACCAGCTGCACTGTACATGTAAGTTCCCTCACACCCGAGTTCAATAGATAGAAGCAGGCACACTCGCAGCCGATGAAGATGGCACAGGTAAGAATGTGTGAGTCAAGGCAACAGCCTGTTCTGCCACACCTACAACTGGAACTGAACAAGCACAGGCTGCATCAACATCAACAAACAGGGCAGGACAGTAAGAGAGCTAATGTCCAGCAGAACAGGCATTGCTGTGGTCCCAATGCCAACACTGTACATGTTGCAGAAGCTTCACTTCAGACTAGCTCTAGCAGGGTCTGCTGGAGTGAGTGCCTGTTAGCAGCTGGAGCACATTAAACTCTTAAGGTGCATTTTGAACTCTTCATGCAAAAGGAATACCCTTTGCACACACCAAGACTACTACAGAGTGCAAACCAAAGCACAATGAGGATGGACAGATTGCACTCAAAATTGCACTCCTGGTATTAGCAAAAACATAGCTACAGTCTCAGCCATCTAGTGTGATCCAGGTCTATTAACACAGTTTAATATACTGGTAAAAGTTAATGCTATTTTTATGCTTTTTGTCAATATGTATGACTGTTCTCTGCCCTGCACACACCCTGGACTAGATGACCCAAAGAGGTCTCTCCCAACCAAAATTATTTAAAGATCCTGATTCTTCCTCAGACAAGGTGTCCTCTGTACAGCACCTTGAAAATATAACAGGTACCCGTGAGGCGTGGAATCAAACTCTACAACTCACTAAGAGTTATAAAGTAGAATGTTTATTACGACGTCGGGCACACGGGGGATCGCTCCGTCACAAACGTGGGCACCAGGAGCCAAAAAACCAGCTCCTTTTATTGTTTGAAATGTTACATATGCATTAGGATTCCGAAGATAAGGAGGGAATATTACAATTAGTTCCGAGAAATTCCCCTCTTGCCCCCACCCCCCATGTCCTTCTTCTTTGCGCCTGCGCAGTGCCTCCTGGTGAGGGTGGGTCTGGGTCTTCAAGGGTCTTCAGGATGTAGCAAGACCTCTTCCTCTTCATGCACTTTTTAACTTTGCTTCCTGCGCATGCTCTCTGGACCTTTGGCTCCTCTCCAGGTTGTAGAGTCAGTTTTACCTATTTGTTTTGTTAATTGGAACTTTTGTGTCTATCAAGATATTCCAGGAAGTAAATCCTTGGTGTTACCAGGAACTGGTCATCCTTTAGCTGGTATGGCTCTCCCTTTATCTCAAAGACAGGGATTAGTTTACTATCTATCTTGTTTTCTGTAAGAATGTTATCTAGCTAACATTGCCTGAAGGCTAGCATTGTTTAAGGGGCCTCACAACTTTGTCAATATTTCTTTGCTGCTTTTTGCTTTCTTCAGATCAGTTCCCCCCTTTTACCTATGCAAATTCTTTTCCTATATCATGCCATTCCCTTTAAGGGTTTTGGCCAAGTATGCACATACGGTCCCTACTCATAGTCCAACCATGTTGATAGTCAGTGTCCATCCTTTCGTTGGATTCGGAGTCTTAGGGGTCCAGTCGATTTTGATTCCCATTTCTGTTTTGGGGCTCCTTTGACTTGAGTGTGATGTATCCATGATGATCGTTCTTTAATCTTGATTGCTGTATGGGACGGTAACAACACCTGAAATGGACCCTCCCACTTTGGTTCCAGAGGTGAATCTGAAAAAGATCTGATAAATATATAATCACCTGGTTTAATGTTGTGTACAGGCCCATCCAGACCTCGAGCTCTGGTCCCTAGGACCAATTTCTCTATTTCCCACAGCTGTTATTGTAGGCTTATAACATAATCAGTTACTATTTCGTTCCCAATCTAAGTCGATGCCCCCGCCTGTATCATATATGGTTTCCTATATACTATTTCAAAAGAACTTAATCCCTCCTCAGTTCTGAGTTTGGTTCTGATTTTCAAAAGTGCTAAAGACAATGATAAGGGCCAAGGCAATCCGACCTCCTGACCTAGTTTTGTAATTTAATTAAGTGATTCATCTTGTCTACTTGACCACTTGCTGTGGGCTATATAGGGTATGTAATTGCCAGTCTATTCCTGTGATCAATGCAAGTAATTGTTTTAACCATTTGAAGTTTGGTAACCACAAAGTAAGCTTGTTCCATATTTCTTCAAAGCCTAAAGAAGCATTGTCCTTTCATATCTCCTGCAAAACACTTCATTATTGCAATATTATTCCTAAATCTACATTTATTTTTCTTGTTTCACCTATGTGTGTACAACAACTACAATTCACAACTGTGCTCAACCCCCCATGTGAGGCCAACATCATGTTTCACTGTCAGCACTTCAGACTGAGAAATTATTTCATTCAGTAACACTTATTAGTTCTGCATGGGAATGCATCTGGCCACCTGAGAAGGCATCTGTTAATACTAATAAGTACTGACACCCCCTTTTCTTGGGAGTTCAGAAAAATCTATTTGCCAATGTTGTCCTAGACTATTACCTTTCCCTATAAGTCCATTTTTAATTTTACTTGATGTGTTTGGGTTGTGGTTTTTGTTTTGTTTGGGTTTTTTTGAGTAAACAGCATAGTCATCTTACTGTTTTTTTTTTTTATTTTAACTGCTTGTATAGAGCATCTGCTCCCCAGTGTTTTCTTACGTTCACCTAAATCTAACTTCTATTGTATGTTAGAAGGCACTATTACTCGCTCATCTGGAATATAGAACTATCCATCTTTTTCTTTATTACCCTTTAGATCATCAATCAATTTTTGATCCTCCTTTGAATATTTAGGTTTCAAATCTGAGTTTAGGATTGAGAGTTTTACCATCTGGGACCAAAGCTAATGCTATGGTTGTCATTTCTGCCACCTGTCTGGCCTTTCAATCTGCCAAATTATGCATGATGGCTACTTTTTCAGGGAGTTTTATGGATTCTAGCAGCCTTAAAATTTCCTCTGCATGTTTTATTTGTTTTCTTTGTGCTGTGAATAATCATCATTCTTTCTATACAGCACCATGAGCATGTACTACTCCAAAAGCGCATTTCTAATCTGTCCATATATTAATCTTTTTCCCTTTTGCCAATTCTAAAGTTCTGGTCAAGTCCATTATTTCAGCCTTCTGAGCAGAAGTCCCTACTGGCAATGGTTTAGCTTCTATCACTTCATCAGTGGTGGTCACAGTGTATCCTGCCTTATGGTTTTCTCTGTTTTATGAAGCTGCTTCCATCCGTGAACCAGGTGCCTTCAGCATTCTCAAGTGGTTCTTCTTTAAGTCAGGTCTACTGGAGAAAATGGCTTCCATGATCTCCAGACAGTCAGGGGTTACAGGCTCTGATGTGGTCCCGCTGAGAAAAGAGGCTGGATTCACAATATTAGTGGTCCACTGTTGGCACCAACCTGTCATCCCAAGGAAAGTTCGGAGTTCTTTTACCATTCTGGGTTCACGTGTGCGACAGATGGCCTCTTTCCATTCTCAGCTCTGTTGTTCTCCCGGAATCCTGAATCCTAAGTAGGTCACTTGCTGCTGGACCAGTTGAGCTTTCTGTTGAGAGACTTGATATCCACTAAGTCCCAGAAAGTTAAGCAAACTGACAGTCCATTGTACACAATCTTCCTTCATCCTTGTAGCTATGAAAAGGTCACCTACAGATGGTAGTAAAATTCCTCCTGGCGAGGGTGGGGTCCAGGCTTCAAGTTCCCAGGCCAATTGATTCCCAGAGATAGTGAGGCTGTTTTTAAAAACTTGTGGTAACACTGTCCAGGTTAACCATTTTGTTTGGTTTGGTTTGTTTTTTTCCCTCCCTGTATCAGGGTTTCCTCATTCAAAAGCAAATAGCTTCTGGCTTTCTTTTGCTAAGGCCAGGCAGAAAAAGGCATCTTTTAGATCCAATACAGTAAATCATATTTGAACTCCTTTTAATTTAGTTAACAAAGTATAAAGATTTGCCACTATAGGATATAGGTCTTACACAGTTTTGTTTATTGCCCTTAAATCCTGAACTAATCTATAACACTTGCCATCAGATTTCTTTTCTTTTCCAAGTAAAGATAGCGGTATTACACCCTGGTTTGCATTCAATTAACAGTCTGAATTGCAAAAATTTATTAATTTTTTTTTTTTTTTTAATCCCTATCTGATCTTCTGCACACAAAGGATATTGTTTAGTCCTCACCGGAGCAGCTCCTGGTTTTAATTTGATTTCTGTTAATTTGGCATTCTTAGCCTTACCTGGTATTCCAGAAGCCCACACTCCTGGATATACCTGGTCCAGAATTTCTGTTGGTATTGTGCTCTCCTTTTCAGTCTGTAACAAAGAGAAACTTAAAAGTTTGATTAATTGGTCTTCCTTTATTTTAAACTCAGTTCCTTTGGCACTAAACCCAATCTTCGTTCCTAGTTGTTCTAACAGGTCTCTCCCTAATAATGGTTTAGGGAATCGAGGCAAATAAAGAAACTTATGTATACCTCTTTTATACTTTATAGGCTGCATAAAGAAAGCCTTTCCAGTCACAGAATCACAGAATCATCTAGGTTGGAAAGGACCCTGGAGATCATCTAGTCCAGCCGTTCGCCTAGCACAGTTCCCACCTACAGCATATCCTTAAGCTCTAAATTGACCCTACTCTTGAACACCTCCAGGGATGGGGACTCCACCACCTCCCTGGGCAGCCCATTCCAACACCTAACAACCCGTTCTGTAAAGAAATGCTTCCTAATATCTAGTCTGAACTTTCCCTGGCGCAACTTGAGGCCATTCCCTCTCCTGTCGCTTTCTACTAGGCTAAAGAGGCTCAAACCCAGCTCTCTGCAGCTTCCTTTCAGGTAGCTGTAGAGGGTGATAAGGTCTCCCCTCAGCCTCCTCTTCTCCAGACTAAACAATCCCAGTTCCCTCAGCCGCTCCTCATAGGACATGTGTTCCAGACCCTTGACCAGCTTTGTAGCCCTTCTCTGGACATGTTTGAGTAACTCTATGTCCTTTTTGTAGTGAGGGGCCCAAAACTGAACACAGGAATCGAGGTGTGGCCTCACCAGCGCCAAGTACAGGGGTAAGATCCCTTCCCTGTCCCTGCTGGCCACACTAATCCTGATACAAGCCAGGATGCCATTGGCCTTCTTGGCCACCTGGGCACACTGCTGGCTCCTGTTCAGCGGGCTGTCAATCAATACCCCCAGGTCCCTCTCTGACTGGCAGCTCTCCAGCCACTCCTCCCCAAGCCTGTAGTGCTGCTGGGGGTTGTTGTGGCCCGAGTGCAGCCCCCGGCATTTGGCCTTATTGAAGCTCATGCAGTTGGCCTCAGCCCATGGCTCCAGTCTATCCAGATCTCTCTGCAGAGCCTCCCTACCCTCGAGCAGATCAACACTCCCGCCCAACTTGGTGTTGTCTGCAAACTTACTGCGGGTGCACTCGATCCCCTCGTCTAGATCATCAATAAAGATGTTAAACAGGAGTGGCCTCAAAACCTAGCCCTAGGGGACACCACTCGTGACCGCCGCCCACTGGATTTAACTCTGTTTACCACAACTCTCTGGGCCCGGCCATCCAATCAGTTTTTTACCCAGAGAAGTGTGCGATTGTCCAAACCTCGAGCAGCCATTTTTGCCAGGAGAATGCTGTGGGAAACGGTGTCAAAAGCCTTGCTAATGTCAAGGTAAATTACATCCACAGCCTTTCCCTCATCCAATAAGCAGGTCACTCTGTCACAGAAGGAGATCAGGTTTGTCAAGCAGGACCTGCCTTTCATAAACCCATGCTGACTGGGCCTGAGCATCTGGTTGTACCCCATGTGCTGCATGATGGTGTTTAGGATGAGCTGCTCCATCAGCTTCCCGGGTATCAAAGTCAGGCTGAAGGGCCTGTAATTTCCCAGATCATCCTTCCGCCCCTTCTTGTAGATGGGCGTCACATTGGCCAATTTCCAGTCAGTCGGGACCTCCATGGTCAGCCAGGACTGCTGGTAAATGATAGAAAGTGGCCTGGCGAGCACCCCAGCCAGCTCCTTCAGCACTCTCGGGTGTATCCCGTCTGGTCCCATAGACTTGTGTGTGTCTGTGTGATGCAGTAGGTCACTGACTGTCTCCTGGATTGCAGGGGGGTTGTTCTCCCAGTCTCTGTATTCTGGCTGTGGAGGCTGGATTTCATCAGTACAACTAATCTTGTTATTAAAGACTGAGGCAAAGAAGGCATTAAGCACCTCAGCCTTCTCCTCGTCGCTTGTTACCAAATTTCCTCCTGCATCTAGCAGGGGATGGAGACTCTCCCTGGACTTTTTTTTGCTACTGACATACTTATCGAAACTTTTCCTGTTATCCTTGATTGCAGAGGCCAAATTAATTTCCAGTTGGGCTTTAGCCCTTCTGATTTCCACCCTGCATAGCCTCACAGCCTCTCTGTAATCACTGTGTGTGGCTAGCCCCTTCTTCCAACGGCTGTAAACTCTCCTTTTCTCCCTGAGTTGCAGCCAAAACTCCCTGTTCAGCCAGGGTGGTCTTCTCTGGTGTCGGCTTCTCTTAGAGCACCTAGGGACCGCCTGCTCCTGAGCCATTAACACTTCCTTCTTAAAGAGCGCCCAGCCTTCCTGGGCCCCTATACCCTTCAGGAGAGTCTCCCAGGGGATCCTTTCAAGCAGCTGCCTAAACAAGACAAAGTCAGCCCTTCTGAAGTCCAGGATGTCAGTCCTGCTTAGCTCTCTCCTGACCTCTCTAAGAATAGAGAACTCTTATTATTTCATGATCGCTGTGCCCTAGTCGGCCTCCAACCTCCACGTCGTCCACCAGCCCTTCTCTGCTCACAAAGAGGAGATCCAGCAGGGCACCTTCTCTGGTTGGTTTACTCACCAGCTGCGTCAGGAAGTTGTCTCCCACACATTCTAGGAATCTCTGGGACTGGTCTCGTTCTGCCGTGTTGTATTTCCAGCAGATGTCTGGGAAGTTAAAGTCACCCACAAGAACAAGGGCAAGTGATCGTGAGATTTCACCTATAAAATATCTCGTCCATCTCTCTGTCCTGGTTGGGTGGCCTGTAGTAGACTCCTACTACAACATCTGCCCTGTTGGCCTTCCCCCTGATTCTAATGCAAAGACACTCAACCCCATCTTCACTACACCTGTGCTCAAAGCAATCATAACAGTCCTTAACATACAGAGCCACCCCACCACCTCTCCTTCCCTGTCTGTCCCTCCTAACGAGCTTGTAACCATCAATTGGCACACTCCAGTCATGGGAGACATCCCACCATGTTTCTGTAATAGCAACAACATTGTAATTTTCCTGTTTCATCACGGCTGCAAGCTCCTCCTGTTTGTTACCCTTGCTGTGTGCATTGGTATACATGCACTTCAGATGGGCCAATGTTTTGCCCCCTTCCCCCTTTAAATCTAGTTTAAAGCTCTGTCAATGAGCCCAGCTAACTCCTGCCCCAAAATCCCCTTCCCTCTCCGGGACAGGTGCATTCCATCTAGTGTTAAAAGGTCAGGTGCCCTGTATACCAACCCATGACTGAAGAATCCAAAGCCCTGATGGTAACACCAGTCTTGGAGCCACCCATTCATCTGCTGAATTCTCCTGTAATCTTCCTCATCCATCCCCCCAACCATAGGGATGGAGGAGAACACAGTTTGTGCCCCCAACCCCTTAAGAAGTTTTCCCAAGGACCAGAAGTCTCTCTTCATTGCATTAGGCCTTCTCCTGGTGATGTCATCACTACCTACCTGAAAAACCAGGAGAGGGTAGTAATCCTTCGGTCTCACTAGGGTAGGGACTGTTGCTGTGAGGTCCTTGATGCGGGCCCCAGGGAGGCAGCAGACTTCCCTGTGAAGCGGGTCTGATCTGCATATGGGGCCTTCGACACCCCTTAGAGTGGAGTCACCCACTACAATGACTCTTCTGGGGTTCTTTTCAGAGCTGGTTTTAATACCTCGTCTGAAGTGACCTGGCCTTGGTGGACCTTGGTCTTCTTCATTTGTCTCATTTTCCTCCTCCTTCTCTTCTTTGTTCAAAAGTTCCAGGCCCCGAATCTATTGTGAAGGGGCACCATGGAGGGTGAGGGAGGTGGGGAGAGGATTTTCCTGCCTCCCCGAGCAGGGACCTGTTTCCAGCCTCCCTGGTCTCTTAGGGCCCCTCCTTCTGTCTGATAGCAAGAGGATGAGGGATTAATTGCCTTGTTTGGAGCTTCCATTAGCTCCTGTTGCTTCAGGGGTGCTAGGGTATTACTCCACCAGTCAATTTCCCATTCACACTCCCTAATACTTCTTAATCTCTCAACCTCTTGTTTGAGTTCCTCTACAGGCTGAGCAGGTCATCCAGCTGATGGCAGCACACACAGGTGCTGTCCCTGCTGCCCTCCGGCAGGACTGATAGGCTCAGGCACTCCCTGCAGCCCGAGACCTGAACCTCTGCATGTTTGCATGGCAACTTCATCTGGGTCACCACGTTCTTTCTGGCGGTGGTTTTGATGCGAGTGGAGACCATGGTTTGGTCTACGCGTGGAGGACCATAAAGGGGCTAGCTTAGATAAGTTTAGGAACCCGGAGAGCGTCTGCGAACTGCCGCGCCTCATCCCTCTGATGCGCCATGCCCCGTTTGCCCACCCTGTTCACTGCGCTCCTGGTCGCTCGCGCTCCCTGGGGGCTGCTCAGGCAAGCTGTTCAAGTATTAGCCTATTTTCATTTAACTGTCCAGGGTCATATTCCAACAGAAAGTGAGAAGCTTGGAGGTAATTTTTCTGATGTAAGATGTGCTTACACCTAGGAGGAAAAAAACATACACTGTGTGTCATTCTTCTTACATATTTTTACCTGTCATTTATAGACAGCAAAGATGCTCAAAAAAGAAAGCTCACAATAAAGTATTCAGTTTTTCTTCCTGCTGGATTTTGAGAGGATTCGTCTTGGATTTTTGCCTCCTGTTAAAAGTAGGAGATGCTTGCTTCCTTAAATGATCTCTCTCAATCCGTCCTGTGTCTCTTCATGGTGTTAACTTGTTATTTTTTCTAGATGTATCACATAGGATAGTTTCCTCTCTAGCACAATAAGCCTAAAGGAGTGCCTACATTTGCTGAAAAAGAGTTAATTCTGATTCTTTACCTAGATATCAACTGGGTGATTTTTTGTGAAAGCTTTGTATTGAGATATATAAAAAAAAAAAGTATAATAGTGCTTAGATTCCTTGAGACTGTTTTCCTTTTCCAGTAGGTTGCTAGGATTATTTTGGTTTGTGACTTCTCTTCTGTCCCTCCCAGAAACAAAGCAGTTTTCCTTGAGAGAAGGACTGTGAAGGGAACTTCGAGGTAGAATTTGACAAGCTTTCAGGACTCTTCCAACTTGAGACTGATGTTGTGTGTAATTATAGATTTAATGTCAGAATCATGGTTATGGCAAACTTTCAGTTTTTGGATGTCCAGCTTGTTTAAAAGATAGAGTTTATAATATATTAAGTTTAATTTAGTGTTAGACACAGGATTTTGATCTGTTAACTAATGCCACATCTTTTGATTTTGCAGCAGGATGTTTGAAGTGCTTGGGGGATTTATGTGTAGTCTGCTAAGATTGTGTAAGGAGGAGAATAGGTATATTTTATATTGTACTGGTGTGTTGATTGGGTTGATGAGATTGTTACAGGGCTGTGGGATGATGGTGTACTCTGTACGTAGGATGTAGCAGTGCAGCCTTTATGGTTTTTGTATCAGAGGCATAGAAGCCACACAGACTTTATTTTTAATTTTTCCCAGATGAAAATCAGAATAGATACATAACGATATAGCTCTAACTGAACACTGAGCATTTTTCTCATTCACAGGTAATTTCTCAATAGATGGAAACCTGTGCATTGCTTCTGGGGTCCTCAGCCTCATGAATCCAATAACTAAGCCTGCTACCACCACTTCTTTCAGTGCTTCTGTGTCTGAGATTCCAAGGAAGCGCAAAGGAAGTGATTCTGATAACCAGTAAGTAAATTGATTCTGTATGTGTCTCAACATAGATTTGAGACATTCATCTGTTATTTATGGTAACTGTCTAATCCCCTTTCCTTTATTTATTACCATTCCTTTATTTATTACCATTATTTATTACAATTTCTTCCAAATGCATTGTTTGACAGTCCTGAGTTATTAAAAATAGAAAAAAATAATCCTTAAATCTAAAGGTTATGTAGGATTCTGTAATACCATTTCCTGGCCTGAGGTGCCTGGGTAATGTGTCTTTAGTACTGAAATTTCAAACTTCTTTTTCTTGGGTGATTTTTTTTTCCTTTGCCTGCTAGTAAGGCAAGTTCTCTTTGCAGCAAATTGTTATTACCTTGCCTGAAGTCTCACAAGTGCACACTAGAGTATCACCTTAAAGTGTGAAACAGGATTGCTAGTTAAGCTCTTTGATATGGAACTGCAGAATCAGAACTGCTTCTTCAGTGACCAGAGCAGCCATTTACTTAAATGTCCAGGCAGACCTTTGACCTAAAAATGAAGACTGTCCTACAGCAGTGCTCAGTCTTTTTAACTGAGTCATACTTGACTACTGATATCATACTGTCAAGTGTTTTCTCCTGTTTTATAACTGCTAAACACATGCCAGTTAATCAAATAATCATTTACATAGAAAAATATTTTTTTGAAGTGATCTATTCAAAACTGTATTAATCAGCCAGAAATAAGGGACATGACTCAGTCTGCAGATCTGCTGCCTTATAGTTATCTCCAAACCAGTGTGGAAAATCCATGTTTTAAAGGGGGGGTGGTGGGGTGAGGTAGGAAATGTCTATGTATTTAGGATTATTAAAGTAGTTCTCTTTAATCACTGCTTCTTCCATATGTAGTCCATTGATCTGCAGAATGTGGCCATGCTGTGGATGTTGGTACAATTGTCAACTTGGAGATTCAAGTGTATCCTGTAGATCACTGAAAACCCCAGAAATATATTAGTTTTGGAAAAAAAAAAGTCTCCATTCTTTTTCAGTAGCACTTGTTGATTTTTACCAGTTCAGTAGAAGTGCTGGTTCATCAATAGTGTTTCACTGAAGTTTGGATCTATCTCAGGTTTTATGAAACTTGTGTCATAAAAAAAAAAATAAAAATAGCCCAAGTTGAAATACTAATTGAAAAAGTATTGTTTTATAAGAAGTAGTAATTAGTTTTTAAAAACTAATGTTCTTGCTGAAGATAACTAATTGAGTGGGCTTTCCACAAAAATTTTTCTGTGGCTTTTTTTCATTGGGTATATTAAGTCATCTTTTTGTGCTTCAAACTACATTTTGATTACCTTATTACCTGTTTCTGCAGGTATACGGTTGAAGTTGATGGTGATCCCCAGAAAAGGTACTTTTTATAAATGAATCCATTCTTGCTTTCAGTGCTATAAACATGGCACATTTACCTGTTTGGCCAGATGAGCTGTATGGCTTGCCTTAAGGAATGCTTTGTCTAAGGGCAGGTCTTTGTACAGCACAAAGTGATAAAACTAATTAACAGGATGGATAGGTCCATTTCGTGTTAAGGTTTCATGATATTTCTTTCTAAGAAGATACTCTGACTTGCTTATAGATTTACTAGACTTGTTAGTATTGAAGTTAGGGGAAGAATGGAAGCAAATGACAAAGAAGACGACTAGGGAGGTGAGGGAAAGGTCTCATACTCTTCTAGGACTGGTGCATGGAAATATTTTTTGTCTGTTTAACTTCCGTCAAGTGCTTTTTAAAATGGAACTACCACAACAATGTTAAAATAACGCTATTACATAGTGACAAACCAGAGGTAAGTTTGGCTGTACAGCATAAGTAAATCCTTTGTGTATGTATGTTACAGGATAGTTACTGGTTACATGATTGCTTTGTTGTAATTTCTTTTTCTGCACCTGAATACCTTACTTAGAAAATATATTTGTTTATATGTAGCTGTGCAGCATTCTTTTTTATAAAATAGAATATTTCAGTTGGAAGGGATGGACCTACAGCGATCATCTAGTCCAACTGCCTGACCAATTTGGGGCTCACCAAAGGTTAAAGCATGTTGTTAAGGGCATTGTCCAAATGCCTCTTAAACACTCACAGGCTTGGGGCATCGACTATCTCTCTAGGAAGCTTGTTGCAGTGTTTGACCACCCTCTCAATAAAGAAATGCTCCCTAATGTCCAGTCTAAACCTTCCTAGTGCAGCTTTGAACCATTCCCATGTGTCTTATCACTGGATCCCATGGATCAGCACCTCCCTCTCTGTGTCGTCTCCTCAGGAAGCTGTAGAGAGCATTGAGGTTGCTCCTCAGCCTCCTTTTTGCCAAACTAGACAAGGCCAAAGTCCTTAGCCATTCCGCATAGGACATGCCTTTCACCAGCTTTGTTGCCTTCCTCTGGATGCATTCAAGGACCTTAACATCCTTCCTAAATAGTGGGGCCCAGAACCAGACACAACATTCAAGGCAAGGCCGCACCAATGCTGAATACAGTGGAATAATCACCTCTTTTGACTGGCTGGTTATGCTGTGTTTGATGCACCTGGGGGTGCAGTTTGTCCCCTGAGCTTCCAGGGTACAGTGCTGGCTCCTGTTGAGCCTGCTGGCAACCAGCACCCCCAGACCCCTTTCTGCAGAGTAGTCAGTGCCAGTATGTGGCTTATTGGGTAGTATAAAAATCTTTCTTTGGGGATAAATTTGTTGTTTCTTTGTGGATTTTTTCCATCTTCTCTTATTTCCTTAAAAACCTCTGCTTCCACTTTAGAAGAAATGGGGAAGTATGTTTAATAAATTAATTGAAAAAATAGAGGGAAAGTTGGTATTCTTTAATTTTTCCTGGTTAATACAGATTCTATTCTTCTAGTATCAATTAAATAACCTACTTTATAGCCATGAGGTAGAATTTTACCCTATGTTCATGTAGTTAAGGTAGTTTTAATCCAGCTATTTATATTGGTAACAACACAGCTGTTAGGACAGAGGCTATATAAATCCATTGAAGACTGTGACTGATTGCTTGAGCAGCAAATTTGTTCTAATTTCTTCCCGAAGTGGAGCTCCTGAGGGAGAAGGAGAGTTAGTTAATAGGCCACATGCTGCATTGCAGTTGAACTGTCTCACCCTTACCTCTTCTCTTACAGTCAGACAAGGTAACTTCTATCAGAGTTCATACTATATGCACATTTCCAGTAAAAGTTTGTTTTAAAATGAAAGAAAAATACTAACTAATGTTAACTTTTCTAAATCTGAAACAGTTTCACTGAAGAAAAGTCTCAGGGTCTTGTGAGCCCAAACTACTCCTGTATCTGGGTTTATCAGATTCTCTAGAAGATTTCTGGGTTCCAGTGAAATTCCAGATTGAAGAGCTGGATCTCTAAATGGTGTGTTAATTTGGCTTTGGCTGCTGTAACAGAAGGGTTTCACCTTCGTTCATTTGTAACTTCGTTTCATTCACACCAGGGTCAGTGCTTAGTTACAGGTGGAAGCAGCTCTTTGGGTCTTTCCTAAAGCTGTAATCTCCAGCTGTCCTTCTACTTCCTCCTTCCGTTTCCTCATAGGAAACAGCTGCTGACTGATTGGGCTGTCTCCTTATAATCCTTCTGGTACAACACATGCCTCTTCTAAAAGGGTTGTAGACTAGCAGGTCTCTCCTCTGGAATGGAGTTTAGAGTACTGCATGAGATGTTTCCACTGCTGCATTAAAAATAGCTGAAGGACTGCTGTAGAAATATTGAAAATATTTGTATCAGTTTTTCTTTTAAGGAAAAGAGTAGTCAGTATTCGTATGGGAACTGTCTCTGCAAGTATCAAATTGCTTGTACTGAACTGGCAAGATAACTATTAGGCCATGTTCTGATGTCCTTAATAGATGGTGGTGAAGAATACAGTGATCTTGGGGAAGAAGAAAGAACATGTTTAAATAATCCTTTATATTTTCCTGCTGCCAAATATTTTCATGATACAGACACTGTGATTGCCTTTCATTTACAATTTTATGACATAGACTTTTCAGTCATTGCTGTATAGTATGGAAAAAATTTTTACCTTTTCTGACCATGTGCAATTAAAATGTATTTTAGGCCTAGTCTGGGCTAGGGTTGCTTTTTTCATCATTTGCCAGTAAGATTTCAAAAATAAAAATGAATGGGTGATCCCTCTTGTAAAAATATTAAATAAAAAAATAAAATCAAGCCTGGACTTAAGTTATTTGAGTATTCCATTACTGTTGTGTTCTCCAGGATAAAAATATCCCTGTAATTATGAAATATCCCTATAATATGCTCATGTAACTGTGAATATTGGAAGTTATGCTTTGGTCTCTTTCTGTTGTGCATCACTTGCTAGATCATTTTTGGCTTAGGAATTTTTGTGGGCTTGCTTTTGTGGGCTTGCTTTTGTTAGAGCCATAGTAAACTTGTAACATTTTCTATATCTTCTTGAATTCATGGGAGGAAAGAAGTGTCTAGTATTAAATATGCAATGTAAGAATCTCTATCTTGTTTTCTCTAGGAGTGAAGATGAAGAACATGTTAAAATAAAAGATTTCAGGTACAGTAAATGTCCATTTTGCTAGTGAATACTAGGATTCATAACAGTAAAATATGAGTTTGGGTAACATTTGATAAAACTGTCAAATACTTAACAGTAAACTTTTCCTTTCCCTCTGCTAAATGTATAGTAATTTTTAGAGCTTCCTTGAGGATTTTATTTTCTACTAATTCTAATGAAAGCTGTGTTGCGGAATATCTCACATAGAAAAAGCCTTGGGTTAATATTTTCAAGGTGAGAAGTAGTCTCAAGCTGTATATAAAGGGAGGAGCTGATCCTCAGTCTGTATGAATTTGAGAATTGTTTATTTCTAGATTTGTCTACACTTGGAAGTTTTTAAAATTTATTCCATGTGAAAATGAATACAGCTAAAGCATGACAAAGACTTCTTGTTCTGGAACAAGTTTTTGTATAGAGAATTATTCAAGGTTTGCCAGTGCGCTTGGAATTTGCATCTTAACTGAATCCAAATTGAAATTCACCTAAAGCAGTAAGATTTGAAACACTGTGTGACTGAATGTAGTCATGATTCATCCAACCAAATATTTAAAAGTATGGGCAAAGCACTGAGTAAAACCAGAGTTGTTTTAAAAATGTCTTTCATTTGTCATGTGAGCAGAGATGTCAAAGCAGAAATCCTCTCTGCTGTCAAAAGCATTATTTATACAGTATGCTAATAATGATGAAGCGTTTCTGTAATTTAAATAAAATGGAAGAATTTGAAGCATTCCAAAATATATTCACAGTCTTTTTGTTTAAATCCAAAATTCATTTTTATTTACTGAGTAAAATCTTGCTATACAAGATTCTGTTTTGCACACTGCATTAATAAGTTTCCTGTCATATTGTTAATTTTTTTCCTTAAGCTTTGATTTATTAGTTGAAGGAAAAAAATAGTTAGAAGACTCTTTGAAGGTTTACTTAACAGTTACCTCCCTCCAGTGTTTCTTTTCTCAAGCTTATTGAGGAATTTGCTTTTCTCCCTTTCCCTTTGTAACCAGGGAATGTAACAGAAGGCTTTTTGAATCATCCAGTCATCACCTGAATTTCTGCATCCACCTGTTCAGTTTTCTATAACTCCATATTGACTTAGAGATGTGGAAGATTGCCCTCTTTCCCCATATGTTTGTATCTGTCTTCCTGAGTTTCACAGTTCAAGTAGCATACACAATATATTACTTGATTGTTCCTATCTGACACGAAGGAAAAGTTGGGTGAACCTGTAGAGCTGAAAAGAGCTGATAAAATTAAATTTTAAAAAAGGCTTTAGAGAGAGTAAACTTAATTGGCTGGATGAATGAACCAGAATTATTTGTGTGGAGAAGGGATTTATTTTTGGGAAAAATACTAAAAATAATAGAAGACTATGTCATTAAAACTGTACTTTGTTCTTTCTCAGCAGGCCAGGTGTAGTTAACTCTATTACCTTTGATACCTTCTGTTACAGTATGCCTAAGAGAAAGAGTTTTGGAGATGAGTTATCCAAAATTTGTTGTCCCACAGTTTGGTTAACTATCGCTGTATCCATTCTCAGTCAGAAGAGAAAATAATCTTGGTTTTAATTGGGTGACTAGCTTGACTTCTGGGTAAGGAGGGAATTGAATGAATTAAACTTTTCTTGATCTACTAGAGGTTGTTAGAGGGGAGGAGATTGACTATAAAAGCTAATATACTCCCATAGAAAGAATTCAAGAAAAGGTGATCTGAGATATAAATATATTTGTTAAATGCACTGTCATGTGCCTTAGAGGGGGTTTTGTGATCAAAACTGTCCAAGCAGAGAAGCTCTCTTTCTGTGGTTGAGTTCTTGGACAGAGGCTTACCAAGAAATGAAACCTGAGACGCAAGGGATGCAGAGAGACTGAAGCCCTTTCTACCACCTTATCAAATGAACGAAGGTGAAACCTTTCTGAAATACCTCTGGTGAAATTACATGAGGCATAGCTTTTTCTTTCAGTTTCTGCTACATCTCCTATAAGCACATATAAATGTATTGTTGCTTCTTCTGTATTATGAATAAATTTGTGTTCATCTTCAATCTGAGTAATTTTTAAGGTAATGAGGTAAGAAGAAGACATTGCTCATCTCAAATTGTTGTGTAAGGCAGAGTTCAGAGGTGCTTTAGCAAGTGTTGAGAGCATTCTTTTAAGAAAAAAAAAAAAAAAGGCAGCAGAATGAATACCCCATCTTGGTTACACAGGACAGGTAGAGATAGGGCCAGGGAGCAGAAATGTTTTCCAGTGGATACGGGGCATCAGATGTTCTCTGGTATATGGTAAGCTGTCAAGGTATTCAGTTGGACATTAAGGGTCACAAGAAGAATTCAACTTTTATAAGTCTTCATAGTCTCTTGTTCCAGCCACATATAACCAAGTTGTGTCTTGAGATATTTTTTTCCTCCTCAGTATTTCACATCATTATTGTGACCATTTCTGCTTTCACTTGACAAGTGAATCCAATTCAGTTGTCAAATACAAGTAGTGTATGAAAAACTGTTTCAGTGCGCTAGTACTTCTTGTGATATGTTCCATTCCAAAAATTGAATTGATGGACATTATGGGAAAAATCATATGTTCTACATCTTTCTTAAAATAATTTTTCTTCTTAGAGAGGCTCACAGTCAAACAGAGAAACGAAGAAGAGACAAAATGAATAATTTGATAGAGGAATTGTCTACTATGATACCTCAGTGCAATCCCATGGCACGAAAGCTAGACAAGCTTACAGTGTTACGGATGGCTGTACAACACTTAAAATCTTTAAAAGGTGAGTTTTAGGAAGCTAATTCTGAAAATCCTTGCTCTAGCAGGAGTTAGACTGTGTATCTTCTTTGATGTTAAATAAATCAAAGGTCATCTACATTTCCTTGCTGGATTCTGTTCTTCATTTAAATTTACGTGTTTGCAGCTTCCAGAACTTCATTTCTTCATTTTGCTTAGTATAGCAGAAAAAAGCCACCATTCAATGTCTGATATTTTCTGTTTGCTGAGGGTATGCCTTTTAATTGAATCACTCCTTGATTCCTTTCAAAAATTGCAATGATCAAGCAAGTCCGTCTTTTGTTATTTTCCAACCCCCAAATTAAACATGTGTTCTGTATCTCTCCACTTTCCATCATACTTTTTGTAACAGTAATACCTCTGGTGCTGTGCCCATGCCAACAGCTATACTGATAATAGAGAAGCAAATGGTCTTCATACTCCAGTTATTCCCATGTTTGTGATTGCATCAACCCTTTGTCTCTGTATTGGCATTTCATATTTATCTATTGACTTTGAAATTCGCAAGCTCATGGAAAAAGACCACTAAAACCCAAAAACAAACAACCCCCCCACACTATCCAACCAAAAAACCCAACTACAGCTAAATTTTGGGAAGGTTTTAAGTTGAAAGCCAAGTTATAAAATATCAAATACTTCTGATGAATTGTTTGTCCTGTGTGCACTGGTAGAGAGCATGGAGAACTCACTTCAGTGATAGGTTAAGTCTTGTACAGTGTAATTTCATAAAACCAAAACCAGTTCAATAAAACTAAAGAAGAAATTGCATGTGGATATAATAATCTTTGGAACTTGTTTTTTTGCCTGCAAGAATAGTAGTCATAAGGAATGTTGCAAGACAAAACATACTTTAACAGGATGCTTGATGACTTTGATTAAATTGGAGTCTTAAACACCATGAAATATTAAAGAATACCAAGAAAAAGGAGTTATCAAAAATTTATATCCTTAGTCAGCTAGCAAAGTTAAAGTAATCGTTGATCTCAGGGAATGGTTCAGTGTCAGGATCAAACCAGGATCTAGTCTTTCCTCTTCTTTTACTATTACTAGGTTTTGAGATTTTTTTTTTCCTCTCCTAAAAAATGTATATACAAATATACATTATCAGCAACACACAATATTTGTTTTTTTGGTAGCACTGTTTCAGAATAATAATTTGGTCAACTCTAAGCAAAGATGAAATACTGCATTGGAAATAAATTTATTATAAATAAATCTATCTAATAAAACCCCTATTTTAAGTGACAGGAGTGTAAGAAATTAATTATGCTACAAACTTGACAGTAATAAAATCATAGAATGATTTAGGTTGGAGGGGTTTTCTACAGGCCCATTGGCCCAAGCAGGCTGAGAATTTTGTGTAAAGAAATAATGTGACAAATTAGCAGGGCAGTAATTGCACTTGCAGTTTAAACAAGCATCTACAAGAAATCCTCAGCTCGAATATTTGTATTTTAACAAGAGGATATGAAAACTGCACTCCATCCAGCACAGTTACATGTATCTTCAAAACAAATATTTTAAGAAAATAGAAGATACTATGTGGAATTATAGTGAATGCTGAAATTTGCTGGAAAGATCAACTGCTGTTTACCTCAAATAATAACTAGAAAATGTGGAAATGCTTATAATGGCTAAAAATTATTTTAGTGTGCTTGCCACAGATGCTAGAACAGTAAATAATAGTACATCAGTCTCACTACTTTTAGTGAGGCACTCAACTACAGTAGAGTGTTCTTTGGATTGTTGGATATATAGTACTAATGAAGCATTATTCATGCCAGAAGACAGTTGATAACTTTGGAATTATTCAGATTCAGCAAATGCTAAGGATTCTGAAATAAGCCTGTGAAATGCTTCTCAAAAATTCAGTTCTCATAATATATAATTTCTCTACATTAAAGATATCTGGACAAGTTTTCTTGTTTTATTTGAAGTAAAGGGCAAGAAAAAACTGGTTGTGTGCCCATATTCATTACAGCATATGTTTAAGAGGGTTTTTTTATTTTTAATATTTTTAGGATTTTTATTTTATTCAGCTGTTGTAGTTGCAAAGAAAATTTATAAAATACAAAACAAGTATAAGTCTGTTTAAAAGTAAATTTAAAATGTAACTTCTGACATTATGTCTACAAATAATCTGTTTTCCAGGTTCCACTAGCTCCTATTCAGAAGTTCGGTATAAACCTTCATTTTTAAAGGATGATGAGATCCAACAGTTAATCCTTAGGGTAAGTGGAAAGAAACTCTCAGTTAAATAATATCCTTATTAAAGCTTGCTGCTAACGAGGTTTTAGTTCAAGAGTGCTGCTTCTTCCCATCTTCAAGCAAGTGCTTTGATGTACTTGATAAGTACTAGTTTATAAACTCTGTACACTATACAGGCTTTTTCGTTATGGGGTACAGAAGATGATTTGTGAGCATGGCAGAGAGCAGCCCTTGAAGGGATAATAAATCTGTATACAGTCTGCATATTTAATACATAAAATTTTTTATGTTGAAGTCTGCATGCAAGTATAGAGAATGCTTTTAATTATGCATAAATATACTTGCAGTTGTTTGCTCTCCATTTAAATTTTTATGTATTTTGAAAAAGATGCAGAAATAATACCTGAAAGAAATTTTTTCTTCTTTTTTTCACACTTTGTCATACACCCACACCCCTTTACCGTTTCTCATTTGCAACTATTTCTTTTTCCTTTGCTGCAATAACAGACTTTGCCAAGATCTGTAATATGACTCCAAAGTTAAGCTGTTTTTCAGCTGGCTGCCTCTTTTCTCAAAGCTGTGTTTAAGAAGCTTTAGCTGTCTGTAGTTGAAGGTCTGATTTGGTCCTTGCAATCTTAATTGCTTTTTGATGTGATTTATAGCTTATTTAATTTCGAAGAATGGGTTTAAAAGTGTGCTTCCTTGTAGTCATCGGTATTCATAGTATATTTTAATTGTATGCTTCTAAAGACAGTATCTCTATATTTTCAGGCTGCAGATGGATTCCTATTTGTGGTGGGATGCAACAGAGGAAAAATTCTGTTTGTCTCAGAATCAGTTTGCAAAATACTTAATTACAATCAGGTGGTTATAATTGAGTTTCTTGGTTTATTTTTTCCTTATATTTTCTTAGAAATTTCTAAACTTTTACATTTTATTGTATATTACTAAAAAACAGTCCTTGTGTATAATTTCTTGGAATTTCTTTGATTTAACCTCCTTCAGAGTAAGGCTGAATATCATGGAACAAAATATTTGCAAGTACAGTCAGTGATCCTGACCTGAGTAA
Organism: Athene noctua; assembly: GCF_965140245.1. NCBI lineage: Eukaryota > Metazoa > Chordata > Aves > Strigiformes > Strigidae > Athene > Athene noctua. The sequence goes on from NC_134039.1 coordinate 26,206,989, forward strand.
TAGCACCAGTTTTCAACTGATCATCCTTAAGAAAACTGCTAGTTCAAGAGGAAGGAATATTTTGTAGATGTCCTAATTTCTATCTCCAAGAAATTTTAAATGGTGATTTTGAGGTTTTTTTTTTAGTCCAAGGAAAATGAGTAGTTCAGCAGTGAAAGTTAATTAAAGCTTTATTGGTAGTGCCTTTAAGTTTGTATGCACTATGTAACACCTTATCCACAATAACTATGCATGCATATACTCTTAACTTGAAGGAAAAACAAGATCATGTGAGCTAGTTTAGCCTGTAGAGTAAGAGAAATAGGAAAAATATAAGTAACTTCCATTAGTTGACATTTAACATCATGGACAATTACCAGGTAATCAAGGAATGATAACTTGTTCATGTATGACTTCTGTTGCAAAAACAGAGGCTAAACCAGTTAGTGCTTCCATCTGTCTACTTCTGTATCTTTGAAACCATTTGTGCTGTGTTCATTTTCTTCATAGATGGAAGTATAACCAATCTGGACTCTGTTCTATGTTTTGTTTTTTAAAAAAAACCCAAACTATATAATTTTAAATTAAAGTGAAATAAATCATGGGAACAAGCATAAAGCAGATTATTTAAAAAAAAAAATTCTTGAGTAAATTTAGTGTAGAAGTACCTTTTGGAGTCTCTCACATCAGACATATACCTACTTTCAGATCCATAAGATCTTTGCTATTCCATCCGAAGAGGTTCAGAAAGCATGACTGTAAACCCATAATTTGTTAGCTTATTTGGGAATTGTTCTAGGTTAGGAATCCCATCCTGCAGCCTAATCTGTTTGTTACACCTGTATATTTTGACAAGGCTGCTATTAGCCTTTCTCAGTGGCACTCAGCATTTTTCCTTTGCATTAGGGGTAGGTGGGGACTGGGCAAATGTAAGAGGCTGTATGTTTAAAGTGCTTTCTTAGAAGCTTTTCATTAAACTCATTTCTGACTCTGGCTTATTGGAAAAGTGCTCTCCTTTATGTATGCAGTGATCACATAGCAAGTATCATGGGTCCAAAATGAGTTACAATTTGATTCTAGAATACTGCTTGTCAACATAGCTCCTTTCTACCCATTGATTTAATCTACTGTGGTGAAGGTAAGCAATGAAAAAAACAAAATCAGCCCACTTCTGTGAAATTGCTTCCTGTTTCAAAAGAAGGTGGTGCTGCCTACAGTAGTGCTTTGGAGCAGCAATCAGCAGGTTGAATGGATCCCAGCTAGAGAGATTCTTATAAAAGTCCCCTACTAAAGTGATGAAGTGAGCTGACCTCTGCTTCCAGGCAGCTCTTGGCTCAGTGGTGCCATTTTGTCCAACCAAACTAGAGCTCACAGTCATTAGGTAGCATGAATATTTCTTACTGTTTCCTTACCATCTCACACCACAACAATCTGTTAGTGGAGTTATTTTGTACATAACCTTTCTTCAGATAGGATCAGGAATAATACTATGTACATAAATAAAACATTTGGTTTTACAGAACTGTTTTTTATTATCCAGCCAAATCTGCTATTTTTCAAAGGGGAGGTAACAAACGATGTTTTTATAAAAATAATATTAAACAATGGCAAATTAAATGTGGATCAAAATATTGAAGTTTAGAGTAACTGGTATTTGACTTCTTTTTTACTGGTGTAAAAGTTGTTTTTCTGAGAATATGCGTGGAGTTCTGTTCTAAAACAACGTGGTTCATGTTTCTTTTGGGTTTTTTGTTGTTTTTGTTGGTTTTTTTTTTTTTTTTTAATAGGCCAGTTTAATTGGACAAAGTTTGTTTGATTACTTGCATCCAAAAGATGTTGCAAAAGTTAAGGAGCAACTTTCTTCTTCTGATGTCTCTCCTAGGGAGAAGCTTGTAGATGGGAAAAGTAAGTCATATTTGAATGTACTCAGGTTTTTTTAAAGAGATGTTATTAAATCTAGTTATTATGCAGGACATATCTGTGTGTTCATATGTTCATAGATGTACAAACGAGATATAATTTCTGTGAACCAAACATATTTGCATACTTCTCTGCTGCTTAGAATGTACTTACAGTTTAAAAGCTAGCCCAGAAAATAATTTATTTTAGAGAATACAAATTACTGAAAATTGCATTGTTAAAACATTTACCAAGATGTGCTCTGATGTTCTTCCTACCAGGCATACTACTTTTTTTTCTTGTATTTAATAGGTCTTGTCAGTACAAAAGACCTGGTGTAGTCAAACATGGGATAAAATACTTCAAGATCAAGAATCACTGTCTTCTCTGAAAATGCTAAGTGTCAATACTAATTTAACCAAATCTTATTTTGTTTACAGTTTTTCTAATACGGAAAGCGTTATGTACTCTGCTGCTAATGACTGTTTTATAGCTGGCTTTTATAAGCATCTTTGCAGGTCTTCATTGTACCAAATAGAAGTTGAAAGTTTATAAAGTATATTTATTAAAATACCATTTGGAATATCAGTAAGGGTTTAAAAATAGTTTGGCAGTTCTTTTTAATTTTGGAATCTGTGTGACAGCCAGGTTTTCTTTGCCCTATTTAAGTTATTAGACTTTTTTTCATTTTTAATTGTAGAATTTAGGCAGCTAAACAGTAAGGAGAACGTTCTGTAAGCTAAAATGAAAAAAAGGCCTTGTACTCTAAAGTTTTAATGTTGGATTTTGGTTTCTAAACTACTCTACTAAATTTTTGTAAGCTGCCTTGCAAGTACGCACAGATTTTCAAGCTGGACCAGCTCGACTGAATTCTGGTGCTCGACGTTCCTTCTTCTGTCGGATTAAATGTAGTAGGACCACAGTCAAAGAAGAAAACGAGTGCTTGCGCAACCCAAAGAAGAAAGGTATTTAAACAGTGTAGATGAAGTGGAGGCTTTTGGTCTTGAAATTTGGTATATTAAAGTTCCAAGTCAGTAGTGTGACCCTTGTAGTTATCACTGACTTCACAAAGTAGCTGTAGAGAAGTGTAAATATGTACTGGAGACCATTTTGAAAAACAGTCTAATTGTACTCTTTCTCCTCCCTATTGATTCCTGGAAAAGAGGGAGGGAGGAACCTGAATTACAGTGGCTGTTTAGGAGTGCATGGTCCATTGTAGTCTAATTGTAGAAGTCTCAGGGAAATTTTTGAAAGCACTGGAGCAGATCAGAAGAATGAAACGAATTAACGTATGTCTTGAAGATAACTGTGAATAAGGCCTGCAAAATCTACTGTTTTGAAGGAAAAAGAGCAAGTAGACCAATTTTTTTTTTCCTGATGTACTTTGTATTGTGTGTACTTAAAAATATGAATTTTCCTTTTTTTCCTTTTAATAGTAAAGTTAGTTTATTAGTGTAATTCCATTAATTTTTCCAGTAATTTTAATTCAGTTCATACTTTGGTATGCTTGTACAGCAGTATATTCTTGTCAAGTTTTTAGTGAATGGATCTTTTTAAAAAGTAATTTTCAGCTTTTAATACCTTAGTATTGATATTTGCAATGGTGTACTGAAATAGTTTGACCCTGAAAAAATCCTCCTACTTTTGTGTTTCAGTGTAACCTGTAATTGTTGATATGTACCATACAATAGTAAATTTAAAAGTAGGTCTCTAATTATAATTAAACAGAACTCAGTCTCCCTTAATGTGCAAATTTACTTAGTGAGATAAAAATTTAACTTGTACAGATGTTTCTTGGGAAGACACCTTGACAATCTGAGAAACTGTGGCAAAGTCACAGTAGGATAACTCATTTTTTCAATTTATGGAGTTGATATATGTTTTGCATAGTTGATAGGTGTCCTGGCTCAGCTAGAATAGGGTTAAGACAGAGAGGGGGAAGGGATCTCCAGCCAGGTTATTCATACCATGCTGACGTCAGGTCTGGGCGCGGGAGCGTGGGAACTTAGTCTTTTGTGGCTTTGGTGGCAGGGAGTGTGCGAGCGAGCTGTCTGTAACCATTGTGGTATTTCTCTGTATATCCTTTGTCTTGTTTACTGTTATTACTGTCTATTGTTGTTATCATTGCTACTGTTGTTTTTCAGATTGTTTATTACACTGTTGTATTAAATTTCTTCTTATTTTACCCCAGGGTTTGTGCCTCACTTCCAGCCTGACCGGCTGAGGGTGGGGGAGGGGCAACGGCAGTGTGGTTCTGTGTGCCCTGTTCTGGCAGGGCTTAAACCATCACAGCCTTTTTTGGCACACCAATGTGGGGCATGAATTGGGTTGAAATAAGAATCAAAAAGGGACAGACCCTGACCACAGTGTGTTAGAGCAATCTGTTAGGTGCAATTTTTCTGTTTGTATTTGTATTTGTTTGATGAGAAAATGTTTGCAATGCTGGCCCACTTGCTTGCATGGTGGGGCTGGATTAATCCTTATATCCAGTATATGATCCCAGTGGTGGTGTTTGTTATCGGTGGAAAATGTATAAAGGGTCTTATGTTGATGTACTGGTTATTGACTGCTTATAATTTGTTTGTATCGCTGTTTGTGGGGGAGGGCCGGTACCTGTTTGCTGCCTGGACTTTTGTTAGGGGTCTCACCCCCTCTATGGGTGAGCCAGGGGAAGTGAGCCTCTCGGTTTTTGAGAGTTTCAATTATCCTTGGAGCCTGCAGGCCAGTGTGATTGTGGCACAATACTTTCTGAATGCCTGCTTGATTTTTTGGCCATGCGGCACTTCTCTAACAATAGCAGTGCCCGGAAACCTGCCCCGAGGTCAGATAATAGGGAGTGGCAAGGAGTGTGCGAAAAGATGGGCAAAGGCCTGAGTTGGTGCTCACCTCCAATGCTTTGGAATTTCACTCCCGAACAAATGCAGAGCCCTGATAAGCTGATGGAGTGCTTAGAAAGGGTGTGTTACCAACCTGGCAAAACCCAGGAGACACAAATCGCTGCCATATGTTGGGGACTTGCCCATACCTACCGTGTCCTCTTTAAAAACACCCAGTGCCCTCAAGGGGGAGAAAAGGCTACAGAATCTGAGAATGAAGTTCCTGGTACAGTATCTGGGCCGGGGGAACAGGCAGAGCCAGCAGCAGTCGCCTCCACCAGCGCAGCGACTAATCCAGAGAGCTAGCCAGTGCCGATATCAGTCACTCTGATACAGAAATCAAAATATACTAGAGAGTCAGTTCACAAAGTGGGGGATGGGGATGAGCCAGGCCCAGCACGGGAATAGTAGGAAGGACCTGTGGTGATTATCCGATCTCTATTTCCTACTCAGTTGTGAGATATGCGGAGAGATTTCGGATGCCTGGGAGGTGAGCAGATTTACACCTGGCTGCTCCAATGCTGGGAATGGAGCTAGTGCTTTTGAAATGGAGGGGAGAGAGGCCAAGCAGCTGGGATCTTTGGCCAAGGAGACTGGCATTGATAGGGAAATAGGAGAACAGACTCAAACCCTCAGCCTTTGGAAGCGATTCCTGCTCAGCGTAAGGGAGAGGGACCCCTACAAGGATGATATCCTATGTCAGCTGAGCAAATGGACCAACATTGAGAAAGGCATCCAGAACCTCAGGGAACTAGCTGTGTTTGATATGATCTATGGTGATCTGAATAATGAGCAGTCACCCATGGACCCAGATCAGGCTCCTTGCACACACCTGATGTGGCGAATGTTCCTGAAGAGTGCACCAGAAGCACACTCGAAAGCACTGGCAATAGTGTCCTGCTGGACAGACTCCCACACTCTGACAGTGGATGGAGTGGTTGGCAAGCTCCGGCATTATGAGGGAAATCTCCCTTCATCTCAGCATTCCTGGGTCTCAGCTGTGGAGGAACTGTCTCAGAGGGTCCAGAAAATGGAAGAGGACATGTCCTACATTCCACCTACACGGGCTGATGTCTCAGCCATTAGAAGTAAACGTTTCCCCCCCCAAGAGAAAGGCAGCAGAAGGTACACACCATGAGGCACTCTGTGGTTTTTCCTCCTTGACCATGGAGAAAACATGAGGAGGTGGGATGGACAGCCCACTGCCGCCCTAGCTGCACGACTAGAGCAGCTGAAAGGGAGGACCATCACAAAAGGGAAGTACTCCAAGAAAAGCACAGCTCCAGTGTCCAGTCGGAAATTGCCCGGACAGAATAGAATGACCAACGTTATGTCTGACCCTCTTGACGGGACCAGTAAATCATTCTTACAAGAAGTGAGTGATGATGAGCAGGATTAGAGGGGCCCTGCCTCCAGCCAGGTGGAGGAAAGGGATGATTGGATTTACTGGACAGTGTGGATCCGACGGCCTGGCACATCAGACCCACAAGAATATAAGGCTTTGGTGGACACTGGCGCACGGTGCACCCTGATGCCATCGAGCTACAGTGGGGTTGAATCCATTTGCATCTCCTGATCAACAGGGGGATCCCAACAGCTGACCCTATTGGAAGCTGAAGTGAGCCTGACTGGGAAGGACTGGCATAAGCACCCCATTGTGACTGGCCCAGATGCCCCGTATATCCTGGGCATGGACTATCTCAGGAGAGGGTACTTCAGAGACCCAAAAGGGTACCAGTGGGCTTTTGGTGTAGCTGCCCTGGAGGAGGTTGAACAGTTGTCCACCTTACCCGGCCTCTCAGAGGATCCCTCAGTGGTGGGGCGGATTAAGGTTGAGGAGCAGTGAGTGCCGATTGCTACCAGGACGGTGCATTGGCGGTACTACCGCACCATCCTTGATTCCCTGGTCCCCATCCATCAGCTGATGCATCAACTAGAAAGCCAGAAGGTGATCAGCAAAACTCACTCACCCTTCAACAGTCCTATATGGCCGGTGAGAAAGCCTAATGGCGAATGGAGGCTAACTGTGGACTACCGTGGCCTGAATGAAGTTAGGCCAGCAATGAGTGCTGCAGTGCCAGACATGCTAGAGCTCCAGTATGAACTGGAGTCTAAGGCAGCCAAGTGGTACGCCATGATTGACATTGCTAACGCGTTCTTTTCCATTCTGATAGCGCCAGAGTGCAGGCCACAGTTTGCGTTCACTTGGAGGGGCATCCAGTACACCTGGAATGGATTGCCCCAGGGCTGGAACCACAGCTCCACCATTTGCCATGGACTGGTCCATACTGCACTGGAGAAGGGTGGGGCTCCAGAACACCTGCAGTACATTGATGACATCATTGTATGGGGGGAATGCAGCTGAGGACGTCTTTGAAAAAGGAAAGAAGATAATTGAAATCCTCCTGAAGGCCAGCTTTGCCATTAAGCCAAAGAAAGTTAAGGGGCCTGCAAGGGAAATTCAATTCCTAGGAAGAAAATGGCAAGATGGGCATTGCCACATCCCAATGGAGGTAATAAACAAGATAACAGCCATGGTCCCACCAGTCTCAAAAGGAGACTCAGTCTTTCCTGGACGCTGTGGGGTTCTGGAGGATGCACATCCCGAAATACAGCCTGATTGTGAGCCCTCTCTACCACGTAACCCACAAGAAGAACGATTTTGAATGGGGCCCTGAGCAACAACAATCCTTTGAACAAATGAAGCGGGAGATTGCCCAAGCAGTAGCCCTCGGGCCAGTCCAGGTAGGGCAGGTGGTTAAGTACATGCTCTACACCGCAGCCGGGGAGAATGGCCCTACCTGGAGCCTCTGGCAGAGAGCACCTGGGGAAACCGGAGGCTGACCTCTAGGCTTTTGGAGCTGGGGATACAAAGGCTCTGAAGGTAATTATACACCAACTGAGAAGGAGATACTGGCATCGTATGAAGCAGTTCGGGCTGCCTCCAGAAGTGGTTGGCACTGAAACACAGCTCATCCTGGCACCCCAACTGCCGGTGTTGGGGTGGATGTTCAAAGGAAAGGCTTCCTCCACACATCATACAACAGATGCCACGTGGAGTAAATGGGTTGTGTTGATAATACAATGGGCTTGAATATGGAACCCCAGCCGCCCAGGGATACTAGGGGTGATCACGATCTGGCTGTAGAGCAAAGGTTCCGGGATGTCACTGGTACAGGAGGTGACACGTGCTAAGGAGACCCCACCATATAACGAGCTGCCGGATGAAGAGAAGCAATATTCCCTGTTCACTGATGGGCCCTGTTGTATTGTGGGAAAACATTGACGATGGAAGGCTGCTGTGTGGAGTCCCACACGACGGGTCAGTAAAGCTGCTGAGGGACAGGGTGAACCGAGCCAGTTTACAGAGGTGAAAGCCATCCAGCTTGCTTTGGATATTGCTGAGCAGGAAAAGTGGCCGAGGCTCTACCTCTACACCAACTCGTGGGCGGTGGCAAATACCCTCTGGAAATGGTTGCAGCAATGGAAGCAGAACAACTGGCAACGTAAGGGTAAAACCGTCTGGGCTGATGAAGTATCGCAGGATGTTGCAGCCTATGTGGAAAACCTTGTTGTGAAGGTGCGCCATGTGGATGCCCATGTACCCAAGAGTCAGGCCACTGATGAACATCGACACAACCAGCAGGCGGACCAAGCTGCTAAGATTAGAGTGGCTCAGGTGGACTTGGACTGGCAGCACAAAGGTGAACTGTTCATAGCCCTGTGGACCCATGAGACCTCGGGCCACCAAGGTAGAGATGCAACATACAGGTGGGCTCGAGATCGAGGGGTGGACCTCACCATTGACATCATGGCAGAGAACATCCATGGATGTGAGACGTGTGCTGCGATCAAACATGCCAAGCAGGTGAAGCCCCAGCGGAATGGAGAGCGATGGCTGGAATATAGATATGGAGAGGCCTGGCAGATCGACTACATCACATTGCCGCAGACCCGCCACAGGAAGCGCCACGTGCTCACAATGGTGGAAGTAACCACTGGATGGGTGGAAAGTTACCCAGCACCCCACGCCACTGCCTGAAACACCATCCTGGGCCTTGAAACCCAAGTCCTGTGGCGACATGGCACCCCAGAGAGAATTGATTCAGACAGTGGGACCCACTTCCGAAACAACCTCATAAATGTCTGGGCAGAAGAACACAGCATCGAGTGGGTCTACCATATCCCCTACCATGCACCAGCCTCTGGGAATATCAAGCGCTACAATGGACTGTTAAAAACCACATTGAAAGCACTGGGTGGTGGGACCTTCAAAGACTGGGACATGCATCTAGCAAAGGCCACCTGGCTAGTCAACACAAGAGGATCTGCTAGTCGAGCTGGCCCGGCTCAGTCAAAACTTCCACGTGCTGTAGATGGGGATAAAGTCCATTTGGTGCGCATCTGGAATGTGTTGGGAAAAATGGTCTGGTTCAGTCCTGCGCCAGGCAAAGCTAAAGGCAAACCCATCCATGGGTTTGCTTTTTCCCAAGGACCTGGGTGTACCTGGTGGGTGATGCAGGACGATGGAGAGGTCCGATGCTTACCACAGGGGCACTTGATTCTGGGTGAGAACATGTCGTGAATTATACTGTGCCTTTGTAAATTGTTATTTTGTTATTGTTAACTGCTGAATGGCAGCTGGACATGATGCAGATGGCATAGAATAAAGGGGTGAATTATGTCCTGGTTCAGATAGGATAGGGTTAAGAGAGAGAGGGGGAAGAGATCTCCAGGCAGGTTATTCATACCATGTTGACATCAGGTCCGGGTGTGGGAGCACGGGAACTTTTTCCTTTGTGACTTTGGTCATGGGGAGCATTGCGAGCGAGCTGGCTGTATCCATTGTGGTATTTCTCTGTCTATCTTTTGTCTTGTTTACTGTTATTACTGTCTATTGTTGTTATCATTGTTGCCGTTGTTGTTGAGATTGTTTGTCACACTGTTTTATTAAATTTCTTTTTATTTTAACCCGGGGTTTGTGCCTCACTTACAGCCTGACTGTCTGAGGGTGGGGGAGGGGCAACAGCAGTGTGGTCTCTGGTCCTGGCAGGGCTTAAACAACCACAATAGGAATTCAACTTTGTGTAAAAGCATAAATTGTTGAGAATACAGATATCAAGACTATGGCATTTTTTTGAAACATAGTTATCGAATTCAGAAGCCTAACATAAATAGAAAATTATCTGGGTTGTTTTGAGTGGTTGTCTCAACTGATTCCTTCAACAGTTTCAGTCAGCATAGGTTATGATTATTGAGTTCAGAAAAGATAAATTGATTCAGAAGCTCAGAGTGCCTCTCCAGTTTATTTTAACTTACAATACCTATGAAACCTTGTAAAGTGGTATGTGGGTTACCAGAATGTTGGTTTACATTTTTTTTTTCTGTGAGACTGTGTTTGAACTTCCAACACCTGTAACTTGTCTTCCTAAATCTTATATAGGGTTAGAAGCACTCTCTCCAAGTAAGCCAAAATTAAGTAGCACAAATTTAATTTAAAAATACTTTCTAAAATTATCTATAGCCTTGTACAGTTGTGGTAGGTAAGCATAAAATATAGTTGCTGGGCTCATGGTGAACAGATTAAAAATGTAATTCAGTTTACTTTTGAACCATAACTGCTTGTTTCATTTCTTTTTATTAGATCACAGAAAATACTGTACCATTCACTGTACTGGGTATATGAGGAACTGGGCTCCTAATGAAGTGGGAGTAGAAGAGGAAAATGGTGTAGAGAAGGACAGTAGTAACTTTAACTGTCTTGTTGCAATTGGGAGGTTACACCCTTATATTGTTCCACAAAAGAGTGGAGAGATAAAAGTCAAAGCAACAGAGTTTGTTACACGATTTGCCATGGATGGAAAATTTGTTTATGTAGATCAGTGGTAAGTATTTTGTTCTTTAATGAAGCGAAAATGAAAGCGAAATCACCAGTTAAATTTTCTAATACTTTGTCAGAATTGTAATTTCTCAAGCAAGATAGAATTTCTGGGTGCTGTACACAAGAAGCAGTTCATTCTGAATCTGAGTACTTGGGCTTTTTTTTTTTTTGTCAAACATAAAATGTAATGAGCTAGCAAAATAAAAATATATCATAAAATGCACTTTTACTTATTCATAAATTAAAATCTCAAATTAGACCTTCGTAGCTATGCATACGGCTTAAGTAATAAAATTAACCCCAAATTACTACTGCATTCAATCTTACAATTTGGAACAAAGACATTATATCTAAATGAGGTACCAAATGATTTCATTGGAAGTGAAAGCTAAGTTGCTATTTTCTGAACTTTCTACAACAGACTTGTTGTAGAGACTGAGCTACTCATTAGTGACACTGGAAGCTTTTTACTGCTTTCAGTTATCTTCTCTTTCATATAAAAGTCAGTTTAAACCTATTCCTTAAACTGACAGAGCAAAATTCATCTACTAAATTTTTTTGATGATGCCTTATGTGTGACCAGTACCCTGACTGGCTGATGGGAAGAGCTAATGATCATAAGTATTTTGTGTGTACATGTGGTTTGCATGTTTGAACACTGTTATTTTGTCTTTGAATTGCCATTCATTGCGAATAGCTATCTTGCAGTGAATAATATTTCCTGTTGGCTTAGAGCTATACTAATGCTGTATCTTTTTTCCAAACATGAACACAAGCTTCTGTTCCTTTAAATATTAATTTTCTGCTTTATTTGATACTGAAGAAAACAAACTTTGTAATTGTTGAAATCCACAGTAGTTCATGTTTTTATTTCTAACAGTGCAACAGCAATTTTAGGGTATCTGCCACAAGAGCTTCTAGGAACTTCTTGTTACGAGTACTGCCATCAAGATGATCACAGTCATCTAGCTGAAAAACATAAAGAAGGTACAAAAGAACTGGTCCTTCTTAGACTGCTTACAACTCCATGTAACTGCTGTGTGAAAACACTACAAATCAAAAAATGAGAACCTGAGAATTAATAAAGCTAAACAATATTAGTATTGTCCTTTTCTACAGCTGCATTAAAACATGCCCACATAAAGTTTATAATAAAAGTGGGGAGAAATCTCTGTTTTCTTGAATCTTAGTGCAGTGCTTTAATCGAAATGGAATAATGTTAATGCTTCAGTTCTTTGTAAGAATGAAGAAGGAATCCTGAATAGCAAATGTGCCTAAACATATAGTTAAAGAATTATGAAAGTTCACCAAATCAGAAGTCTCAGTACTAGTGGTTTGCAGAAACTTAGTACTTAGGCTTTAATTAAAGATTAAGGACACTGCTAAAATTATAGTTTGATTTTAGTAGAGTTCCTGTCCTGTCAGTTGTTCTGGCATTTAGTTTGTATTTCTGGCCATCAAAAACATTTTGGTTTTATGATGCTATAAAACAGATATTTTTAAAAACTTTTCTAAGTATAAATGTGGTGATTACAACTTTTCTTTCTTATCTAGTGTTGCAGAATAAAGAAAAAGTATTTACAAATTCCTACAAATTTAGAGCAAAAGATGGGACTTTTATTACTCTAAAGAGTCAGTGGTTTAGTTTCATGAATCCATGGACCAAAGAACCGGAATACATTGTATCAAACAACACTGTCGTATTGTAAGTAATTCATATGAATCCCCATGTTAATTTTTTGTCTTAATTACAGTTAGCATTAACAGAAAGCAGGCTGTTTAAGAAGCAGAACAAGACTGGAAAACATCAACACTGTAGAAAAAGTGGTTAAGTAACCTGGAAAAACATTTTTTTGCATTTACCAGTTATTTTTATTTCAGGCTTAATTTGTAGATTTGACTCTGAAGACTATGCTATTTCCTCGGAGAAAAAAAAAATAGGTGAAAGTGTTTCTTATTAAGGGAAGAAAGGAAGAATCTTTTAAGAAAAGTAGATATGAATAAATGGAAATGGGAAGTTAGTTCAGCTTTTCCTTCTGAGCCTTACATGACTGCATGTGTCAATTGACCTAATTTTAAGTGTTACCCTACCTACCATGTGTCAAAATGTGGAGAAGCATAATTGATAGATTGTAGAAATGTAAGGCAGGGCAGAAACAAACTCTCCAAATTGATTGCAAGGGAGGAGCCTGTGAGACAGTGAATGTGTGTGTTTAATTCTTCTTTTTAATTTTTAATTGTTTTTTTCATTCTCTATGCCTTGCAGTGGAGCTATAATTTAGATTTTCCATTGATACTGAGGATCTTTGCCAATGCCTGGGTTTTTGAGAGGGCAATGGGGGGATTTTATTTCCATTAAATTAAGTTGTCAAGGGGACCTCTTACATATTCTATAGGTGGTTCATGTCTTAAGTCAACATCACCCACCCACTTTGCCCATGTCCTTTTTCTCCAAGAGGACAGAAGAGCAGTTAAGACAGTCTATGCTGCCCAACTGCCACTGGCAACTTTTGCCTGCCCTGGAGATCTGGGCATCTGCAGCTGTCTAGAGGAGTGAAGGTAGGCAGCAGTTGCTGGCAGAGGGTAGCCACTGTCATGTCCTTGTAGCAGTTATTTAAGGTTTTAACAGTAAAGTTAAAGTTGTTTAAGGCTGCCAGTTTTACCTGGTCCTAGTAGTAAAACTGACAGCTTTGTTTTTTGTCATGGAACACAGACAACTGTATTGGCCTTTCTTCTTTATTTGGAGAATAAGTGGAAGTTCATATTTCACCCAGTGCTTCAGAAACAGGATAAAGGATTGAACATTGAAACATGTGATGTATATCTCATCTTTTTACGAGTTTGAGGATGTTAGTTTTTACACTGTGTAAAGTATTACTGAAATCAAACATAAATATACTGTGTTTTGCCTTTGAAAATTTTGCTTATTTTGTTGTCTTTATTTATTTAAATCTCAGAGGTCATAACAAGTCAGCTGAAGAAGAGGTCCTCTATGATTCCCAGCCTGCAGAAGGCAAGTGTCACTTCTTACAGTTACCAAAGGTGCATCTCCTGACCAATTACTACAATTAAAGATTTATTCAATCCAGGAATTTTTTTTATTCTAGGTTGTTGTGCAAGGAAGGATTACTTTTTTAAAAAACTAATTCTGATGACAATTTCTGGTTACTCACATCATCCTAATTCATATCATTCACATAACTGTGATCAGAAGGGCTTATAGCCTATCTTTTTCTTCTAGCAACTTCTAATCTAGCTAGGATTTTGGTTGATAGGATATTATGCTCTTGTCACAGAATCTTCATATTTTGCCTGGCTTTCTGAAGAAATGCAATTGTACTATCTGTGTTTACCTATAGAATATAGGATGATACTGATATCGGTATATTGTTAATATTTTTATGCTGTGCACAGATGCTGATTTCTCCATGCTGTTTTATCATCTTGCTACATTTTTTAAATTTTTGCTTTTGAAATGGTTCTTTTTAATAACTGATTTCAGTTTGTGAAAAATCCAAGGGTGTTTTTTTCTCATGTGTTTTTTACTGTCTGTGAGAGACTGGAGGTGGTAATGATTAAAGCTACTTTCACTACTGGACATCAGTAATTTTCACAAATTCAAATTTTCACTTATGTCTGTATTTCAAATGAGACTTACACACCCTCCCCCATGAGTTAGTGTTTTAAGGAATTTAACAGAACAAAAACTGCTTTAAAATGAACCCTTGAGGTGATTGTTCCTTGCTGTTTAATGAAACTGCTACAAACTTAAGGTTTAATTATTATTTTTTTTTTTAACTTTAGATGCTGTAAAGCAGTCTTTAGTAAGTGTACCTGGAATGTCCTCTGGAACAGTTCTTGGTGCTGGAAGTATAGGAACTGAAATTGCAAATGAAATATTAGAATTGCAAAGGTAATAAATGCTTAACATCATACACTGGGCTTTTAAGTAAAGATAGAGAAGATGTATATGTGATTATGTGGAGGTTGTTCAGATTTCATTTTTATTTTGTTATGTGTATAAAATATTTCTAGGTTGAGCAGTGGTGTTATGAGATACCATTTATAACCTAATGTTAGTCTCATGCATGGCAGAATATATCACTGGTGCTGAGAAATAGTTTTGTTTTGGGCATGCAATTTCCTTTGTTAATGAAAGTATTACTTACCTATGACTTTAAAAGTGATGCTGTGATGCAGCTTCTTCACACAGTGTTGAAATGGGTAGATAAACCATTTGGGAATGGAAAATCACTTGTCTCTGAGTAGTGTTTATATTTTTCTGATAGTGTCACTCTGCTAGGAGACCTTGAAAGAGTCCCCAGTGGAGTGATTTCATAGCCTGTATTGTCCATTTCATGATTATCCTGAATGTAGACTAAAGTGATAGCACAATTCCTTCCCAGTACCCAGTAACAGATTAGAAAAAGAATCTCAATCTCATTCCAAATGGAAATCCATACAAGATTAAAATTGTTAATTAAATATTGACCCTTTTAAAAATAACTAGTTTTATCAGATACAGAGCATAGCCATGGAATTCAAAAGGAAGAAGCATAATTTTAATGTGAAGATATCCTTATGTATTTTTTGTGTTGTGCACCCACAGTGGTGCCTGAGTTGCTTATAGAGTGAAAGGTTATAACTCTACGTCAGTTTGCACGGTATCATCATTTGTTGTCTAAGAATATTTCAAAAAAAAGTCTCTGAGCCCCTATTTCCAGTACATGCACAGAAAAAGTCTGTTTTCAATCACAACTCTTTCAGGAGTTAAGGCTTCATCAGAAGGTCCAACCATTTTTGTTAAGGTCAAATTTAGTATAATGGTACTATCATCTCATCAGCACAGGACAAGTTATCTAAATGTAAGCTTTGTATAATGAAGCCATCCCTCAGACTTTAGATCTTACACTTCCAGTTCCAAGTTACAGAATGTCAAGAATTTTTTTATGTCTGCAGAGCAGTGTGTTCCAAGGTCCCCTGTAGTTCTTTCCACTGGAACTTTTGCAACTGGATCTGAAAGAGTAGTAATATTAAATCTTCCAGGAAAAAGTATAACAGTTTTGGCAAAAATGGTAAAAATATAAGGAATAGTTTCATACCACAGAATATCTGGAGTTGGAAGGGACCCATGAGGATCATCAAGTCTAACTCTTGACTCTACATAGGGTAACCTAAAAGTTAAACCATATATCTAAAAGTGTTGTCCAAACAGTTCTTGAACACTGACAGGCTTAGGATCATGACCACTTCCTGGGGAGCTTGTTCCAGTGCTTTACTATCTTCTCAGTAAAGATCTTTTTCCTAATATCTTTCCCTGACACAGCTTTAATCCATTCCCCACATCCTATCACTGGACACCAGAGAGAAGACATCAGCACCTCCCTCTCTGCTGTCCTTCATGAGGAAGTTGTAGATGGCACTGAGGTCACCTCTCTTTCTTCTCTTCTCTGTGCTGAACAAACCTAGCATCCTCAGCTGTTCCTTATGAGTGATGCCCTCTAGTCCTTTCAGCATCTTTGTTGCCCTCCTTTGGACACATTTATATCCTTCTTATATTGTGGAGCCCAAAACTGCACACAGTACTCAAGGTGAGGCCACACCAATGTTGAGCCTAGTGGGACAATCGGTTCTTTCACCTGGCTAGCTATACTGTACTTAATGCACCCCAGGGTACCGTTGTGCCTCTTGGCCACCAGGGTGCATTGTTGACTCGCATTCAGTTTACCATCAACCAACCCCCTCCAAATCTCTTTCTGCAGGATGGTACTCCAGCCTCTTGTTCTCATCAACACATATCAATATATGCCATAGCATAGTGAGCTTCTGTTGTTTCAGTAGTAGTCTAATGTCGCAGTAGAGACGGTCAAGCGACAATCAATAATCAAGTTAGAAGCAAAAGAAGTTGCAGTTTTATTGTTTTCTACATACTTTATGTATCTTTACAACTACTGCAAGCTCTAACATAATTGGCTAAACCCATAGCAACGGTACACCCATAGCAATGGTACGTGATTGGATAGCTTTCTTAAAGTTTTACTTCTGAACATAATTCACACAGTTCCTTATCTGTGGTCAACAGTTTCATGTTTCTTGCAGCAGATGTTCACTGTCCTTCCTCCTTGTCTGTGGTATGCCCTCCTGCATGCAGGCTTCTCACGGGTACGGGACGATCTGGCCAAGTTCGAATTCCATCTGCTCTGTCATGCATTCAGACCCGCTGCCTGCCCCGACAATTCCCACTTTTTGTATTTGTGCTACAAATATTGCATGAGCAGCCTTCTGCAGGGCCCTTTGCAGGAGACTGAAAATACATGGCAACATTAGGAGCACAGTTATGATGACTAACAGGATCATTACAGTGGTTCTGATTAAAGACATCAGCCAGCCCGATAACCCCCATCCTTTAAACAACTTTGTTAGCCAATCGAGACCATCATCTTCTGTTAAACGCTTAACACCATCTTTTAACTGTTGTATGCTCTTACAGATCGATTCAGAATGATCTGCAGTTGCTGGGGAAATGTGGTTGCAGCGAGGATTTAGAGTACCTTTCCTTATAAGTTGGAAATCCTACGCGATGCGTCCATCCGTAGGTGAGGCATCCAACATCGCTGCAAACAGGTCCAGCCTCTAAATCAACAGGCCAAAATAACTGGCAATTTTCTTTGCGCAGAGTCATCTGATTTCATCCTGTTGGGTTCCACCCAGAGCCTGGCCACCACTCAAGGGGAAAACCAAAGGCGTTTCTAATAAGGTTAAACACTTGAGTTCTTAATTCTTGATATTGCTAAGCAAAGTGAGTTGAAAACACACATTCTTATAGCATTTCATCCTTATTAATAACTACATTCCATCTAAACTACATCTTTCACTAGTGACTATTAAGCCTATATATCTCATTAAGGAGTTGCAGTTACTGTTAGCATTTTTTCTTAAAAGAATTGGCAACTGTAGTGTAGTTTGTTCTGTTGCAGTAGCAAACATTACCCAGACATTCTGCTTAAGTGATCAGTCGAAAAGATGGCAAACTGTCAGCACAGGGGCACTCACAGCACCCACAGCTGGATCCTGAGTGCTGGCTGCCTCTCACGCCTCAGGTGTGGTTGCACACACCTTGCCGGTAACCATCAGGAGCCGTGACCTGTGGAAACACAAGCATAACCTCTTCCCCAGGTTATTAACTTACATGGTCCACTCCACTGGCCAGTAACTAAATCTTTAACATGTACTTTGATGCCCTTTTGCAAATTCTGTTTTGAAAAAAGAGAGGAAAAATGTTGCAATGTAGGAGGTGTAGAAGCAACATCCCCATAATGAAGGTAATTAAGAACATAAACTGCTTTATCTAAACATGCCTGAGGTGGTTCCCCAATCATTCCCCCTTTTTGTTTTTGAAGCTGCCACTTCAGCGTGCCGTGTGCACGCTCGACAATTGCTTGTCCTGTTGGGGAATGGGGAATCCCTGTAACATGAGTAACACCCCATAAATTAAAGAATGTTTGAACTTTCTGTGAAGCATATGCTGGACCATTATCCGTTTTAATTTGACGTGGCACCCCAAGGACAGAAAAAGCTTTCTGTAAATGTAGGATTACATCCTTACTTGTTTCTCCATTATGTGCTGTTGCTACCAAAGCATGTGAATAAGTATCAACAGAAACGTGAACATATTTTTGTCGACCAAACTCAGTTGTATTAGTAACATCAGTTTGCCAAATCTGTAAAGCTTGAATACGTCTGGGATGAGTACTGAAATACGCTGGAGTACGAGTTCCTTGATAATCAGGACAAGCAGCAACAATAGACCGACCTTCAGAATGAGACAAACTGAACTGCTGTCGTAGAGCTCGAAAACCTTGATGAAAAAATTGAGATGATAAAAGAGCTTGTTGTTTCATATTGGGAACGGTACTCAAAGCCATCGCAGAGACAAGAGCATCCGCTCTGGCATTATCTTCCGTATAAAATCCAGGTAAAGTGGTATGACTACGTATGTGCATGATAAAATAGGGTTCTGTGCGTGACTGAATAGTTTTCCAAAGTTCTAACAAAACCTCAAATAACATTAGATTGTTTGACCAGGTTAAGACTACTTTGTCTAGTCGGGAAACTAAGTTAGCCACATAAGCCGAATCAGTTACAATATTAATAGGAGTAGGAAAGGTAGAAAAAACAAGAGTCATCGCACGTAATTCAACAATTTGTAGAGAACCCTTTTGGTAAACAACTTTGTTATTCCAGACATTATTCTTGTACCACACCACTGCTGGTTTACCAGTGTTTCCTGATCCATCTGTGAATACGGTAAGGCCTTTAACAGGTTCTGGCTGGCTCAAGTGCTTCTGACCAAATGGTATTTCTTGAGCAAATTTCAGTAGCGGGTGTGATGGAAGATGATAAGACACCTGTCCCTGAAAGTCCGTTAAGGCCGCTTGTACCTCATACTTGTTTGCAAGGCACGACTCAAAGTACCAGTTCTGAACAGGTAGAACAATCGTAGTTGGATCACGCCCTGTTAACTCCAAATGGCGTTTTCTAGCCTTTATGATCATGTCAGCAATTAACTCAAATAATCGAGGAGCAGTTTTCCGTGGTCTGAATGATAAAAACATCCATTCTAAAATGTGTAAGGGGTCACTCCATTCAGGATTCCACTGCACCAGGGCACCAAATGGCACAGTTTTATCAGTTAGTACAAAGAATTGTACTAATTGAGACAGATCTGTTCGAGAAACATATTTTTTGTGCATAGATTGCTCCACAATATGGATTGCACTTAATGCTTCCTTATTTAATGTTCTGGGTTCTGTCGGATCATTGGAATTCCTTAACAATTCCAACAATGGTTGCAGCTGCGAATTGGTCAGCCCGAGGTAAGGTCTGATCCAATTCAAAGATCCCATTCATTTCTGTACATCATTGAGTTTTTTAACCTCAAGGTCAAGTTTCACAGGTTGGGGAATAACCTGCTTGTTTGTATCTGTTATCCTCAAATATTTCCAGGGCTCTGTTTTTTGCATTTTCTCAGGGGCAATAATCAATCCATATTGTTGATGAGTCTCTAGTCAAGTTTTCCATGTCACTCAACTGCTCCTTGCTATTTGATGCCAACAAAATGTCATCCATATAATGATAACAATAACTGGTGGGAAATTTTTCCCGTACAGGTGACAGTGCTTGTGCCACGAACCATTGGCATATTGTTGGAGAATTTTTCATGCCCTGCGGTAACACCTTCCAGTGGTATCTTTGTACAGGTTCTGCATCATTAACAGAAGGCACAGAGAATCCAAATTTTTCTTTGTCCTGAGAAACTAATGGTATTGTAAAGAAACAGTCTTTCAAATCTATAACTATGATTTCCCAATTGTGACGGATCATCGCAGGTGAGGGCATACCTGGTTGCAGAGCCCCCATCGTGGCCATAACAGCATTAACTTGCCGCAGGTCATGTAAAAACCTCCATTTACCTGATTTCTTTTTGATTACAAATACAGGAGTGTTCCAGGGGCTCTGAGAGGGTTCAATGTGTCCGGCAACCAACTGTTCTCGTACCAATTCTTGCAGGGCCTTTAACTTTTCAGTTGGCAGGGGCCACTGATCTACCCACACAAGGTCAGTTGTTAAACAGGTTAATTCCAGTGTGGGCCGTTTAATGCCCTGCAGAACAGTGACCCCTGTTAAAAATCCGTAGTAATCTTCACACCTTACTGTAACAAGCAGTCCCTTCCCCACAGATTCGGGGGGGGGGGGGGGGGAGCTGTTGTCATATGGGATTTGACAGTCACCTATTGACCCTCAGGGTCCTACTACTCCCATTTCCATATTTTCTGGTGGCCAGGAATAATGAGATATAATAGTTATATCAGCTCCTGTGTCCAGAGGTCCGGTAAGCGTTACTGTCGCTGGCAATTCTCTTCTGTTGGATAGTGTACAGGTCATCTGTGGTCTTGATGATGAAACAGTCTGTGACTAAAAGACTTGCGAAGGTCCCGTGGAGTCAAATCCTCCATCATGTCGCAACTGTTTTTCTGTCTTAGGAACACAACTCAAAAAAGGTACAAGTTGAGCAATGCAAGTGTCGTTTGGAATGGTTACTGGTGGGTAAGGAGTAGAAATCGGAGCACAAATTTGTCCAGTAAAATCAGCATCAATAATCCTCACATGCACAATTAATTTAAAATGCTACCCAAGTAAGCTAACAATATCCCCGTCAGGTAGATGGTACAGAGGTGCACTCTCCCCACAGAGTACACACCTAAATTCAAGATAACAATAAACGCAGAATTACTGTCTTCTGCTAGAAGAGGTATTTCACCTGTGCCACTTTAAACACTGAGCATGAATAAACAGGCAGCACCCGCGACCCAATGGGCGGGCACTAGGGCTCTGCACTAAGGAATGTTCACTCGTCCTGCACTCCCCCGTACAGAGTCTGCCCTGCTCTCCGTTCCTTGCTGGCCGCTTCGGGTCAGAGGACTCTGCACTGCACAGCTGCAGCTGGGCTGCGCC
Source organism: Athene noctua (assembly GCF_965140245.1). NCBI lineage: Eukaryota > Metazoa > Chordata > Aves > Strigiformes > Strigidae > Athene > Athene noctua. Next base: position 26,228,139 of record NC_134039.1, read on the forward strand.
TCACACATGCAGAACAATCACACAACCATACGAAGAGGCCTCTTAGACTTATCACTCACACAACATAAAATGACAAATACTACAAACAGTAAAACACCGTTAAGAATATAAAAAGCCATTTCTTGTTGATGATGTGGTGCTGACAGACAAGGACGGTGCATCACAGTGTCAGCACCTGCTGTGAAAAACAGCCACTTTTGGTGTTAGGGGGAGGGGGCGGGTGCACGCCGAGAGTGTGGTGGTAGAGGCTGCAGCCGGCCACCCCGCAGCGGGGGGGGCTCAAATGCTGAGTACAGTCGTGAGTGATCACTTCCAGTATACTTGTTATAAATGAGGTTTTTTAAGTCTGTCCTCATTGATGATTTTCTGTAGTTCTTTAATAACAGGAAAATGCCGTCCTTATCAGCAGATAGTGGACATGTGGAAGGGGCTGGTGGCTTTTCTGGAGGTGTTTCAGCTACAACTGTAGGATCCATCCGCGAATCCGACCCACTAGGTGACCTGGCATTGGCTGCAGCTGCCGCGGCAGTCCCATCACTTTTTAACTGTTTCAGGGGTTGATGTACCAGTTGCCATACAGTTAAAAATGACACAGTGATGGCATTCTTCCTTACGGCTGCCTTGAATAAGGCAATCCCTGCCTCTTTCCATGTTTCGAGATCAAAAGCAGACTGTGCCTCAGCAGGGACCCCATTCCTTTTGCACCAGATAAACAAAGTGCACACGGCTTTTTCCTCATCAGAGGGAGCTGATGGAACAGAGGGCTCCACGATGGGAGGTGGAGGGGGCACTGCCTGAGGGGCTTTCTGGTTATTCGGTCTTTGTGGAGGAAACAACTCATCTTGTGCTTCCTCATCAGAGTCCTCATACAATCCCCTCGCCCTCAACCGTGGTCTGCGTTTAGGACGGGCTCCCCCCGCTCTTCTTGATGTAGATTTATCAGAGCGGTGCAAAGTTTGCATAGCGGCACTTAATTCTCCTTCTTCATCACTCTCATTATCACTCTCACCCTCCCAAAACTGCTCTGGGGACCTGCGAAGGACAGTCACAGTGGCTGGAGGGAGCGTCCACAATGTAGCTTTTTTGTTCTGTCTGTTTATCAGCCAGATTCAATGCTTGCAAACTGTCTAAGTTCTTTAGTGTCGGGTTCACCGCCCTCAGTCTCTGTCAGACTCACTACATACTGCTGTCTCCTCTGGAGGAGCTGATGGTGTTAGGTTTGGCATATCAGAATCCTGTGAGGGAGAAGCCCCTCCAGGGTGTTCCTGTATCGGCACAGGGGGAGATGGAGGTGGACGAGAATGCCCCCTGCTTTTTCCCGTCAATGGTTTTTGACCCACCACTGCAGACAGTGTGGGATCACCATAACTGAGCCCAGGACCAAATGATCTAGAGGCAGGAGTGGATTCTTTCTTTCCTTCAGCGTCATGTTCCTTTTCCCACTCCTTCAGCGTCTCAGTCAGCAAGCGCCATGTAGTTGCTAGCTCACACGCTTCTTTTTGTCCTTTTGAAACTTCATCCCACAGCTTTTCTCCTATTCTCTACCACACAGTCACACTAAAAGTAGTAGTTACATTAGCTTCAAAGCCTTGCATCTTACTCCATATTAACATCTTTTTCAGGCTTTGTTCTGGGGTTTTAACCCCTTTCCTTTTCAGAAGGGCTTTCCAGGCAGACAAAATTGTCTCCTCCTCTTTAGTTAGTTGCTGCCCCATATTATATCTTAATAAGTTTTCCCTGATGGCTCACCTTGTACGCGGGTGTCAAAATGTCAGGTCTGGACCAGGCAGAATCCCCTCTGCTCTCAGCTTCACCAGTCTCCGTCTCTGCTGCACCTCGCCCTGCAGCTCACGTAAAATCCCCTATGTTCCACTTGTATCAGATCACGTTAATTGTCGTGGTAGAGACGGTCAAGCGACAATCAATAATCAAGTTAGAAGCAAAAGAAGTTGCAGTTTTATTGTTTTCTACATACTTTATATATCTTTTACAGCTACTGCAAGCTCTAACATAATTGGCTAAACCCATAGCAACGGTACACCCATAGCAACGGTACATGATTGGATAGCTTTCTTAAAGTTTTACTTCTGAACATAATTCACACAGTTCCTTATCTGTGGTCAACAGTTTCATGTTTCTTGCAGCAGATGTTCACTGTCCTTCCTCCTTGTCTGTGGTATGCCCTCCTGCATGCAGGCTTCTCACGGGTATGGGACGATCTGGCCAAGGTCGAATTCCATCTGCTCTGCCAGGCGTTCAGCAGACCCGCTGCCTACCCCGACAGTCTAACTCATCAGCTTGTCTGTGAGAATGTTAAGAGAAACAGTGAGAAAAGCTTTACTAAAGTCAAAGTAAGCAACAACCAATGCTGAAGTCCAGGATTACACATTATCTCTTTGCAATGTGATTGTCTTCTCAGCCGTCTCTTCATCAGAAGACAGTACTGTATTTTCTGTAAAAACCATAGGCAGAGCCAAAGAGTGTGATGAGTGACAATCATAGATGTTTCTTACTCTATTTTCAGTATATTGGGATCACCTCCCAGTGATGAAGTCACATTCCTTTACTAGAATCGTCAAGTTGCACAAGGAATCATTAATTTTCAATGAAAGGAAGAAAAGAATAAACACTTTAGTTGTAATGGGATGAAAAGATTGCTACTTAAAAAAAAAAAAAAAATTCATCTCACAGCATGTTGGCAGGTTGCTGGGGTTATCTGGCAAGGAGGAGGAGAAGCACTGGCAACAAAAAAGGGATTGATATCAGCAGTGAAGCTGGGATGTTACATTTTGGTAATACCATTGTTAATGGCCTCTCATCACTACGACCAGTAGAGGGAAGGAGAGTCACTTTTTATTATATCTTTCTGCAGACTGAAATACGTTGGCAAAAGGTCTCACCTCTGATGGTTAATATCCAGGCATCACACAAAAGCTTCATTTGACTCTTGTTCTAGAAGTTTCAGTCATCTCAATGTGATGTTCTTGCTTCAGATCACCTGACTTTTGCTGAAAATGCTTACCCATGTGAGTGTGTCATCAGCTGAAGGAAACCAGTTTATTAAGTAAATTAATAATAAATCTGCTGGATGATGAAAGAATTAATTCATTCTTGGGAAAGTTTTCTTCAAAGCTACCCCTTGAAAGTTCTGTTATTTGTGTTTTTAAGAATCACACGCAATGCTCTTTCTCTTCATATTGCTACAGAGTGGAAGAGTCGGTGAGAAGATCAGCATTGTCTCAACATTGTCATCAGGGACATGGACAGTGAGTACCTGACAACGGCCTGCTTGGCCTTGCCGATCCCTGGAGTGGAATGTGGTGCCAAGGCTCCTGAATGCAGAACTGTGTGGCACAGCGAGTGCTGTTCTATTCTCCTGAGCACTGACCCATGTGGTGCAGGTAGTGATGGGCTGTTCTGCGGTGCCTGAGCCGTGCAGTACAAAGAGTGCTGTGCTATTGTTCGGTGCCTGGGCCTAGCCAGAGCTGTTAGAGTTAATCGCATAGCCACTGTCAAAAAAGATGGATCGCAACTGTTGCCATAACATCGATGAAGAAATCATGAACCTTAGATAAACTTTGCTTCATTATCATACCAAAACACGCCTCCTGGTGGAAGGCTACCTGCCTCCAAGACTGACCACGGCTCAGACGCCCCTCCCTGCGCATGTGCGATGGCCTCGCTCGAGAAGGGCGGAGACCCCCGAGGCGGAGGTGGAGCAAGGTGTGTTACTGAGCATAAAAGGATGACTTTGGAACAACGAAAATTGGAAGCTTCCCCACCAAGGACCACAACGATTGACGATGCAGCATCAGCTGGGCCCGGGACGTCGTGACATCAGCGGTGGTAGCTATAATCTCTCTCCCTTCTCTCTCTAAAACTTTACTTCTCTCCTTTCTTTCACCCATCTCTATCACATGCTGCTTCACGGGCAACACAATAAAGTTTCACTGTTTTATTACTGCTATTCCCTTTGGTGTTGGTCACCTTAATTTTGCACTTTCGAGATCGTAGCAAACGAACCATCACGAGTCCACCGAGTGGACCGTGACACAGAGGCAACCGTTTCAGGAGCAGTATCTTCCTAAGCAACAGAGGGAGATTTTGTGAGCTTTGTATGAAGATGAAACCAACCCATTACTCTTCTTCTGTGACAGTTCAACAGATCATAAGAGAACAAAGTGTATCTGTTTTAATCTTAGGAAACAGAAGAATCCATTACAACAGACAGAATTGTGGAATTCGGTGAAGAGATTATGGTACTGAATTAATCTCCCCAAATTGGGGTGATTTCTTTTTGTAAGAGTGGGATTTTTTTTTTCCCGTCTGTTTAAATGGATTTCAGCTGTACATTTGAGGCAGGTATGATTGAGGCCTCTTTAGGGATATTTCAGGGGAATATTTATTATTTCCTATCCTTCCCGATCCCAAAAGAAGAATAGTTATTTCTCGTGCGTTACATACTTTAGAGAAATTGAGCTTATTTATTAAAAAATTCAGCTTCCATAGTATTAACACTGGCATAATTTTCTTTCTGTTTGTCTGTCTGCCTATCATAAACTTGAAGCTCATGGTGCATACCTCCCTGTCTATCAGAGATTCATTTTATAGATGTCTTGATTTATAGTAGAGCATGGCTTTACACTTTATGGAGCAACAGGTTAAGGCAGCAGGATGTTCAGCTCTGATATACCAAACATCTTTTCAGGAAGATCACAGTGATGGTTCAGACATGCTTCTAACTAGGAGAAATAAAACCCGGCAAGTTCTGAATTCCAATAATTCCTTTCCAAGGCAAATAAATATTTGTGGAAGTGATGACAATTATAAACACATGCCTCAAGAAGCTGCATCAGGTAGTCTTATTCTTCAAGTCATTGATTGAACTTAGTATTTTTCCTGGTTATGTTCACATCTTGAACACTGGCTAGTAAATGAAAAAAATGTTATGTTGCTTTCTGTGGGAACTATCATCTTATTTCTCAACTAATAGACTGAATGTCATGAGGCTGTCAAAGGCAAGATGTTTTGCTTGCCAGCTTCATCAGCCACAGTGATCTGAGCCATTTTAGTCTTGTGCAGGTGTGTTTGTTTCAGTGATCTTAGTTGTCCGTGGAAACTGGAAATTTAGAAGTAAATTTGTGCTGAAACCTGTAGCCCAGGAAGTTGCTGTGCAGGTGAAAGAAAAGATTAAGAGTGAAGTCATGCAGAATAAACTAAACTGTGTCCAAAGGAAGGGCAGTTCTGAAAAGCAGGCAGCTATGAAAGGGAACGGTTGCATGGTGTAACTGGGATGTCTGGCATCATATTCATCCTACAGTCCTGATCTTGGGGTGGAAAAAACTAGAGGCATTCACAAATACAGTTGGCTATTGAAGGCCTCACAGTAAGAACTGAATGTTTCTGGAGATGTCTGAATGTCATTGTTTGCACCCAGATGTAGTTCACTTTTCCAGAATCGTTGCTGAGCACAATGATTTATTTCTTTCTAGCCAAAGAGTAGAACTTCATGCTGTCTCTTCATTTTTCTTTTGCATGAAATCGTTACTGTCTTGCACACACTGAGGCAATGAAAATTAGACATATGTGATGAACAAAGGCTAACACCAGCTGTTTTTCATCAGATAGCGTTGTGTCTGCAAACACAATCCAATAGGATGAGTGCGTTTACTACCTGAATCTGCTCTGCATATTTTTAATATCAGTAAGACACAGATGGTTCTCAAGCTGTGCATCAGACATCACCAAGATTTAAAAAAAAATTTCAGGACTATGCCTCCAGCTCTATCGACATTAGCATTTGATGAATGATCATTTCAGTTACAGCAATGCTATAAATCTATTCAAGGGAATTTCTGTCCTGGCTTTTACAGATGGCAGTACTGCTTACCAAATGGCACACTGGATATTGGAATGTAGGGAACTAACAAATATTCCACATAAATAACTCAATTTACTTAAGTTAGGCTGCTTATTCTCCTGTTTTCTATCTTTCCTCCAATCCCTTATCACATTTCGGATCTGAGGAAGTGACAGATTTCGGATCTGAGGAAGCATCCCAGAGCGCCTCAATTCTTCTATAGCCTTGTCCTTTTTGGAGTCAGGAAGAGCAGGGGGAGATGAGAGCAAGCTGTCCAAAGGGCCCTGGTACGACATTTTCACTGTTAGTTTCCTATCTGGCATGTTCGATGAGGGAGGATGAGCAGTATCCCACAGAATTCTGATAACAAACAAGTGATCTTTATTTTTAGTTGGAATTTTATGAAAATGTGGAAAGACAGGTATAACAAAATAATAGAGGGAGCATTAGAAGGATGTTTTGTTCTTCCTCCACAGTTTAGCAGAATTTTGTTATATTGTCTATATTTTGTATGTATTTGAAATATACCTATTTTTCCCAGTGTGCATAATTCTGAAACCTGTTACCATTTGATCTGACAGTACTGATGGTTCAGCAGAAAAATCAAAGTATGCTCAAGTAATTATGACCCATGGCCTTTATTGATCTCTTCTGCTTTTTGTGTTATCAAAACTTGGAGCAGGAGAGTTTAAAATCTCCCAGAGAATTTAACACATCATTGTCTCAAATTATCTGGCTCGTGCTTCGACACTGGGGAGGTCTGGTGGGTTGTGCAACACAGGCTTTTTTTCAGTTTATGATCAATGTGACTTAGTAAATCAACTAAATGTATACAATTTTAGGTTGCATTCTTCACCATCTGGGGAGTTAAGTCCATCACATCTCTTGAGAAAGTCACCTTCTTTAACTGTAAACTGCAGCAATGTGAGTATGTCACTGCCTGTAAAAATCTAAAAGTAAAAGGTTAATGTCAGATAGCTCAAAGCCCATGTTTGAACCAAATTACCCTGACTTGCGTTTTTGTGAGAGAAGCTGTAAGGTACTGCTAACTACTTGGCGGTTATGAAAGCCTTCTGAGAGATGTGACAGCAGCAGAAGTTCCAATCTCATTTGCAGGTGCATCAGTTAAAGCTTTAAGGGGCTATTCCTGAAGCTGAGAGGACTGCAGTCTCCACTCAATTATTAGGATCTCTGCTGAAGCTCTACAAATATGCTAAATATGACTGTGAGTCATGAGATGAGGACTCTTCTGGATTTGGAATTGCATTAAAAATTTTGCTAAATAGCCATCAGAGAGTAAAAGTGTTTCCACCTGTTCAGTCTGACAACCTAAATAAAATATCAGTTCTTGTTTTCTCTCACTTTTACTTTTAATGTTCTTGAATATCCTTTTAAAAATCTATGCTGTATGTTTTGGAATGTTTAAAGTTTTTACTTTGAAGGTATTTCAGTAGTCTTAAAATTGATAGAATATGCTGGTTTACTAATCTGGTAGTGCTGGTAACACCACAAACTATAACTATCATAGTTATTGACCATAGCTATGGAAATAATTAACATGTTTTTTACTTAAGTATATTGTATGTTGTGCACTGTACAAACAAACATTTACTTCTTCATCAGCATTTCTTTGAATGTAAATTTATTTCAATTTAAAGACAGTTTATCTTCCCATTGCAGTTTTTATCTCATAACAGTAATATTGTGGATTAGGGATTGTTTTGGCTTCCTCCCTTTTTTTATGATCAGTTCTCCCCTGCCTTACCACACATCTTTCCCCCTAGGAGTTGGCTGACTTACATTGAACTCCCTAAACCATGCAGAATCTCATAAGAAAAACTTCATTGTATTCATTGAAGATTTTCTTTATTCTCTGCTTTGGTATCGCATTTGTTCCTAAAATGCTTTTGTAAAACATTTCAAGTTTATGTATTCTACTAGGTAATTAATAGAAGTTAGGCAACCCAGGAAATCTATCCTGCTAAATTTCATGTATATGTTACATGAAACAAATGGGGGGGGGGGGGAAGAGGATTTTTTTTTTTTCTGGTATGTTTGGTTAGATTGACTTCCATTTCTGTTGCTAGCCTTTTTTTTCTGAAGTGCAAAAAGTAATTTAAAATTACTTAATTTTTATCATGATGGTAACAAGACACAAAATAATAGAAAAGATACAAGATTGTAATTCATATAGGTTAATATATAGAGGTATGAGGGTCTCTTTTAATCTTTAGCTAGAATGTGTCGACCTTGACAAACATGGTGTCACTGGGAATTTGTAGTTTATGATACTAGACATGGAAAGTATATACCAGTACAATTTGTTGTGCTAGATTTATTTGCTGAATATTGAATTAGACCCTCAATAAAGCAGATGCCATCACAGTGAAATACCTTTGACAGATGTGTAAGTAACACTTTTTATTTAAGCCAAGTCCAATGCTACGTGACCTCCTAAAAAAAATTACTTTGAAATGCAGTAGATCTGCCTGTTAATGCATATTTTTCATTTACTCTATTTTGTTCTTAATATTTCAACAGTGATTTATAATGTTTCTGTAATGTGATAATTGTGACTAAATTTAGGATTTAATTCTGTCCCTTTTGTTACTTCTGTTCTTTCAGGTGCCCAATAAAGAGTTGATTCAGTTATGTTCTTCAGAAACAGAAGTTCTAGAGACTTCGAGAGACCAGGGTGCTACTCCCTTTTCCACTAATGAACCTCTCCTCAGTAAGATTTACTTCTCTTGTGGATATTTTATGGGTTGCAGGGGAAGAAATTTCTGATAAATGGCGTAATTTTTGAGTGCACCACTTTACAATTTAAATGTGGCTGTAAAAAGATTTGTCTGTCTGAAGATGATTCTTAAAACAGATATGGTTACCACTGGAAGGGAAACAATAAAATGTGACCAGTCATTAAAAATCTCATGACAACAATAACATCTTGTAACAGAAGTTTACCATTGCATTCTTGCATGCTGCAGTTTTAATTAGGTATTTATTAGTTCTCCTTCCAGAAAAGAGAGACGGGTAAGGAAAAGTATTTTGGTGTCAGATAAGGGAACTGGCTGTAATTGCAGAACTATTGTCCTTTTAACTATCTGTTTCTTAACTGCAAGCTGTGAACAGTCAATATAAAGGGCTAGTCAAAATGTTTCAGAAAGATTTTTTTCTTTTTAGTTTTCTTTTCCCTCATTCAAGCATGCACTGAGGCAGCAGTTAATCTGGATATAGGATTCCCTGGCCCTGTAAGAGGAAAATGCCATTGTATTATTTTTAACATAAAGGGCAAAGTGCTATAAAAGCAATGTTTATGCTTATCCTGTATTTCAGCTCTTAGAAACTTTTCCATCTCCCTCTTTTCTTTCAGTTACTAGAGCTTTATTTATTTATTTATAACCTGTGGCTTTCTTCCAGTTTAGCTATGAGCCTGTTACATAAAAAAAAGCAACCAACCCACAAAAAAAGCTAATCCTCAAGTAAGGGTTTGGAAAAGAACAAACAAACAAAAAAAATCCCCAACATTTTATCCAAGGTAGGCAAGGAAACGTTTTTCATTGATACTTGAGCTAGAGCATTTTACCTTACTGTTGTTAAAGGCAAGAGTATAGTGCTGATTTCTAGAGCTAACACACAGTAACTAGAAAGGTTTCTGGAGTGCATCTGTATAGTACATCAGATGAGAATTCAGGTACATGACTGTGTTTCTCACTAAAGTAACATAAAGTAGAAAGCAGTTTTCCACTTCAGTAATATAAACTTCACTGCATGGGCACAAGTCTTACTAGCTAGCAGTTGGAAGCAGTCCAGTGGATTGGCAAGACTTAAGTCATCTTCTTAAATCAAGTTATCTATGTCTTTATAACTGTCTGTGGACAACTATTATTTCTATAACTTGATAAATTATTTTTTTTAACATTTACATGTAAATGTTTGCCTTGACTTCAAAGTAAGATGCTGTTTAAACACAAATATGTTTTGAAAGTTACCATACTCTCTGTGCTTTTTATTGCTTACCATAATATTTTAATGATTTTATAGGTGGTAATTCTCAGCTGGAATTTGATGCAATATGTGAAAGTGATGACCCTGCTGTGACAGCTCTTATGAATTATTTGGAGGCTGATGGAGAACTTGAGGATCCAGCTGAGCTCAGTGATATACAGTGGGCTTTTTAGTCTTGCTTTCTCAAAATAAAAAGGAATGTAAAATTCATAATGCGTAACAACCATACATACTGAGTACTGTATTATAATTTTTTGATGTTTCATCTGAATTCATACTTACTGTCTATATCTTTTTGAAGACTGAAGCCTTGTTCAGAGAGAGACAGTTTCTGCTGCACCTATGGAAAAATGCAATATTTTTTTCATGATGGATAAATCTTGAAATTTTAATATCAAACCATCTGTAACTGGAATGCTTAAAAGACATTACTATATTTTTGTTAAGACTCTTTAACCAAAAGGTACTGTACAATGTACAGGAATATTTTTTCTCAGTTTTAATACTTAAACTTTTATTTATTGTTTTTGTTTCAAATGGTAGATTACTGATTATCCTGGTTACTTTCTGTAGAACCTACTGTACTTATACAGTTTTAAGTATTTGTAACTATTATATTTCATTGAAATGATGATTTGTACACACTATGGTTGTAAAATAAGGTATTGTAATTTTCAAATAACACAGTTTGTGATTCCTTACCATTTTCAGAAGTGTGATGTTTGTAGTCAGAAGTGAAAATAAAGCATACAGTTCTGGGAGCAAGGATTTGAATTAGATCACCATAACAGTCAGAAGAGAATGTTTTGAGAAAAACAGTCACTTCTCCAGTATGCAACCATAAGGGCAACAAAAAAAAAGCACAACAAAATCTTCACTACTATTTTGTATTATTTTTAATGTATTATTAGAGGAACAGTGCAGACCACCTAAGAAAAGTAATGCTATAACTGTAATAAAGCACTTTGATCTCATCACAGATTTACTAACTAGAGAAGGTAGAATAGATTGTCTTGGCTCCAGTGTGAGGCTAACACTGTTAGTGAAATGTATCTTTTATATCTCTATGTTTTCAGAGAGATTAGGGTGATTTTCTGTTGCTTGAGTCTCTGACTTTAAAATATTGTAATATAGTGCTATCTGTAAGTGAACACTATATAGGATGGTTTCTTTTGAGGGACAGCTTTTGCAAGAGTTGTATCCCAGTTGCAGCAAATTACTCGAGAATATAGCACTTAATAGGTTGTATTAGAAACATATAGCATTAATATATAAAGTGGATCTTTTAACCTCTGATATTAATGGTTTAGACAAATTTTTGCATCAGTTATATGTCATAAGCATATTTTTTCTGGGTTTTGGTTTGGGGTTTTTTGTTGTTTTTTTTTTTTTTTAATTTTATTTGGGTAATGAAAGGAAAGCATTTGAAGATATTTGGTACCCATGTGTATTTTGAATATAGACATTTAAACATAGTGCTTACGACCATAAGCACATGCTATTTGTTTTAACACTAAAGGGGAGCAATGGGCAGCCTGTTTCAGATATTTTTACGGAGGCCAAAGTATGTGAACAAACAGACACAACAGCCGCTGGATGTCAGATGGCTGCTGTGGGATAACTTTCCTTCCCTGAATGAATACAGGATTTTGTTGTGCACTGAATTTCTACACTTTGACAGAGAAGCTTATATGTTACAGATATTAATTGTTTTGCAAATGATGAATTTTTTGGTAACATCTTGTCCAGATTGTCTAGAACAGCTTATTGGATTGATTTTTTTAAGTCTACAGATTTTTTTGTATTGAACTCACATGTGATTTTTTGCATTTAATTTTTTTTTTTTCTTACAGACATGGGGCCAAAATTAAGTGTTCTCTAGCTTTATTAGAATATACTTTTCTGTTTCTTCACAGAAAATGAATTTTGGGCTGTATTGTGGAACAAAATGAGAAAAATAGGCACTTTCTAAGAATTGGTAGATATCTATTTGTATAAATGATATTTGAGAATTTCAGTTTTTGTCTTTGTAAAATGCATTTTCAGTTTTCTGTTTTATTCTAGGAATAAATTCTAAATATAACAAGAAATGCTGTAGCTAACACATAAATAGTAAACAAATAAGATTATACAGACTTTCCTCAGCATAGTTTCTTTTTCAACTGAATTAGTCTGAAAATAGTGCAGGTATTGTTATTGGAAGGAGCATATTAATTCTTTCACAAGATTTATATAACCATCTAGAGTCAAACCACCATTTTTGGGTTCTTCTTGATTTCCCTAAAAAAAATAAAACCAAAACCATAACTTTGAGTCTTTTGTAGTCAGTGATCAGTATTGTGGCTCTCAATTAATTTATTAGATTCTCCCTTTACTGTTCATGAATTTTCCTGGCTTAAAGCAGTCTTATGGGAAAAAAATGTCACTTGTAAATATTTGTGACATTAATACATATTTTTGAATACAGTTGAGATAGTATGTGCTTATTTCTGTTCATATAACAATACAATTCTAGTAACATATGGACAGGTTTTCTTTGTGTCATGGTGCAGGTTATCAGAGGATGTGGTTAAATCAGGTCAATAAAACATTCTTTTGATGTGCTGCTGTTCGTCTGCTGACAGTTCTGCCTAATACTGAATTGAATTACAAAGTACTCATGCTTTCAGATCCCAGGCTCATTCCCTAAAAATATAAATGGGGAAGTTGAACGAATGTGGATTTTGGTAGCTCAAGATGATATTCCCTAGCCAGGGGAACTTTGTAATCCAAGCTAATATGCGTTTTCTAGGTACTAAAAAACCTTGATGTTGCAGCTTAAGTAGGCCATCTCTGGAAAGGAGAGTGCCTCTAGTCATCTTGCTGGTAGGTATGGTGAGTGATAAGGTGTGTGTCAACAGGCTCTTAAAAGCTTTATTAAATTTACCAGGGTTGTACATGGGGATGGGTCAACTAATTTGTTACTGAGGGCACATATGGAATTAAAGATAAGAAAATCTTGATGGGAGAGGTGTTCTGATATAAGCAGCAGCTTATTTGGGAAACCAGTTCCTGTGCTGCCAGGAAAACATGAGAAAATTCTTTTCAGAATTAGGAGCAGGGAGTGAGAATGTGGTAGAGACCAATCCTGTATGGGTATTGTTGGAATGAGAGTGGTCTGGCTGGATGGAAGGTAGCCCTTGGCTGTTGCCAACTTGAGCTAGGTCAGAGGTAGATTGCAGGAAGGCCTGGACTGCTGTGTGGCACACAGATTCAAAACAGGGCTTCCAAATACCCTCATGTTTTACAGTGATGAATCATGAAGATATCAATGTATTAAACCTTAAATTTACATCTCCTGTAACAGTATTTCACAGTTGGTGTTGTGTGAGCAGGGGGGATTGTCCTGGTTCAGCTAGGATAGGGTTAAGTTTCCCCAGCAGGGAGGGGGAAGAGATCTCCAGGTGGGTTATTCATACCATGCTGAGGTCAGGTCTGGCGCAGCAGCGCGAGAAGCTTTCCTTTGTGGCTTTGGTCGCGGGAAGCATGCGGAACGGGCTGTCTGTATCCATTGTGATATTTCTCTGTATATCTTTTGTCTTGTTTACTGTTATTACTATTTGTTGTTGTTATTATCGCTATCGTTGTTATTCAGATTGTTTATTACACTGTTGTATTAAATTTCTTTATATTTTAACCCGGGGTTTGTGCCCTACTTGTGTCCAAGGGTGGGGGAGGGACAATGGCAACGTGGTCTCTGGTCCCGGCAGGGCTTAAAACTATCACAGGGATCCTTTCTGTGCTCTACTGGGTGTAATTGTTTCTTGGGATTCCCTCACAGCAGAGCATCAGTCCATGTTTTTTGTGGTGCATTGTCATTCTGGACTTTTCTGTGGATCTTTTGCTTTTTAGAGTATTGGAAAACTTGGTTTACTCACAAGCACAAAAGGCTAAAGTTAGTAATTTTAGTAATTGCTCCTAGCAATGTGTTCCTGTCCATGATCTGAACAATTGAAGAATTTATTCTTGCATAAATGGTGCTGCTTCTCTGCAGACCCTGACTTCTGGCCTGTTTCACTTAGTCTTTTGATTTCTTTCTGTGGGTGTATTGTGTAAATTCATAAAATGTCCAGAATTCCAGGAAGTAATCATGAGCTGGAAAAGCTTTGTGCCACTTAGGACTTCTCTGAAGATGATAATTTTATTCCCCATCCCTGATGAGAATTATTTTGTTCTGTGTAGATATGGAGGTTGAGAAGATACTTGGGGTTATAGATTCTTGCAGGTTAAAAGATACAAACCCATGTTTCAGGTTTTGAAGGAAACCAGGAAAAAGGCAGGAGTGGTGAATGAGTGGGTGAAATAAAGCAGTAGCACATTTTGTGTGTACCTCATTTCTAAAAGATTGATCTAGATAGCTCCCCTGTACTGTGACAAATGGCTGTCATGATTAGATTTTTCTGTGTTGTTTAATTTTGGCTTAATTGCTCTCAGAAACTTCCTGTCTTCCCTGTGAGGAAAAGACAGACTTCCTCAGACATGACAAAACTTTTCACCTCTTTTGGAATTAGTTGGTTTTACTGGTTCTGGTCCTGTGCTCCTGGGGAACTGCTGTCAAGCTGTATCAGCCTACTACATTGGGGAATAAAAAAAAAACAACAACCAACCAAACAAAAAGACAGTTAAGGGCCCTGACAGCTGTATATATTATGTGTCAGCTTCTGTGAAGTGCTTTTACTGGTTTAAATGAAACCTCAGCATGCCAGATTTATTCAAGGATAAGTTCACATACATGGGCAGTTACTACACATAACTTTTTATTCTTCATTTGTTTTCATGTCAAAACCTCTAGAATTAGTCAAATAATCTTTGGAAATCGTAAAAAGTGTCATATTTCTCTCACAATGCTGGCCCTGAGTGATAAGTTTTCTTCCCCAGCATTTGCAGATCCCAAGTGTATATGACCTGACATCAGTAATCTGCCCTACCAAATTTAGGGAACTTTGGCACAACTGAGAGAAAGTAACATGATTAATGGACTCTTGTAACAACACTCTATCAGTGTGTTTCTAGAAAGGAGTGTAAAGTGAGCAGCAGAACTTGGAACTGTACAGTATCTCCAGGTAATACACAATGCTTTTAAAGAACAAATCTGACTTCAAAGACTGCTTCTTTCATAAATCTTACAGATAGAGCTATGTTGTAGAGAAGACAATAGTAATGGGGCTTTAGTATTTAGACAAAATAATTTGAGTTGACAAAAATTCTTTAGCAGGAGTGGTTCCATCCTTAGATTTTTGTCTTG
Source organism: Athene noctua (assembly GCF_965140245.1). Classification (NCBI taxonomy): domain Eukaryota; kingdom Metazoa; phylum Chordata; class Aves; order Strigiformes; family Strigidae; genus Athene; species Athene noctua. The sequence goes on from NC_134039.1 coordinate 26,243,291, forward strand.
TCAAAATAGGATAAGCAAATTGGTTTCTTAATCCCTCACACTTCATACACATTTGATTTGCCATGTCTTTAAGAGTACTCTTTTATTTTTTTTTTTTTCTGCAAATGTAGTTGCAGTATCAGATAATGTTTTTGTTATCACTGAAGAGATGGTAAAAAAAAACCAACACAAACAAAAAAAAACAGGCATGTGAATTTAGTGTTGTTTCAGCAAGATACAACCAGCTGCTAAACACTTGTGTTTAGCACAGTGCTGAACAATGAATTCAGAACATGGCACAATTCTAGCTTCTAAGGGCTGATTTTTCTTCTATCACAGCTGAAACCAGGGCAACTTGTTCTGAAGAGCTCTGGACTGTTTGCACTTCATTCTACATGGAAGGTAAGAGCAGCTGCCGTGTTTGACTGCTTTTCCTATCGCTGGAAAAGCCACTTCTCTCTGTTTTGGCTCCTGCTATCTTCATTTGCAGATTACTACTTGAATTTGTGGATGGCTGCATCTGATACTGGAAGAGACAGCAAACGTTTCTTATCTTCTGGCTCTATGCTACTCATGGCTACTTAAGTTTTTATTACAGTCCCCCTTTATGAACCCCCAGCTGTAAAACTTCTTAAATCATACAGTTTTTCAGAGCTATCTTGCTTGTGGTTTATTATAGAAATTCACAGCTTGCTCCTAGATTGTCTTTTTAAAAGAAACCATCATGTATTTAGTTTCTTTTTTTAACTCTTGGGGGCGTTTTTATCCAAGTTCTATAAGGAACTTGGTTTTCAGCATAAAAACGTGTATCTCAGAAATCAGACATCATTATTCCAGTGTTCTTACAGTTGTTTTGGTAGAAAGCTATGGGAAACACTCCAGTGTGTGTAAGTTTGCAGATGAATAGAAAGATCAAATGGAGTGAAACTCCAGATACAGTTGCAGCAAAAATACACGTTTTTCACCACAAAAAAAACCAAACCAAAAGGACAGTCAGGACAACTACTTATATAAACCATGTACAGTGCAATTGTATACCATGCTATAAGCACAATGCTTGTAGTAGCGGGGTGGTGGCACAGTGCTCTGTCATTTCCTTTGTGATGAAGCAAAGAGGGCTGGGTTGTTTGTTTTCCCTCTCCATCTTTGCCATTTTTAAACCAAATATTTACTGATTCCGGAAAGCTTTCTTCTCATGATCACTTTAATGCTGTTCAGATTTGGTGAGAAGCATAAGGGTTAGTAACTTGAAAAATGGTGAAGAGGATTACTAATAGCATTCTGAGGGAAAAATATTTTCAAGTGGATTTTTTTCCTGCTTAGACTAATATGCAACTTCTGCCTTTTCAGGCAGTCACTGGGTAATCAGATGTGTTTCAAACTGTTGATTTTAGGTTTCTGTGGATTTGAACCTGCACATTAGCAATCTGGAAGGAGTTGGGAACAATGCTGAGTGGAACTTGCACTGCTGGAATGGCTTGTTTGTGTTAGTAAACATGATGCTTTTTAGAAGGACTGCAAGTAAATATTTCTAACTCCTCATCTTGCTGCTTTCATAAGGTTTGGTACCTTGCTTTAATCAAGCTAAGGCATTAAGACAGGCCAATAGGGAATAAAGCTTTCAAAATCTGGATTTGAGGCGTTTGCAGTCTTGATGACTGTCCCACTCTAATAATTAGAGTCAAAGTTGTTCAGGTATTTTTGGAACAAGAAATTTAGAAGATGTGACTTAGAGTCCAGTAATTTACATTTTTATGTCAGGAAGCTTTTCACAGGACAGAACTTCTATCTTGTTTCAGTAGTCCTAAATCAGTATGCTCTATATCAATAAATAACTGGTTACTGATGCGGAAATTAGGCACATGTGGCACATAGGTGTGGGATGACCAGATTGTCTTTTCCTTGTAAGTGATCAGACTTTCATAGGTATTTCAGTTGGTAACTGATGTGCAAGAAAATTTATGGGCACTTCTATTTGTAATTCAGTGAAATGCCCAGTAATCTTGTGAATGTCAATGGTTGATGAAGCCCTTCGTTGCCATTAAACAACTTGGGAAACTTCTTCCAACCCTTCAAATAGCTGTAATGGGGAATGAGCTTTTAGCTTTTTGAAATTTTGTTTCTTCTGAAAGTTGAGTTTCACTGAGAATGCAGACCAGAATTTATAGGGTTTTTAATGTTCCAGGTGAACTTCAACATTGTAATTGATTTATATTAGTAAAAACAGTACAAACTTGACCACAACAATCAGTAAGATTCTTTGACTTCAGTGTGGCCAAGATCAATATTAAGTATACTTGCAAGATGACTGTTAAAACTGAAGTTCAAAGTAGAATAACAGACTGGGTATAGATCCTCTGTACAGACAGGCTCTATTTTTTTTTGTTCTTTCTCTGCAGTTAACATTGGATAGATGTATAGGCATTTAGATACATAAATCAAAATATATGTAATTCACATAGGCTGCAGATGAGATCATCATAGCATAACTTGCTTTGTCACGTAGATATAGTAATGCATATTTTAATACGACTAAATGGTCTAATTGTAGCTTTTCAGGAACTGATAAATTTAAGTCATGTACAGCTGTTGATAGCTAAGAATCAAAAAAAAGCAGCAATGTTCACTGCACTCAAGGTAAGTGCCACAGTTAATGACATAGAGAACAAGTTATAGTCAAAAAACAGCATTTTGGCAAGATGTTTGTGTCAAAACAATGCAATTAGTTCACATTTCACATAATTTATTTCATAGATAAAAATAAAAAATTAGTACACTTAATTAGTATTACTACTGAGGATTCAGTGTGTTTCTGCGATCTCATGGAATTATGTCTTTCAATATTTTTTAAATTGCATTTCAGCATCTTGGTGGAAATACAAGTCATATTCTAGCTAAGATTTGCAGATGTCTACTTCACGTTTTAAAATTAGCATGAAAGGCCTTGCAAAAAGCGTAAATTGTTCTAGAGTCTTAATGGTATATATTATCATTGCTCCCTTTCATGATGGGTAAATTTAATCACCAGTGAAAAAACTACAGTCCTTGGTAGCTGTTCATGAGGAGTTCTATGTAAGATGATTTTATGAGCTTTAATTTTGAAATAGCAGCCTAAAATCGATTATACATGTTTGATTTTGAGCTGGAAATCATATAACCAATAATTGGTTTTGAACTAGCACTTTAAAAATATCTGCTATGTATGAAAGGATGCTCTTTTTTTTTAAAAAAAAAAAAAAAAATATAGCATTTTCCAGCAGAAGGATCCGTGCTTTACTGCTACTACTAATGATGTGATAACACTGTGCAGTACTGTCTTGAGAAAGTCCAGGGCTAGTTCAGAACAGGCTGGTTTTGTATATGGCACAGTACAGCACCATCAGCACACCAGTGAATCCTAGAAATAATCTAGAATGGTAGCAACACCTGTAGGACGAACTTAATTGGCTTCTCTTCCACCATCTAGCTCCAGATCCAGCTCTACACAGCACTACTCAGTATGGTGTAAACATAGTTTAAAAACTTAATCTCACAGGTATTTTAATGTAAGTAGCTTTATTCACTTGACTAGCTCTGTTTAGAATTAGCCACATGTTTAAATAAGTATTTGCACTTGGGGTGTACAAGTTAGAATTAAATTCCACAGGTTAAATTGCTTCTGTGGTTGGTGGTTAAGTGAAAGCTTGTGGCAGCACAGTAATTCTGCACTGGAAGTAAAAAAAAAACAAAACAAAACAAAAACAAGAAAAACAGGTGGAGCCACAGACAAAAAAAATCGCAAAAAAAATTATCACTTTTTAGCAAAGATTGAGAGCATCAACATTATATTGAGATATCTGTAAAAGTGTAGTTAAAAATTAAATAGAAGTATTCTGCACCTCCGTTTTAAACCTAATCTGATTTTTAGTGCAACAGTTTTAGCGTATTTCTCAAAGAAACAGGATTATTAGCATTAGAAAAACTATTAATCGCATTTTATTCCAAATCTATTTCAATAAACACTAACAAATCACTGAATTCTTTCTACATCAGAGACAACTCTTTGGAGTTCAAGGGCTGTTTGCTGAAACTTCAGGACAAATGTTAATGACAGAGTGAGCAGAGCTTCTACTGTGGAAATAGGAAACTTGGCTGAAGAACACAGCCAGGATAAACATGAATTCAGCCATCGTTTAGCTTAAGCAAAACCATACAGAAATAGCTGCAAATTTTACTGAGCAGATGTGACTTCCCTCTTGTAAACTCAGGATACCACTTCCAGATTTTTAACTTTGCCTGTCAGTTCTCAATGTTACAGCTATTCTTATGATTACTGTGTATTTTTAGCAATTAACTCTCCTAAAACCTGTAAACTGAAATGAAAATGTTTTCCAGTCCTGCCTATTGAAACTTGCACCACTGTACAGGAATAAGGGAAAGATTCATGAGGCCAGAAGGAGACCGAGGAAAGGAGCACACTTCTGTTCACAAGAATGAATTAGTCTCTCCTGAAATTAACCACATTATTTGTAATCTAGCTCAAGATGAAAACTGATCGTTGACTGCTGAAGTAGGGTTTTTTTTCCAAATAGGTCAGATCTTCCTCTACACCTGAATTGGAAGGAAAATTGTTCGTTGGGATTGGAGTCACCCAGCTGGCCTCACTACATACACTGCTCTCCTTAAGCCTTTCTGTGGAAAATGAGTGAGTTTAGTACTCTCACTTGGCTTGTATTTTCAAAGGGTGTAATGGAGCAAGGTGCTGTCTCTGGCTGTACTTCCATGAGAAGCAAAGGCCTAACCCTCTCACACTTCTTCAGAAATACCCATTCTTCAGTCACTTGTGCATACCCATGGTTTTCCATATATAATAAGTCTTGGTGTAAAGAAAAGTGTAAATTTAAACATACTCAACAAGAATCATGTTTGAGTGTTACATGCTACACTCAATCTCACGGTATGTTGTAACAGAGGGGTAACTCAGAGCTGTCTCACATCATCTGCCTTCTGAAATGAGGGAGATTCAAATAGGTTTTTACCTAGTCTCATAATGAGAAATCTGGAGTAAGACTAAATCTACAAAATCTCATTATCTGGCTTTTCATTTGGAGTTAGTTGTCAGTACAGTGGCAGAATTACATCACTTAAATGTGTTTAATTCTGAGAAGAGGAATTAGACCATTGAATCTGAAACCCTACTAGGATATCATGGGTATCACTGCTGTTTGGAGCTCGCCAAATCCTACTGCTGTGGGTTTTTATCTGTAGTTTTGGAAGGTGAGGTCTTTTTTCTTAATCTTTTACTAATGCTAAAATAGCCTGAGTTAATAATGTTACCAACGACGTTTCTCAGTTCCAAGGACTGGCACAACATAAGCTGAAAATAATACTTAGCTTGGGTATTTGTAGGTGTAGGTATGTGTACATTTAGACACTGCAACTTCAAACATTACCCCCAAGCCTACATGTTTCTCTTTTTACAGGAGTACAAATTTTGATATAGACTTACAGACAGCTTTTGTCCCAAGGCTGTGCTACAAGGTCCTAGTGCATGGATTTTTTCATGCTCCCTTTCAACATGCCTCAACTTGAATGCAGAGATACTTCCTCAGCCTAAGAGGATGCATCAAATTCACCTTCACTTCCCTTGGCTGTTTTGCCAAGTTTGCAAACCCAAATTACTCTGTAGCACCAATTGTATTTGTTTTGTAGTATGTAAATGCTTATGCCTCAGACACTGGGGTAGCCTTACTCACAGGTCTTGATCCTTGTTAATTTAGTAGGTGTGTAGTCAAAGGGTGCTACACAGATGAGGGATTTTTGTAATTCTCATTTCTGAAAGCCTCCAGGTAAAGGGTGATCACTGCAATTGGGAGCAGAGAGCATGCAGGAAAGAGAAAATGCTGATCTGAGTCAAAACATGTAAGGAAGACTCTTGGGACCATGATTCCTCAGACTTTTATTTCAAAACCAGTCAGGATCCTAGAGTCAAAGTCAAAAACCTACTTGCTATTTTCATTGGCATGATAAGGCTGAGACTGTCAGCCATGCAAAACTATAATTCTCATAAAATCCCATGCTTTTGGTTAAACTGCACAAGTGAACCATCCTGATTTGGAGTAGCTTTGCTTCTTGGCAAGGGCTGGGGAGGTGGGTGGACTCTAGTGACTTAACACCAGTGTCTACAACTTCATTTGCCCTCATGATGGCTACTGAGAGTTTTTCCTCAACCTCACAAGGAGCTAGGGCAAGCTCTTTAGACACACTAGATTCAAAGATGTGTGTTGATGCAGACATCTCCATAAACCTATGAAAGAGGTGAAAAATAGGAGGAAGCTCTTCCATTGCTTTTTAAAGTCTACCTTACATCACATAGACAAGGGTACTGAATTCAATAATGATGCATTTTAAACAACTAGCCTGGGATACCTGTGTCTAGTTTTGCTGCTTTGCTACAGGCCACCTGTGTGACCTTTGGACTTAACTGAATATTGTCCCTGTTTCCATGTGGAAACAAGGCTCAAAGTACTCCACACTTCAAAGGCCTTTTTTTGAGAACAGTTGCTTTACTGTTACAGTAAGAACAATCATAAAGTGTACAAGGCTGCATTTTTTAACAATGTATAGAGTAGATAGCTACTGCCATACCAATACAAGAAAATCAGTGTTGTAGCTTGTACTGTAGCTCAGGTATGGGATGGAAATTTCTTGTCAATTTGTTAATAAATTAACATATGTTTTGCTGATCGAGTGTCCTGGTTCAGCTAGGATAGGGTTAAGTTTCCCCAGCAGGGAGGGGGAAGGGATCTCCTGCTGGGTTATTCATACCATGCTGATGTCAGGTCTGACGCGGCAGTGCGGGAAGCTTTCCTTTGTGGCTTTGGTTACGGGGAGCATGTGGTGGGCTGTCTGTATCCATGGCAGTATTTCTCTGTATATCTTTTGTCTTGTTTACTGTTATTACTGTTTGTTGTTGTTATTATCGCTATTGTTATTGTTCAGATTGTTTATTACACTGTTGTATTAAATTTCTTTATATTTTAACCCGGGGTTTGTGCCCTACTTGTGTCTGAGGGTGGGGAGGGACAACGACAGTGTGGTCTCCGGTCCTGGCAGGGCTTAAAACCAACACAGCCTTTTTGGCGCACCAACATGGGGCACAAGTGGGTTGAAATAAGAATCAAAAAGGACAGACCCTGACCAGACTGTGTTAAAGCAATCTGTTGGGTGTAATTTTTCTGTTTGTATTTGTACTGTTTGATAAGAAAAGGTTTGCAATGTTGGCCCACTTGCTTGCATGGTAAGGCTGGATTATTCCTTATATCTACTGTGTGTTCCCAGTGCAGGTGTTTGTTGTCGGAGGAAAACGTATAAAGGGGATTTTTTTGTCATACTGGCTATTGACTGCTTATAATGTACTTGTATTGCTGTTCGTGGGGACAGGCCAGTACCTGTTTGCTGCCTGGGCTTTTGTTAAGGGTCGCACCCCCTCTATGGGCAAGCCAGGGAAAGAGATCCTCTTGGGTTTGGGAGTTTCAATTATCCTTGGAGCATGCAGGCCACTGTAATAGTGGCGCAATACTTTCTAAATGCCTGCCAGATCTTGTTTTGGGCCATGTGACACTTCTCTAACAATAGCAGCACCTGGAAACCTGCCCCGAGGTCAGATAATAGTGAGTGGCAAGGTATGTGGGAAAGAGGGGCAAAGGCCTGAGTCGGTGGTCTCTTCCATTGCTTTGGAATTTCACTCCCAAACAAATGCAGAGCCCTGATAAGCTGATGGAGTGCTTAGAAAGGGTGTTGTGATGGTTTGACTCTGGCTAAATGCCAGGTATCCACCAAGTCGCTCTATCACTTCCCCCCCCCCCCCCCCCCCCCCTCCCTTTGTTTTCTCAACAGGGTAAAGAGGGGAAAGAAGATAAACTAACCCTTGTGGGTGGAACAAAAGCAGTTTTAATATAAGCAAAGCAAAGCAAAAGTCCGCGCGCGGAAGCAAAAGCAAACAGATTTATTCTCTACTTCCCATGAAGAGGCGATGTCGGGCCTTCTCAGGAAGCAGGGCTCCAATACGCGTAGTAGTTGCCTCGGAGGACCAAGGGTGACCCCACCCCCTTCCTCCTTTCTCCCAGCTTTATACTGAGCAGACGTCATATGGTATGGAATATCCCTTTGGTCGGTTTGGGTCAGCTGTCCTGGCTGTGTCCCCTCCCAAGATCTTGCCCACCCCGTCCCACTGGGGAAAATATCAGAAAGAGCCTTGGTGCTGTGTAAGCACTGCTCAGCAGCAGCCACAACAGCAGGGTGCTATCAACACCCTGCCAGCTCCCAGCATAAACCACAGCACCGTGAGGGCTGCTATAGGGGAAAACCGATTCCAGTTCAGCCAGACCCAATACAGTCTCCACCCCTTATTCCATACCATTTACATTATGCCCAGGTCCCACATAATATTCATTTATCCATTCCATAAGCTTTCTTCACTCCTTCAGATGTTCACTGACTTGGCTTCCATCTGTCAAGATAGATGCTCAGGACAGAAGTATGCTTGACCGTTGGACTCCAGCACCGGCTAGGTTTGGGTCGTCATTGCACGTATCTGGTTCACTCTTCATCGTTCCTACTTCCTCCATCACTTCCTGCAACATACAACTCATCCCACAGATTACTTTCCCCCCAAGGTTAAATGTTCTTGAGGCACACACTGAGTAGTCCCATCCTCCCGCATTACCCACCAAGTACATCCCGGTCCCTGAGCAAAGACAATCCCATGAGTGGGCTTGCCTTTTCCCAAGGGAGAAGCAATCCACACTGCCTTCCCCAGCCACCTCCCTGTGTGTACTACGGGGACCTTATCTCCTCCCACACTATGAAGGGGGTTTGTTTGGGCAGGACCAGGACGGTTAACAGATCCTCTGGTATTAATTAGCCAAGTGGCTTCTGTGTTGGAGAACGGCTAGTAGAACAAGGCCATAGCTCCCTGCAGGAGCTGGTCACAGCCACCTGAGGTAAACAGAGGAAAAAACCCAGGGTACAGTTATGCTAACAAGGAAGAAGATTCAGGGCTCAGTGATGCTAACAAGGACTGTTGTGAGAGCAAAAAGATAAACTGGGGCCCATTATGGCCTTGGGGGTGATTGAAAAACAGCCCTGGGAGGAAAACAAATTCAAAGGAAGAAAAGTGTTTATGCATACCTGAAATACCACAGGGGGTTGGGATATTAGATGTATCCAATGGCTGGTATATTATAATGTAACCTTTTAAATGTATCCAATAGATTTGCGAGTAGTGTATTGTAGAGTGCTTATATAAGGTGTGATTTCTTTCAATAAAATCGAAGCTTGCTCTATCATTCACATTGAATCGGCTGCTTGCTTTCTCCGCCCGCCGCAAGTGGCGCACTGAACAGGGTTACCCGAACCTGCCTGGTGCAGGAGATGTGTGCCTTCTCCTGAAGCGCCGGGATTTGTAAGTCTGACACTGGAGCAGCGGATCCACAATATTGCTTCAGGAGATATTGCGAACCGAGAGGGCTAATGAGGAATAGGCCGAAGTGGTATATCCAGGAAAGGCCATAACGAAGGCTGAATTTGGGGAAACCTAGGAAAAGTCAGCACTGCTCGTTAGCTACTGATCGGATACTGCTGAAGGTCGTCAAGCTGCGATACAGGAAAGGAATCAAAACAAGTCTGCCCGGGCAGGACAATGGAACAAGAGGTAGCCCTCAAACTTTTACAGCGCTTTTTAGAAAAGCGGGGAGTAGGTCTGTTAAAAGACTTAGCCGCACTGATAGCTCTAGGCAAGGCTAAGGGGCACTTTACAGAGCCAGATTTATTGTTTGAGGAGTCAGAATGGCGCGATTTTGTGGATATATTATGGAATACGGTGATAGATGAGGATAAAGCGGCAAAAAAGTTAATGAAATCGTGGCGGGAGGTGGCTAATACTATTAAACAACATAAGGCAGAACAAAAAATAGCCGCGGCCGCTACTGTAAGGTTGGAGGGAACAGATAAAAATGCAGGACGCATTACAGCGGCCGCAGACTATTTTTCACCCCCCCCCAATCTGGTATTCCCGTGCCAGTAGTGCGGCCGAAACAACCGCCGCATGCGGTGCCGGGGCCGCTGGAGCCGCTGGGGCCGCAAATTCCGCGGACGGCCCCGCTGGCTCCTTCGGCTCCTACAGCTCCCGTGGCACCGGAGCCGTTGGAACAGTCGGGGCCACAGGCGGACCCCTCGGTTCCCTCGGCACCGATGGCACTGGAACGAAATTGTGAAAACGAAAATGGGGTACTTGCACTGCCGGATGCAGAGCCGATAGCCAAAAGTAAAACTCCTCCCGAGAGTAAGACTCCTTCCTCGACCATGCGAATAAATTGGGATGAAATTGCGCGCCATGCAGTATCAGAAAATCAGTTTGATATACTTAGAGATTTTGATCCAACTCAAGCCTTCCCTGTTATGTATGATATGGATGGTGCGGGAGGTATGGCTGGTCATCATGAGCCCCTTGATTGGAAACTTTTAAGTCAGCTACGTAACACGGTTAATGAGTCGGGGCTTCACGGTGAACCAACTAGACAAATGTTAAATTATATTTGGGGTCGTGGGTTGTTGTGTCCTGAAGATATGAAAGGTGTCATGCAATTGATTTTAACTCAGTCACAATTGCTGTTATGGCAAGCTCACTGGCAGTGTGCCTGTGAAATATTTGCACACCAGCCGCGACCGCCAAATGATCCCTTGGCTCAAGTTACTGTGGAGCAATTAATGGGTACAGGTCCATTCTTTTCAGTTGAATTACAGATGCAAACAGGACCTCGAGTTTTGTTGGAGTCTGTGAGACCTCCTAGGGAAGCAGTGAATCGTACAAAAGTTAAGCCTCCATCTCCATCATATATGTCAATTAAGCAGGGGCAAGATGAATCTTTTGGTGCCTTTGTAGATCGAATTACAGCAGCTATTAATCAGGCAGATGTCCCAGAATGGATGAAGGGCACACTGTTACGGCAGTGTGCATTGGAAAACTGTAATTCATCTACAAAGGGCATTCTAGTTACTTTACCAGCTGATGTTGGCATAGAAGATATGCTAGAGCGTATGAGCCGAGTCCCTGCTGGGCCCCAGGCATTTTTAGTAGACGCCATGAACGACCTGGGAAAGAGCTTAATTGAGTCTAACAAGCAGGCTTTTGCTGCGCTTGCGCCTTTAAGGCAGTCTAAACCCCTGCGCAGTAAACCTGCAGCTTATAGATACAAATGTCACAGATGTGGCCGGCAGGGTCATTTTAGACGTCAGTGCAAGGTACCACACGTCTGGTGTCGGAACTGCCGTGCAGACAACCATGATACCACGGTTTGTTTTCGGCTGGGAAACGGGAAGATGAGCGCCCCGAGCCGCAGCGCGCAGACCCCAATGGTGGCTCCTGTGACCTACGTGCAGCCAGCGATCGTCAACAATCACCAGCTCAGCTGCAACCAGCCACCAGAGGGAGCCTTGGCCTGGACCTGGCAACAGCAGTAGATGTCACTCTGCTTGACAATCGACCACAGAAGGTATCCACAGGAGTTATGGGACCTCTCCTAATAGGTGGGCAGCCGTCTGGAGCCCTCTTATTAGGACGATCATCTACTGGACTTAAAGGACTGTTTGTTTTACCTGGAGTTATTGATAAAGACTATGTTGGGGAAATCAGCATAATTCTGCAAACATCATTTCCACCTATGCATGTTCCTAAGGGCAGCTGTGTTGCACAATTAGTACCGCTGCAGCAGATTATGGATGATCGACCCACATTACTGCAAGACTGTGGGTCCGGGGGTTTTGGATCCACTGGAGGACTGGCTTTGTTGACTACCTTTAAATAACAGGCCTGAAGTGACTGTTAATCTTATGCATGAGGGAGAACAAAAGACTTTTTCAGCCCTTCTTGATACAGGTGCTGACATCACTATAATCAGTTCTCATCATTGGCCTTCTCATTGGCCCTCTCACCCTGTGTTGGGAGGGGTGGAAGGCGTTGGTGGGACTGCACAAGTTCAGAAGAGCTGCAACAAAGTTAAGGTTGTAAAGGATGGACAGCTAGCTAGTCTGTATGTCACCATTATGCCACTGCCTCGGGGAGTACAAGCACTTATTGGACGTGACGTGTTAAATCAATTTGGAGTGGTGTTAACCACAGAAAAAACTTTTCAGTGACGGTCACTGCAGGATGGACTTTCCCGATCCCACTGACCTGGTTATCTGATTCTCCTGTGTGGATCGAGCAGTGGCCATTGAAAAAGGAAAGTCTGCAACAAGCACATCTGTTGGTGCAGGAACAGCTGGACCAAGGGCATTTGAGACCATCAGTGAGCCCTTGGAACACGCCGATCTTTGTTATTAAAAAGAAATCAGGCAAGTATCGCCTGCTGCATGATCTCCGAGCAGTTAACAATCAGATGCAGGCGATGGAAGCATTACAACCAGGTCTTCCTAATCCAGCAGTAATTCCTGTGGAATGGCATTTGCTAATTATAGATTTGAAGGACTGTTTTTTCACAATTAAGTTACATGAAAAAGATACTCAACGATTTGCCTTCACTTTGCCTGCAATTAATAGAGAAGCGCCTGCCATGCACTTTGAATGGACTGTATTGCCACAGGGAATGAAGAATAGTCCTACACTTTGTCAGCTATTTGTGGACCTTGCCCTTCAAGAAGTGCGCAATGCCTGGACTGATACAATTATTTATCATTATATGGATGATATCTTGTTTGCCCAGCAGACACCTTTTTCTGTACGGCAGGAACAGTTTTTGCAACAACAACTGGAACAACATTCTTTGGTTATTGCAACCAAATTCAGCGTTCTCCAGCATGGAAATACTTAGGTTGGACAATAAATGAAACACAAATTAGCCCGCAGAAACTGGTCATTCATACAGACATTAAGACGCTTGCGGATGCCCAGAAACTATTAGGTGACTTACAATGGCTTTGGCCTATTGTAGGTATTGATAATGACCAGCTTGAATGCCTGCGTCCTCTATTAAGAGGGACCGATCCTGCCCAGCCGGTACAATTGTCTGTGGACCAGCAACGTACCATTCAAGAAATTGCAGAACATGTCACAACGAGGGCAGTCGATCAGATTGATCCAGATTATCCTATAGACCTTACTATTTTATCAGGTGCACGTCAATTCATAGGTGCATTGACCCAATGCAAAAAGAAAAAGGGGGAGAATCAGATAGCTGTTTTGGAATGGGTATTTACAACAATACAGCCAGTGATGATGCTGCAGACGAAAATTTCTAACTTAGCTGAATTAATACAAAAGGGTAGAACAAGATTAGTGCAAATTACAGGGAAGGAGCCAGGAACAATATATGTTCCGATCCAGAAGAAGGATTTGGACTGGTATTTACAGCACTCACTGGAGTTACAATTGAGCTTGCTGTCTAGCTCAGCAGACGTAAAACTTGAAACTCTGAAAGCCCCAGTATTGAAATGGGTGAGTCTACATGCCTGGATGGAAAAGCCAAAAATAAGTGAGAGACCACTTCAGGATGCTATTACAGTTTACACTGATGCTGGAAGACGCTTGCGACGTGCAGCAGTCACATGGAGCGAGGATGGACAATGGAAACATCAATTATTGGAAGCACAGCCTGAAGACTCTCTGCAGACATTGGAACTAGCTGCAGTAGTCTGGGCTTGCAGTCAATGGATTGATAAGAAACTGAATATTGTTACAGACTCTCTGTATGTTGCAGGTATTGTCAGTCGTATAGAGGGAGCAAGGATACGAGACATACATAATAGAAGGCTCTTTGATTTGTTACAGCAATTACAATCTGCAATTGTGCAGCGAGCAGAACCATACTGTGTAATCCATATCAGGAGTCATAAATGGACTGATGGACTAGGGGAAGGTAATGACCGGGCTGATCGGCTGGTCTCTGTAGCAGCCCCTGTTAGTGACTTTGTCAAGGCAAGAGAATCGCATGCTATGTTTCACCAGAATGCTTGAGGACTACATCAGCAGTTTAACATCACTATGGAGGAAGCCCGTGGCATTGTTCGTGCATGTGCTACATGTAGCCATCATGGCCCAGGACTTGGAATTGGTGTAAATCCACGAGGTTTAGGTCCTTGTGAATTATGGCAGATGGATGTGACACATGTTAATGAATTTGGACGATTAAAGTATGTGCATGTCACTATAGATACTTACAGTAAATACATATGGGCAACTCCCCAAACAGGAGAGAAGGCACTGCATGTAATACGTCACCTTACTAGTTGCTTTGCAGTTATGGGAGTTCCCACCACAATTAAAACTGACAATGGGCCTGCATATTGCAGTGAAAGGGTTAGAAAATTTTGTCAGATGTGGGGAATAAAGCATATAACAGGAATACCACACTCACCAACTGGTCAAGCTATTGTAGAATGAGCAAATCAAACATTGAAACAGTATTTACAAAAGTTTAAGTATATTACTGATGTAGCAGAAAGGCTGTTGAAAACTGTTTTTGTTTTAAATCACCTGTGTGTTTTTTCTGATCAAGAACTCCCTCCTGCAATGATTCATGGAGGAGCAGTGAGAAAACAAGAGAGGGAACCTATGTATGTAATGTACAGAGAATTAGAAACAGGAATATGGAAGGGTCCAGCAGAAGTTAAATATGTGGGCAGAGGTTATATGTGTATCATTACTCCTACAGGTATTCAATGGATTCCCAGCCGATGGACGAGGCCGGCTCAGAAAGCTACTAATGTTCCTGGCAATGATACCAATTATACAAACTGTCCCGATGATGTTGCCGAAAACGAATGTTTGGATCACTTGGGTGACTAAGACGGGACAAAAAGACTTCTGTCTATCTCTGGCTTCTCCTGCTGACCCCTTTAGGACCTGTCTCTTCGGGGTACCCGTTGGCAATCCAAAGGTAATTTGTCAAACATTCAATGTTTCTCCTTGTAAGTTTAATAGCACCTCTCAGGCTGCTGCTGCAGTTATTAACAACTTGAACACTTCTTTGCCATGGGACCCTCAGGAGCTGGACCTACTGGGATCTGTTGTGATTGGAAACAGCTCAGAAAATTGGACTCAGACATGTTTTATGCTGGGTAATTTTAAACAGGGCATTCATAATTACAAGCAGTATAATTTGTCAGGCTGGATCAATGTAACTTCTCATACCAAGGGATTTGATTACCAGAATAAGGGAGATTATTGTGGAACCAATAGTACTTTGGGTAGTGGTTTAGGAGCATTAGGATCATAAGTTAATGGAAAATTATCAATATGGAACAATGGAACTCCTAAAGCTTTTCCTGATGGAGTGTTTTTGATTTGTGGAGACCGAGCATGGGGAGGTATACCACGACGGGCATTTGGTGGTCCTTGTTTCATAGGTCACCTGACTCTCATGGCCCCAGCATTACATCAGTGGGCAAAGCATGTAAATTTGCGTAACAAACGCGATCTCTCAGCCCTTACTGGGAAGTGTGATGATTCAGTTGAAATATGGGGAGTGACCGCCAGAGTTTTTGCCTCCATGGTCCCTGCAATAGGTACTGCTCATGCACTGGCTAGTATTAAGAAGCTGGCTTGCTGGGCAGTGAAACAGTCTAATGCTACCACAAGAGTTATTCGAGAGATGGCTAGCGATGTGGACGGTCTGAGGCATGCTGTATTACAAAATCGAGCTGCCATAGATTTTCTTTTGCTTGCCCAGGGACATGGATGTCGGGATTTTGAGGGAATGTGCTGCTTTAATTTATCTGATCATAGTCAGTCGATTCAAAGTCAATTGCAATGGATGAAGCAGCACTTACAAAAGGTACAGGTAGTTGACAATCCCTGGGACCAATGGTTACACGCTGTGTTTGGACTGTCCTCCTGGCTACAAAATCTCTTACAAGAGGGTTTGCGGTGGTTGGGAATAGTAATATTAGTCATTATAATCATTAGGATAACTTGTTAGTTGCATGATGAAAAGTTTTAGTAAGGTTATGCTTGTGCAAGCTGCACAAAAAGAAAAAGGGGGAATTGTTGGAGAATGGCTAGTAGAACAAGGCCATAGCTCCCTGCAGGAGCTGGTCACAGCCACCTGAGGTAAACAGAGGAAAAAACCCAGGGTACAGTTATGCTAACAAGGAAGAAGATTCAGGGCTCAGTGATGCTAACAAGGACTGTTGTGAGAGCAAAGAGATAAACTGGGGCCCATTATGGCCTTGGGGGTGATTGAAAAACAGCCCTGGGAGGAAAACAAGTTCAAAGGAAGAAAAGTGTTTATGCATACCTGAAATACCACAGGGGGTTGGGATATTATAATGTGACCCTTTAGATGTATCCAATGGCTGATATATTATAATGTAGCCTTTTAAATGTATCCAATAGATTTGCGAGTAGTGTATTGTAGAGTGCTTATATAAGGTGTGATTTCTTTCAATAAAATCGAAGCTTGCTCTATCATTCACATTGAATCGGCTGCTTGCTTTCTCCGCCCGCTGCACTTCTGCTAAATTTATATCCCAATGCTTCCATCCCCCGTTGTCCAATGCTCTCAACATAGTCTTCAACAGTCCATTATATCTTTCAATCTTTCCAGATGCTTGTGGGTAATAAGGGATGTGATACACCCACTCAATGCCATGTTTCTTTGCCCAGGAGTTTATAAGATTATTTCGAAAATGGGTCCCGTTGTCTGACTCGATTCTTTCAGGAGTACCATGTCACCACAAAATTTGCCTTTCAAGACCCAAGATGGTATTTCGGGCAGTGGCATGATTTACAGGGTACGTTTCTAGCCAACCCGTAGTTGCTTCTACCATGGTGAGTATGTAGCGCTTGCCTTGGCGTGTTCGTGGCAGTGGTCCAATATAGTCAATCTGCCAGGCCTCACCGTATTGAAAACTCAGCCATCGCCCTCTGTTCCAGGGAGACTTTACTCATGTGGCTCGCTTGACTGCAGCACATGTTTCACATTCGTGAGTGACCTGTGAGATGGCCTCCATGGTCAGGTCCACCCCTTGATCACGAGCCCATCTGTACGTTGCATCTCTGCCAAGATGCCCTGATGTTTCATGGGCCCATCGAGCTACAAACAGCTCACCCTTACACTCCCAGTCCAGGTCCAGCCGAGCTACTTCAATTTTGGCAGCTTTGTCTGCTTGCTCATTGTTTTGATGTTCTTCAGTGGCACGCCTTTTGGGCACATGAGCATCTACATGACGTACCTTTAGAGCCACGTTTTCCACTCGGGCAGCGATGTCCTGCCACAATGCAGCAGCCCAGATGGGTTTACCTCTGTGCTGCCAATTGGTCTTCTTCCACTCCTGTAGCCACCCCCACAGGGCATTAGCCACCATCCAGGAGTCCGTGTAGAGATATAATACTGGCCACTTTTCCCATTCAGCAATCTTTAGGGCAAGTTGGATCGCTTTTACTTCTGCGAACTGACTTGACTCTCCTTCTCCTTCAGTGGCCTCAACGACTTGTCTTGTGGGACTCCACACAGCAGCTTTCCACTTCCGATGGCTTCCTACCACACGACAGGATCCATCAGTAAAGAGAGCATAACGCCTCTCATCTTCTGGTAACTCGTTATATGGCGGTGCCTCTTGGGCACGAGCCACCTCCTCAGGCAACGCTCCAAAATCTCTACCTTCTGGCCAGTCCATGATCTCTTCCAGGATCCCTGGATGGTTGGGTTTCCCCAGTCGAGCCCGTTGCGTGATTAACGCGACCCATTTACTCCAGGCAGCACTGGTTGCATGGTGTGTGGAAGGGATGTTTCCTTTGAACATCCAATGTAATACAGGCAGCCGTGGTGCCAAGAGGAGCTGTGCTTCTGTATCAACAACTTCTGAAGCAGCTCGAATCCCCTCATATGCTGCCAGTGTCTCCTTTTCAGTCGGAGTGTAGTGAGCTTCTGATCCTCGATATCCCCGGCTCCAAAATCCTAATGGTTGACCTCGAGTTTCACCTAGTATCTTCTGCCAGAGGCTCCATGTGAGTCCGTGCTCCCCAGTTGATGTGTAAAGTATATTTTGCACAGCTGGTCCTGTCCAAACAGGCCCAAGAGCTACCGCCCGAGCTATCTCTTGTTTGATGTGCTCAAAGGCTTGTTGCTGCTCAGGACCCCACTGAAAATTGTTCTTCTTTTGGGTCACTTGATAGAGAGGGCTCACAAGCTGACTGTAACCTGGAATATGCATCCTCCAAAATCCCACAAGTCCTAGGAAAGCTTGTGTTTCCTTCTTGTTGGTCGGTGGAGACATAGTTGTTATCTTGTTGACAACATCCAATGGCACATGACGGCGTCCATCTTGCCATTTTATTCCCAAGAACTGAATTTCTCATGCTGGTCCCTTGACCTTGCTTTTCTTTATGGCCAACCCAGCTCTCAGAAGAATCTCAATTACTATTTGTCCTTTCTTGAACACTTCTTCTGCCTCATTGCCCCACACAATGATGTCATCAATGTATTGTAGATGTTCAGGGGCATCACCCTTTTTCAGTGCAGTTTGAATTAGTCCATGACAAATAGTGGGGCTGTGCTTCCACCCCTGGGGCAGTCGATTCCAGGTATACTGGACACCCCTCCACGTGAAAGCAAACTGTGGCCTGCACTCTTCTGCCAAAGGAATTGAAAAGAATACATTGGCAATGTCAATTGTGGCGTACCACTTGGCTGCCTTTGACTCCAGTTCATACTGGAGCTCTAACATATCTGGTACAGCAGCACTCAGTGGTGGCGTCACTTCATTCAGGCCACGATAGTCTACTGTTAACCTCCACCCTCCGTCAGACTTTCGCACTGGCCATATTGGGCTATTAAAAGGCGAATGTGTCTTACTGATGACACCTTGGTTCTCCAGTTGACGAACCAATTCTTGGTTTGTCTCGGTTTGTACGATACTGCCATCGGTGCACGGTCCTCATAGCAATTGGCACCTGTTGTTCTTCAACTTGCAACAGTCCCACAACAAAAGGATCTTCTGAGAGGCCAGGCAGATTAGACAACTGTTTTACCTTTTCTGTATTCACACTGGCCACGCCAAAAGCCCATCGGTATCCTTTTGGGTCTTTGAAGTATCCCCTCTTGAGATAGTCAATGCCCAAGATGCAAGGGGCATCTGGGCCAGTTACAATGGGATGTTTTTCCCACTCGTCCCCAGTCAAGCTAACCTCGGCCTCCAATACTGATAGTTCTTGACAGCCCCCTGTCACTCCTGAGATCCAGATAGGTTCTGCCCCTCTATAACTTGACGGCATTAGTGTACATTGTGCCCCGGTGTCAATTAAAGCCTGGTACTTCTGTGGATTTGATGTGCCAGGCCATCGAATCCACACTGTCCAATACACCCGATCATCCCTTTCCTCCTCCTGGCTGGAGGCAGGGGCCCTCTATTCCTGTTCTTGGTCGGAGTATTCACTGTCTGACTCTTGCCGTGCCAGGCCGGATGTTCCTTCTTCAGGGTCAAGGGAGGTGATCTCAGTCTTTCTGTATCCGGGAGATCGCTGGTTACTTCCTTGTGGTTTTACACCAGCTACATTAACAACCTTCTTGGATGTCTTCTTGTTGGCCGGGGTCTTTCCTCGCAATTCATGTACACGTGCTTCCAACTTAAAGGTGGGTTGACCATCCCACTTCCTCATGTCCTCCCCCTGGTTGTGCAGGAAGAACCAGAGTTCGCCACGTGTCATGTGCCTTGGCTTCCCTTTCCCCCTGACTGGGACAGAAGAGAAATGATTTCTTGGGGAGCTCCTAACATCCAGGGCACTCGCCCGTAGAGATGAGGAGGTACCAAGACTCTCTTCAAAGTTCTGAAGCCAGGAAGAGACTGCCTCCACAGTTGGTGTACATCTTAGTCCTTCTCCTGCATCCATTTCTGGATAGTACATTGCGGTCAAGCCGGCAGAATAAGAGGATGGCGCACCTTTAATCACCTTCCTCCACATGGCCCGTGTGCATGGGACATCCTCTGGATTTTTAGGGGCTTCATCATTATCTGGATCACCATAGATGACTTCCATCACTGCTAATTCTCTCAGGTACTGGACACCTTCATTTGCAGTAGCCCATTCCCTGGGGTGTTGTCCATAAGATCTTCCTTGAAAGGATACCTTGCTTTAACACTTGAAAGGAGTCGTCTCCACAGACTGCAAATTGCTGTCTCTTTTCCAATTCCCCTTTCAATTCCTCGA
The DNA here is from genome assembly GCF_965140245.1 of Athene noctua. Classification (NCBI taxonomy): domain Eukaryota; kingdom Metazoa; phylum Chordata; class Aves; order Strigiformes; family Strigidae; genus Athene; species Athene noctua. The sequence goes on from NC_134039.1 coordinate 26,263,455, forward strand.
TTTCTAGCAAGGGAACCCAGCTGTTGGGCTTCCTTACCTTCCAGCTGTTGAGCATCTGCCCCATTATCCCAGCATCGCAGCAGCCAGGCAGCGATCCGCTCACCTGACTGGCGGCAATAGTCTTTTCGCAGATCTCACAGTTCTGATGATGTCAGGGACCGGGTAGTTTCTGCCTCCTGTTTCAGTTCTGTTATTCCCTCTTCTGATACCTTTGCTGAAGGACCAGCTTCTTCCTCCTCTTTCTCCTCCCTTATTAATCGAGGGTATGGGCCTGTTGTTCTCCTTGTCCATTGTTTCTTTTTTACTACTGGGGCAATCTCTGTTGCTATTATTGTTTGAGTTCCCATGTCAACCACAGTCCTTTGAGAGTGCTGAACTGCGGCTCGATAAGCACAGGCCAGGCCCCAGTAAAGTGCTAGAAGTTCCTGATTCTCATTGGGATAGGCAAGACACCCCTCTATCAGGTAATGTGTCAATTTTGTGGGGTTGCTTGCCTGTTCAGGGGTGAGATCCCAGGCTACAGGAGGTGATAACCGTCCTAGGAATCTGCCCAACTCCTTCCACTCTTCCTGCCACCCAGGAACAGGCTGCCTCAGAGCACATTTTGGCACCGATTCACTCAAAATTTGCGTTCTCTTACACCAAGAGCATACCGAGCTCCACAAAACCCACAACAGGCGAACAACATTAATAAAGAGTATCAATGAGCTAACATAAGGATGCCTAAGTATCTCGGGAGCCTGCAAAATAAAACCACTCATGATGTTCCCGATTCCTTGCAGCATGTTCCTGAGCTTAAAAAAAAAAAGATAAGCAGCGCAACAAACAAGACCGTGACCAGCACAAGAGCTTGTTGCTTAATAACTACTATAGCTACAGCACATTTAATATAAAACTGCCGTTGTTTGGCCCCACGTTATGCGCCAGAATAGACTGTCATGGTTTGACTCTGGCTAAATGCCAGGTATCCACCAAGTCGCTCTATCACTTCCCCCCCCCCCTCCCCCCCTTCCCTTTGTTTTCTCAACAGGGTAAAGAGGGGAAAGAAGATAAACTAACCCTTGTGGGTGGAACAAAAGCAGTTTTAATATAAGCAAAGCAAAGCAAAAGTCCGCGCGCGGAAGCAAAAGCAAACAGATTTATTCTCTACTTCCCATGAAGAGGTGATGTCGGGCCTTCTCAGGAAGCAGGGCTCCAATACGCGTAGTAGTTGCCTCGGAGGACCAAGGGTGACCCCACCCCCTTCCTCCTTTCTCCCAGCTTTATACTGAGCAGACGTCATATGGTATGGAATATCCCTTTGGTCGGTTTGGGTCAGCTGTCCTGGCTGTGTCCCCTCCCAAGATCTTGCCCACCCCGTCCCACTGGGGAAAATATCAGAAAGAGCCTTGGTGCTATGTAAGCACTGCTCAGCAGCAGCCACAACAGCAGGGTGCTATCAACACCCTGCCAGCTCCCAGCATAAACCACAGCACCGTGAGGGCTGCTATAGGGGAAAACCGATTCCAGTTCAGCCAGACCCAATACAGGTGTGTTACCAATCTGGCAAAATCCAGGACACACAACTCACTGCGATGTGTTGGGGACTTGCCCATGCCTACCGTGTCCTCTTTAATACCACCCACTGCCCTTAAGGGGGAGAAAGGCCTGCAGGATGTGAGAATGAACTTACTGGCACAGCAGCTGGGCCAGAGAAACAGGCAGAGCCAATATCAGTTGCCTCCACCAGCACAGCAGCTGAGGCAGAGAGCCAGCCAGTGCTGGTATCAGTCGCCCCGATACAGAAAAACAAATATACCAGAAAGTCAGTTCGCAAACTGGGAGATGGGGATGAGCCAGGCCCAGCATGGGAACAGTGGTGATCATCTGATCGCTACCCCCTAATGAGTTGTGAGATAGGCAGAGAGATTTCGGCCGCCTGGGAGGCAAGCACATTTGCACCTAGCTGCTCCAATGATGGGACACTGGAGTTAGTGCTTTTGAGATGGAGGGGAGAGAGGCCAAGCAGCTGGGATCTTTGGCCAAGGAGACTGGCACTGATAGGGAAATAGGGAAACAGACTCAAACCCTCAGCCTTTGGAGGTAACTCCTGCTCAGCGTAAGGGAGAGGGACCCCTACAAGGATGATATCCTATGTCAGCTAAGCAAATGGACCAACGTTGAGAAGGGAATTCAGAATCTCAGGGAACTAGCTGTGTTTGATATGATCTATTGTGATCTGAATGACGAGCAGTCACCCATGGACCCAGATCAGGTCCCTTCACACACCTGATGTGGTGAATGTTCCTGAAGAGTGCACCAGAAGCACACTCGAAAGCACTGGCAATAGTGTACTGGTGGACAGACCCCCACACTCTGACAGTGGATGGAGTGGTTGGCAAGCTCTGGCAATATGAAGGAAATCTCCTTCATCTCAGCATTCCTGGGTCTCAGCTGTGGAGGAACTGTCTCAGAGGGTCCAGAAAATGGAAGAGGACATGTCCTACATTCCACCTACACGGGCTAATGTCTCAGCCATTAGAAGTAAACGTTTCCCCCCCCAAGAGAAAGGCAGCAGAAGGTACACACCATGAGACACCCTGTGGTTTTTCCTCCTTGACCATGGAGAAAACATGAGGAGGTGGGATGGACAGCCCACTGCCGCCCTAGCTGCACGAGTAGAGCAGCTGAAAGGGAAGACCGCCACAAAAGGGAAGTCCTCCAAGAAAAGCACAGCTCCAGTGTCCAGTCGGAAATCGCCCGGACAGAATAGAATGGCCAACGTTATGTCTGACCCTCTTGAGGGGACCAGTAAATCATTCTTACAAGAAGTGAGTGATGATGATCAGGATTAGAGGGGCCCTGCCTCCAGCCAGGTGTAGGAAAGGGATAATCAGATTAACTGGACAGTGTGGATCCGATGACCTGGCACACCAGACCCACAAGAATATAAGGCTTTGGTGGACACTAGCGCTCAGTGCATCCTGATGCCATCGAGCTACAGTGGGGTTGAATCCATCTGCATCTCTGGAGTGACAGGGGGATCCCAGCAGCTGACCCTATTGGAAGCTGAAGTGAGCCTGACTGGGAAGGACTGGCATAAGCACCCCATTGTGACTGGCCCAGATGCCCCGTGCATCCTGGGCATGGACTATCTCAGGAGAGGGTACTTCAGAGACCCAGAAGGGTACTGGTGGGCTTTTGGTGTAGCTGTCCTGGAGGAGGTTGAACAGTTGTCCACCTTACCCGGCCTCTCAGAGGATCCCTCAGTAGTGGGGCGGCTTAAGGTTGAGGAGCAGTGAGTGCCGATTGCTACTAGGACGGTGCATTGGCGGCAGTACCACACCAACCGAGATTCCCTGGTCCCCATCCATCAGCTGATGCGTCAACTATAAAGCCAGAAGGTGATCAGCAAAACTCACTCACCCTTCAACAGTCCTATATGGCCAGTGAGAAAGCCTAATGGCGAATGGAGGCTAACTGTGGACTACCGTGGCCTGAATGAAGTTAGGCCAGCAATGAGTGCTGCAGTGCCGGACATGCTAGAGCTCCAGTATCAACTGGAGTCGAAGGCAGCCAAGTGGTACGCCACAACTGACATTGCTAAGGCATTCTTCTCTATTCCAATAGCGCCAGAGTGCAGGCCACAGTTTGCGTTCACTTGGAGAGGCATCCAGTACACATGGAATCGATTGCCCCAGGGCTGGAATCACAGCTCCACCATTTGCCATGGACTGGTCCATACCGCACTGGAGAAAGGTGGGGCTCCAGAACACCTGCAGCACATTGATGACATCATTGTATGGGGGGACACAGACAAGGAAGTCTTTGAGAAAGACAAGAAGATAATTGAAATCCTCCTGAATGCCGGCTTTGCCATTAAGCCAAAGAAAGTTAAGGGGCCTGCAAGGGAAATTCAATTCCTAGGAATAAAATGGCAAGATGGGCGTCGCCACATCCCAATGGAGGTAATAAACAAGATAACAGCCATGGCCCCACCAACCACTAAAAAGCAGACTCAGTTTCTCCTGGGTACTGTGGTGTTCTGGAGGATGCACATCCCAAACTACAGCCTGGTTGTGAGCCCTCTCTACCACGTAACCCCCAAGAAGAACGATTTTGAATGGGGCCCTGAGCAACAACAATCCTTTGAACAAATGAAGCGGGAGATTGCCCAAGCAGTAGCCCTCGGGCCAGTCCGGGAAGGGTAGGAGGTTAAGAACATGCTCTACACCGCAGCCAGGGAGAATGGCTCTACCTGGAGCCTCTGGCAGAGATCACCTGGGAAAACCCGAGGCCCGACCTCTAGGCTTTTGGAGCCAGGGATACAAAGGCTCTGAAGGTAATTATACACCAACTGAGAAGGAGATACTGGCAGCATACAAAGGATTTTGGGCTGCCTCCAGAAGTGGTCGGCACGAAACACAGCTCCTCCTGGCACCCCGACTGCCGGTGCTGGGGTGGATACTCAAAGGAAAGTCTTCCTCCACTACACATCATGCAACAGATGCCACGTGGAGTAAATGGGTTGCGTTGATAATACAATGGACTCAAATATGGAACCCCAGCCGCCCAGTGATAATAGGGGTGATCATGAACTGTCCAGAGAGCAAAGATTCCAGGATGTCACCAGAATAGGAAGTGGCACGTGCTAAGGAGTCCCCACCTCATAACGAGCTGCCGGATGAGGAGAAGTGATATGCCCTGTTCACTGATGGGTCTTGTTGCACTGTGGGAAAACATTGACGATGGAAGGCTGCTGTATGGAGTCTCACACGACGGGTCACTGAAGCTGCTGAGGGACAGGGTGAATCGAGCCAGTTTGCAGAGGTGAAAGCCATCCAGCTTGCTTTGGATATTGCTGAGCAGGAAAAGTGGCCGAGGCTCTACCTTTACACCAATTCGTGGGTGGTGGCAAATACCCTGTGGAAATGGTTGCAGCAATGGAAAAAGAGCAACTGGCAACGTAAAGGTAAAACAGTCTGGGCTGCTGAGGTGTGGCAGGACATTGCAGCCCGCGTGGAAAACCTCCTTGTGAAGGTGCACCATGTGGATGCCCATGTACCCAAGAGTCAGGCCACTGATGAACATCAACACAACCAGCAGGCAGACCAAGCTGCTAAGATCAGAGTGGCTCAGGTGGACTTGGACTGGCAGCGCAAAGGTGAACTGTTCATAGCCCGGGGGGTCCATGAGACATCCGGCCACCAAGGTAGAGATGCAGCATACAGGTGGGCTCGAGATCGAGGGGTGGACCTCACTATTGACACTATTGCAGAGATCATACACGGATGTGAGACGTGTGCTGCAATCAAACATGCCAAGCACGTGAAGGCCCAGCGGAATGGAGAGCGATGGCTGAAATATAGATATGGAGAGGCCTGGCAGATTGACTATATCACACTGCCGCAGACCCGCCAAAGGAAGCGCCACGTGCTCGCAATGGTGGAAGTAACCACTGGATGGGTGGAAACTTACCCAGCACCCCACGCCACCGCGTGGAACACCATCCTGGGCCTTGAAACCCAAATCCTGTGGCGACATGGCACCCCAGAGAGAATTGAATCAGACAACGGGACCCACTTCCGAAATAATGCCTGGGCAGAAGAGCACGGTATCTAGTGGGTCTACCATATCCCCTACCACGCACCAGCCTCTGGAAAGATCGAGCGCTACAATGGACTGTTAAAAACCACATTGAAAGCATTGGGAGGTGGGACCTCCAAAGACTGGGACATGCATCTAGCAAAGGCCACCTGGCTAGTCAACACAAGAGGATCTGCCAGTTGAGCTGGCCCGGCTCAGTCGAAACCTCCACTTGCTGTAGATGGGGATAAAATCCCTGTGGTGTATATGAGGAATATATTGGGGAAAACGGCCTGGTTTAGTCCTGCACCAGGCAAAGGTAAAAGCAAACCCATCCACGGGATTGCTTTTGCTCAAGGACCTGGGTGTACCTGGTGGGTGATGCTGGACAATGGAGAGGTCCGATGCGTACCACAGGGGGACTTGATTCTGGGTGACAACATGCCGTGAATTATGCTGTGCCTTTGTAATTTGTTATTTTGTTATTGTTAACTGCTAAAAGGCAGCTGGACATGATGAAGATGGTATAGAATAAAGGTGTGGATTATGTCCTGGTTCATCTAGGATAGGGTTAAGATTCCCCAGCAGAGAGGGGGAACGGATCTCCAGCTGGGTTATTCATACCATGCTGATGTCAGGTCCAGATGCAGGAGTGCAGGAACTTTTTCCTTTGTGGCTTTGGTGCGGGGGAGCACACGGTGAGCTGTCTGTTAGTCTTGCAGTATTGCTCTGTATATCTTTTGTCTTGTTAACTGTTAATAATGTTTATTGTTGTTATCATTGCTACTGTTATTGTGCAGATTGTTTATTACACTGTTGTATTAAATTTCTTCTTAGTTTAACCCGGGGTTTGTGCCCTAGTTGTGTCCGAGGGTGGGGGAGGGAAAATGGCAACGTGGTCTCTGGTCCCGGTAGGGCTTAAACCAACACAGCATCGAACCTCTCCATTGTACAACATCACCCACCAGGTACACCCAGGTCCTTGAGCAAAAGCAATCCCGTGGATGGATTTGCTTTTACCTTTGCCTGGCACAGGACTAAACCAGGCCATTTTCCCCAATATATTCCTCATGCACACCAAAGGGACTTTATCCCCATCTACAGCAAGTGGAGGGTTTGACTGAGCCGGGCCAGCTCGACTAGCAGATCCTCTTGTGTTGACTAGCCAGGTGGCCTTTGCTAGATGCATGTCCCAGTCTTTGGAGGTCCCACCTCCCAATGCTTTCAATGAGGTTTTTAACAGTCTATTGTAACGCTCGATGTTCCCAGAGGCTGGTGAGTGGTAGGGGATATGGTGGACCCACTAGATACCGTGCTCTTCTGCCCAGGCATTATTTCGGAAGTGGGTCCCGTTGTCTGACTCAATTCTCTCTGGGGTGCCATGTCGCCACAGGATTTGGGTTTCAAGGCCCAGGATGGTGTTCCACGCGGTGGCGTGGGGTGCTGGGTAAGTTTCCACCCATCCAGTGGTTACTTCCACCATTGCGAGCACGTGGCGCTTCCTTTGGCGGGTCTGCGGCAGTGTGATGTAGTCGATCTGCCAGGCCTCTCCATATCTATATTTCAGCCATCGCTCTCCATTCCGCTGGGCCTTCACGTGCTTGGCATGTTTGATTGCAGCACACGTCTCACATCCGTGTATGATCTCTGCAATAGTGTCAATAGTGAGGTCCACCCCTCGATCTCGAGCCCACCTGTATGCTGCATCTCTACCTTGGTGGCCGGATGTCTCATGGACCCCCCGGGCTATGAACAGTTCACCTTTGCGCTGCCAGTCCAAGTCCACCTGAGCCACTCTGATCTTAGCAGCTTGGTCTGCCTGCTGGTTGTGTTGATGTTCATCAGTGGCCTGACTCTTGGGTACATGGGCATCCACATGGTGCACCTTCACAAGGAGGTTTTCCACGCGGGCTGCAATGTCCTGCCACACCTCAGCAGCCCAGACTGTTTTACCTTTACGTTGCCAGTTGCTCTTTTTCCATTGCTGCAACCATTTCCACAGGGTATTTGCCACCACCCACGAATTGGTGTAAAGGTAGAGCCTCGGCCACTTTTCCTGCTCAGCAATATCCAAAGCAAGCTGGATGGCTTTCACCTCTGCAAACTGGCTCGATTCACCCTGTCCCTCAGCAGCTTCAGTGACCCGTCGTGTGAGACTCCATACAGCAGCCTTCCATCGTCAATGTTTTCCCACAGTGCAACAAGACCCATCAGTGAACAGGGCATATCACTTCTCCTCATCCGGCAGCTCGTTATGAGGTGGGGACTCCTTAGCACGTGCCACTTCCTATTCTGGTGACATCCTGGAATCTTTGCTCTCTGGACAGTTCATGATCACCCCTATTATCACTGGGCGGCTGGGGTTCCGTATTTGAGTCCATTGGGTTATCAACGCAACCCATTTACTCCACGTGGCATCTGTTGTATGATGTGTGGAGGAAGACTTTCCTTTGAGTATCCACCCCAGCACCGGCAGTCGGGGTGCCAGGAGGAGCTGTGTTTCGTGCCAACCACTTCTGGAGGCAGCCCGAACTGCTTCATACGATGCCAGTATCTCCTTCTCAGTTGGTGTATAATTACCTTCAGAGCCTTTGTGTCCCCAGCTCCAAAAGCCTAGAGGTCGTGCCTCGGGTTTCCCCAGGTGATCTCTGCCAGAGGCTCCAGGTAGAGCCATTCTCCCTGGCTGCAGTGTAGAGCATGTTCTTAACCTCCTACCCTTCCCGGACTGGCCCGAGGGCTACTGCTTGGGCAATCTCCCGCTTCATTTGTTCAAAGGATTGTTGTTGCTCAGGGCCCCATTCAAAATCGTTCTTCTTGGGGGTTACGTGGTAGAGAGGGCTCACAATCCGGCTGTAGTTTGGGATGTGCATCCTCCAGAACACCACAGTACCCAGGAGAAACTGAGTCTGCTTTTTAGTGGTTGGTGGGGCCATGGCTGTTATCTTGTTTATTACCTCCATTGGGATGTGGCGACGCCCATCTTGCCATTTTATTCCTAGGAATTGAATTTCCCTTGCAGGCCCCTTAACTTTCTTTGGCTTAATGGCAAAGCCGGCCTTCAGGAGGATTTCAATTATCTTCTTGTCTTTCTCAAAGACCTCCTTGTCTGTGTCCCCCCATACAATGATGTCATCAATGTGCTGCAGGTGTTCTGGAGCCCCACCTTTCTCCAGTGCGGTATGGACCAGTCCATGGCAAATGGTGGAGCTGTGGTTCCAGCCCTGGGGCAATCGATTCCATGTGTACTGGATGCCTCTCCAAGTGAACGCAAACTGTGGCCTGCACTCTGGTGCTATCGGAATGGAGAAGAACGCTTTAGCAATGTCAGTTGTGGCGCACCACTTGGCTGCCTTCGACTCCAGTTCATACTGGAGCTCTAGCATGTCCAGCACTGCAGCCCTCATTGCTGGCCTAACTTCATTCAGGCCACGGTAGTCCAGTTAGCTTCCATTTGCCATTAGGCTTTCTCACTGGCCATATAGGACTGTTGAAGGGTGAGTGAATTTTGCTGATCACCTTCTGGCTTTCTAGTTGGCGGAGCAGCTGATGGATGGGGACCAGGGAATCTCGGTTGGTGTGGTACTGCCGCCAATGCACCGTCCTGGTACCAATCGGCAGTCGCTGCTCCTCAACCTTAAGCTGCCCCACCACTGAGGGATCCTCTGAGAGGCCGGGTAAGGTGGACAACTGTTCAACCTCCTCCAGGACAGCTACACCAAAAGCCCACCAGTACCCTTCTGGGTCTCTGAAGTACCCTCTCCTGAGATAGTCCATGCCCAGGATGCACGGGACATCTGGGCCAGTCACAATGGGGTGCTTATGCCAGTCCTTCCCAGTCAGGCTCACTTCAGCTTCCAATAGGGTCAGCTGCTGGGATCCCCCTGTCACTCCAGAGATGCAAATAGATTCAACCCCACTGTAGCTCGATGGCATCAGGGTGCACTGAGCGCTAGTGTCCACCAAAGCCTCATACTCTTGTGGGTCTGACGTGCCAGTCCATCGGATCCACACTGTCCAGTTAATCTGATTATCCCTTTCCTACACCTGTCTGGAGGCAGGGCCCCTCTAATCCTGATCATCATGACCCACTTCTTGGAAGAATGATTTACTGGTCCCCTCAAGAGGGTCAGACATAATGTTCACCATTCTGTTCTGCCTGGGGGATTTCTGACTGGACACTGGAGCTGTGCTCCTCTTAGAGGACTCCCCTTTTGTGATGGTCTTCCCTTTCAGCTGCTCTACTCGTGCAGCTAGGGCGGCAGTGGGCTGTCCATCCCACCTCCTCATGTTTTCTCCATGGTCAAGGAGGAAAAACCACAGAGTGCCTCGCGGTGTGTACCTTCTGCTGCCTTTCTCTTGGGTGGGGAAACGTTTACTTCTAATGGCTGAGACATCAGCCCTTGTAGGTGTAACGCAGGACATGTCCTCTTCCACTTTCTGGAGCCTCTGAGACAGTTCCTCCACAGCTGAGACCAGGGATTGGTGAGATGAAGGGAGATTTCCCTCATATTGCCGGAGCTTGCCAACCACTCTATCCACTGTTAGAGTCTGTGTGTCTGTCCACCAGGACACTATTGCCAGTGCTTTTGAGTGCGCTTCTGGTGCGCTCTTCAGGAACATTCGCCACATCAGGTGTGTGCAGGGGGCCTGATCTGGGTCCATGGGTGACTGCTCATTATTCAGATCACCATAGATCATATTAAACACAAACAGTTCCCTGAGGTTCTGAATGCCTTTCTCAATGCTGGTCCATTTGCTCAGCTGACATAGGATATCATCCTTGTAGGGGTGCCTCTCACTTACACTGAGCAGGAGTCGCTTCCAAAGGGTGAGGATTTGAGCCTGCTTCCCTATTTCCCTATCAATGCCAGCGTCCTTGGCCAAAGACCCCAGCTGCTTGGCCTCTCTCCCCTCCATCTCAAAAGCACTGGCTCCATTGTCCCAGCATCGGAGCAGCCAGGTGCAAATCTGCTCGCCTCCCAGGCAGCCGAAATCTCTCCGAATATCTCGCAGCTCAGTCGGGGACAGAGATCAAACAGTCACCTCTGGTCCTTCCTCCTGTTCCCCTGATGGGCCTGGCTCATCCTCATCCCTCACTCTGCGAACAGACTTTCTGGTATATTTTGTTTTCTCTACTGGGGCGACTGACACTGGCACTGCCTGGCTCTCTGGCCCAGTCTGTGTGCTGGTGGATGCGACTGGCACTGGCACTGCCTTCCTCTCTGGCTCAGTCTGTGTGCTGGTGGAGGCAACTGAGACTGGCTCTGCCTGTGCCCCCGGTTCAGATATTGTTTGTGTGGCCTTTTCTTCCATTTGAGGGCAGTGGGTGGTATTAAAGAGGGCACGGTATGCATGGGCAAGTCCTCAACACATTGCAGCGATTTGTATCTCCTGGGTTTTACCCGTTTGGTAACACACCCTTTCTAAGCACTCCATCAGCTTATCAGGGCTCTGCATTTGCTCAGGAGTGAAGTTCCAAAGCATTGGGGGTGCCCACTGACTCAGGCCTTTGCCCATCTTTTCCCACACCCCTTGCCTCTCACTGTCATCTGACCTCAGGGCAGGTTTCCGGGCACTGCTATTGTTAGAGACGCATGGCCAAAACCGAAATCAGGCAGGCATTCAGAAGGCATAGTGCTGCAATCACAGTGGCCTGCAGGCTCCAAGGATAATTTAAACTCCCCAACGCCAAGAGGATCTCTTCCCCTGGCTCACCCACAACGGGGGTGGTACCCCTAACAAAAGCCCAAAGGGCAAACAGGTACCGGCCCGCCTCCCCGCACAGCGATGCAAAGGCAGCATAAGCGTTCGATAGCCCATATAACAACATAAGACCTTTTATACATTTTCCACTGTAAAATCACTGGGATTATACACTGGATATAAGGATTAATCCAGCCCCACCACGCAAGCAAATGGGCCAGCATTGCAAACATTTTCTTATCAAATAAACACGAATACAAACAGAAAGATTACACCCAACAGATTGCTCTATCACACTCTGGTCAGGGTCTGCCCCACGTTGGTGCACCAATTTTTAATGTGCAGGTTTAGCTCCTGCCGGGATCGGAGAGCACGTTGCCGTTGCCCCTCCCGCACCCGCGGCCGGTCGGGCTGGAAGTTAGGCACAGACCCGGGCTAAAGTAACAAGAAATTTAATGCAACAGAGTGATAAAACAATCTGAACAACAACAGTAACAATGATAATAACAATGAACAGCAGTAACAGTGAACAAGATAAAAGATATACAGAGAAATACTGGTAGCTGGTTTACGGACAAAGGATTCCCGCCACCGAGCCTGCCAAAGAGCAAGGTGAAAAAGGTTCCGCCCCTGGACCTGACGCCAGCGTGGTATGAATAACCCGGCTGGAGATCCCTTCCCCCTCTCTCTCTGTTGAGAAGCTTAACCCTATCCTAGCTGAACCAGGACACAGTATTATGATCAAACAACAGACACCAAATCAGGAGAAGTCCTTTTGCTAATGGGGCCTGGACTTTAAAAGGTCATTATTGAGCCCATGAAGGCGAGATGGAAATACCAAGGCCTAAACTATAGATGCCCTCTGTGCTGTGGTGTGGAAATACATTTTCCTGCTGTGTAGGCAGACCCCAGCTCCAGCGAGTGGGACCACCATCTTCACCTCCACAATTGACAACAACCAAAATTTATCCCCTTTTGACACAAATTTGTGGAGGTTACTCTGTTGGTTCTTGCTATATTTTCTCTTGTGGGATGTATGTGTTCATCTTGTCAGTGTCCATGTAAACCGTCTTGCAATTGTACTTATCCGTGTAGACAATCACATCCTTCCACCAATTCCCAAGGAACGGGAGCACATCCTTAGGCCCAGCCTCAGACTCATTTTGGTTAAATATGTTTAGTTAAAATATTATTAACTGACATGGTTATTGTTACTCTTACTTTTATTATATGTTTCGTTATAATGTTGTTAAGCATTGTCACTGTTAATATTGTTTTACTTGTTATTTGTAGTGTTATTACTAATTGACCTTTGTTTGAATCTGGGATAGAAGTTTCTAGGCCACGATGACACAAGTCTTTTAGGATAAGGGGGCATGGAAACCAATTTCCCTGCTGCGTATGCTGACTCCAACTTCGGCAAACCAGGGCAGCAGACTGTGAGGACTGCCAGAGCTGCAAACACTCAGTGGTACATTGCCAGAACCATGGAAAAATAATGGATCACATGTTAGTGACAGAAGAGTGATAGGACAGAGAGGAAAAGAAAGAAAAAAGTCAGAATCCCTAAACAAGAAAGTGGTAGAGATGCAACTAATTACCATCACCACCACCAGGGATCCAGTGATGTTCCGTCAGCTCGGTCTTGGTGCAGATGATGATATTCTACAATCCAAGCTCTGCTAAAGCCTCGGGCATCTGTTAGCAAGCATTAACAAGCATCAACAAGCAACAAGCATCAAGCATCCCGAGAGAGGAGTACGCAGTCCTTTTATTGTCCCCATCCCCAAGACTTCTCCAAAAAGTCTGCTATTTCCATGGAGGTCATAATATATGCCGCCCTGTGGTCCTCCATGCACGCATGCCCAGGTGTTCATGGTGGTCTTGCTGGTGGGAGTCGACCTGCGGTGCCTTCAGCCTCTACACGTCTTCCTCACGACGATTTCCTCTTCACCCAGCTCATGCGCAGGTGCAGCTTGGAAGGCACTGCCAAGGCTGCTGTTGTTCCAGCTTTGGGCAGATGTCGTGGTTTCATTGGGGAATATTCATCTCCTTTGCAGCATACTTCTTCATAGTAACAGGATGCTGAGGCCAAGAAGTGGTAGTCGCAAAGCAGCAATGTTGAGACAAACAAGAGTCCAAACAGTCCCTTACACCTTCATGCCTCAATTAAAACATCAATCTAGATGTAGCAGCCAGAATAGTGAGTCAGAGATTTCTTGTTCTTTATGAAGACAGATCCTTTATTATTACATTAGTACATATTTACACTATGGTTAAAGGTCTCACTTTATAATTAGCAAAGCAACAATTAGACAGCTATCTACGTTTTCTCCTATCAGCATAAGAGTACACTAACATGTGCTGCGCAGACCAATCAAATTCTCGTTCACGCGTATTCATGCAGCAGTGACTTGTCACAGTTCAGTACTTTTTCAAAGTTCAGTGTTACAGCTGTATGTTGTTTTTTGCTGCCACCTCAGCACAACTCAGCAGATTCTTATCTTTTCGCCAAGGCCTATTTCTCATTAAAGCCATGCTGCTAGTAAGGGGCTTCAAAGAGATACACATGCAGATGTCAATTTGATTCTCTCCCACTTATATATCTCCAATACTCTTCCAAAGCTGTGGTCCAAGATTAGAATTGTATCGTAAGGTTAGTATATGCCAGAGGAGTGGTCACATTAGGCAGAGCAGTGACCATAGCTTTCCGGGCAGGGGGGAAATCCAGGCAGAGAATACCTGGCTAGCAGCTTTTCTGTGCCTGGGAAGTAGAAACGTACACGTTTTCAGCCAAAATCCCATTTTATCGCTGAAAAGCACACCAATGCTGATTATAAGCCAATGTAACTTTGAGCACGATAACCGCTATTGCCCTGGATAGATTTCTGGGCAGAGGGGAAAGTGACATGCGTAGATATTGGCTAGCGACTAGTCTATGTCTGGGAACAGGAAGTGTTCTATATTTTGGTGAAATCACATTTTCTCATGAAAAGTACACCAAGGCTCATTCTGAGCCAAAGCAAGTACGGAGGAGGAGTATGGCTTTTGAACTGCACAGCTTTCTGTGCAGCGGCTAAAACCAGGCAGAGAATTCCCGGCTAGCAGCTTCCCTGTGGCGGGGAAGTGCAAAAGTAAATGCTTTCGGCCAAAAACACGTTTTCCAGCGAAAAAGCACACCAAGGCACATTCTGAGCCAAAGCAAGCACGGAGGAAGAGAATTGCTTTTGCACTGCATACCTTTCCGGGCAGCGGGTAAAAGCAGGGAGAGAATTCCCGGCTAGTAGATTCTCTGTGACTGGCAAGTGGAAAAAGTACACATTTTCATCCAAAAAAACCTTTTTCAGGCAAAAAGCACACCAAGGCTCATTCTGAGCCAAAGCAAGCACGGAGGACGAGAATCACTTTTGCCCTGCATAGCTTTCCGGGCAGCAGGTGAAACCAGGCAGAGAATTCCCGGCTAGCAGCTTCTCTATGGCGGGGAAGTGCAAAATTACACGTTTTCATCCGAAAACGCATTTTCAGTAGAAAAAAACACACCAAGGTTCACTCTGAGTCAAAGCAAGCACAGAGGACGAGAATCGCTTGTGCCCTGCGTAGCGTTTCGGGCAGTGGGGAAAACCAGGCAGTGAATTCCGGGCTAGGAGCATTTTTTGAGCCGGGAAGAGCAAAGGTACATGTTCCGGCCGAAAAAGTGTTTTCTGGTGAAAAAGGACACAAAGGATCATTCTGAGGCAAAGCAAGCACGGAGGAAGAGAACGGCTTTTGCTCAGCAAAGCTTTCTGGGCAGCACGTAAAACCAGGCAGAGAATTCCCAGCAAGAAGCTCTTCTGTGGCTTGGAAGTGCAAACGTACACATTTTTGGAAGAAATATCGTTTTCTGCTGAAAAAAACCATGAACCCTCGAGCTGAGCCAAAGCAAGCACAGGGGACAAGAATCGCTTTTGCCCTGAATACCTTTCCGGGCAGTGGGTAAAAGCAAGCAGAGAATTCCCGGCTAGAAGCTTCCCTGTGGCTGGGAAGTGCAAACGGAAAAGTTTTCACACAAAAATGCTCTTTCCCGTGAAAAAACATACCAACACTCGAGATGAGCCAAAGAAAGCACAGAGGACAAGAATGGATTTTGCCCTGCATAGCTTTCAGGGCAGCGGGTAAAACCAGGCAGGGAATTCCCGGGTAGCAGCTTTCCTGTGGCGGGGAAATGCAAACGTACAAGTTCTCGGCCAAAATCTAATTTTTAGGTGAAAAGAATACAAAGACTCATTCTGAATCAAAGCAATCATGTAGGACGAGAATGGATTTTGCCCTGCATAGCTTTCTAGGCAGCGAGTAAAACCTGGGAGAGAATTCCCGGCTAGCAGCTTCCATGTGGCGGGGAAGAGCAAACGCACATTTTTTCGGCCGAAAAAGTTTTTTCTGGGGAAAACGCACACCAAGGATAGTTCTGAGAAAAAGCAAGCACGGAGGACGAGAACCGCTTTTGCCCTGCGTAGCGTTCCGGGCAGCGGGTAGAACCAGGCAGAGAATTCCCGGCTAGCAGCTTCCCTGTGGCGGGGAAGTGCAAACGTACACGTTTTCGGCCGAAAACGCGTTTTCCTGCGAAAAGGCGCACTCCACGGCTCTTTCTGAGAAAAAGCAAGCACGGAGGACGAGAACCGCTTTTGCCCTGCGTAGCGTTCCGGGCAGCGGGTAGAACCAGGCAGAGAATTCCCGGCTAGCAGCTTCCCTGTGGCGGGGAAGTGCAAACGTCCACGTTTTCGGCCGAAAATGCGTTTTCCGGCGAAAAAGCAAACCACGGCTCTTTGTGAGAAAAAGCAAGCACGGAGGACGAGAACCGCTCTTGCCCTGCGTAGCGTTCCGGGCAGCGGGTAGAACCAGGCAGAGAATTCCCGGCTAGCAGCTTCCCTGTGGCGGGTAAGTGCAAACGTATACGTTTTCGGCCGAAAACTCGTTTGCCGGCGAAAACGCACACCACGGCTCTTTCTGAGAAAAAGCAAGCACGGACGACGAGAACCGCTCTTGCCCAGCGTAGCGTTTCGTGCAGCAGTTTGAACCAGGCAGAGAATTCCCGGCTAGCAGCTTCCCTGTGGCGGGGAAGTTCAAACGTCTACGTTTTCGGCCGAAAACGCGTTTTCCAGCGAAAACGCACACCACGGCTCTTTCTGAGAAAAAGCAAGCACGGACGACGAGAACCGCTTTTGCCCTGCGTAGCGTTCCGGGCAGCGGATAGAACCAGGCAGAGAATTCCCGGCTAGCAGCTTCCCTGTGGCGGGGAAGTGCAAACGTACACGTTTTCGGCCGAAAACGCATTTTCCGGTGAAAACGCACACCACGGCTCTTTCTGAGAAAAAGCAAGCACGGAGGACGAGAACCGCTTTTGCCCTGCGTAGCGTTCCGGGCAGCGGGTAGAACCAGGCAGAGAATTCCCGGCTAGCAGCTTCCCTGTGGCGGGGAAGTGCAAACGTACACGTTTTCGGCCGAAAAATCGTTTTCCGGCGAAAACGCACACCACTGCTCTTTCTGAGAAAAAGCAAGCACGGAGGACGAGAATCGCTTTTGCCCTGCGTAGCGTTCCGGGCTGCGCGTAGAACCAGGCAGAGAATTCCCGGCTAGCAGCTTCCCTGTGGCGGGGAAGTGCAAACGTACACGTTTTCGGCCGAAAACACGTTTTCCGGCGAAAACGCACACCACGGCTCTTTCTGAGAAAAAGCAAGCACGGACGACGAGAACCGCTCTTGCCCAGCGTAGCGTTTCGTGCAGCAGTTTGAACCAGGCAGAGAATTCCCGGCTAGCAGCTTCCCTTTGGCGGGGAAGTTCAAACGTCCACGTTTTCGGCCGAAAACGCGTTTTCCAGCGAAAACGCGCACTCCACAGCTCTTTCTGAGAAAAAGCAAGCACGGAGGACGAGAACCGCTTTTGCCCTGCGTAGCGTTCCGGGCAGCGGGTAGAACCAGGCAGAGAATTCCCGGCTACCAGCTTCCCTGTGGCGGGGAAGTGCCAACGTACACGTTTTCGGCCGAAAACGCGTTTTCCGGCGAAAACGCACACCACGGCTCTTTGTGAGAAAAAGCAAGCACGGAGGACGAGAACCGCTTTTGCCCTGCGTAGCGTTCCGGGCAGCGGGTAGAACCAGGCAGAGAACTCCCGGCTAGCAGCTTCCCTGTGGCGGGGAAGTGCAAACGTCCACGTTTTCGGCCGAAAACACGTTTTCCGGCGAAAACGCACACCACGGCTCTTTCTGAGAAAAAGCAAGCACGGAGGACGAGAACCGCTTTTGCCCTGCGTAGCGTTCCGGGCAGCGGGTAGAACCAGGCAGAGAATTCCCGGCTAGCAGCTTCCCTGTGGCGGGGAAGTGCAAACGTACACGTTTTCGGCTGAAAACGCGTTTTCCGGCGAAAACGCACACCACGGCTCTTTCTGAGAAAAAGCAGGCACGGAGGACGAGAACCGCTTTTGCCCTGCGTAGCGTTCAGGGCAGCGGGTAGAACCAGGCAGAGAATTCCCGGCTAGCAGCTTCCCTGTGGCGGGGAAGTGCAAACGTACACGTTTTCGGCCGAAAACGCGTTGTCAGGCGAAAACGCACACCACGGCTCTTTGTGAGAAAAAGCAAGCACGGAGGACGAGAACCGCTTTTGCCCTGCGTAGCGTTCCGGGCAGCGGGTAGAACCAGGCAGAGAATTCCCGGCTAGCAGCTTCCCTGTGGCAGGGAAGTGCAAACGTACACGTTTTCAGCCGAAAACGCGTTTTCCGGCGAAAACGCACACCCCGGCTCTTTCTGAGAAAAAGCAAGCACGGAGGATGAGAACCGCTTTTGCCCTGCGTAGCGTTCCGGGCAGCGGGTAGAACCAGGCAGAGAACTCCCGGCTAGCAGCTTCCCTGTGGCGGGGAAGTGCAAACGTACACGTTTTCGGCCGAAAACGCGTTTTCCGGTGAAAACGCACACCACGGCTCTTTGTGAGAAAAAGCAAGCACGGAGGACGAGAACCGCTTTTGCCCTGCGTAGCGTTCCGGGCAGCGGGTAGAACCAGGCAGAGAATTCCCGGCTAGCAGCTTCCCTGTGGCGGGGAAGTGCAAACGTACACGTTTTCGGCCGAAAACGCGTTTGCCGGCGAAAACGCACACCACGGCTCTTTCTGAGAAAAAGCAAGCACGGAGGACGAGAACCGCTTTTGCCCTGCGTAGCGTTCCGGGCAGCGGGTAGAACCAGGCAGAGAACTCCCGGCTAGCAGCTTCCCTGTGGCGGGGAAGTGCAAACATACACGTTTTCGGCCGAAAACGCGTTTTCCGGCGAAAATGCACACCACGGCTCTTTCTGAGAAAAAGCAAGCACGGAGGACGAGAACCGCTTTTGCCCTGCGTAGCGTTCCGGGCAGCGGGTAGAACCAGGCAGAGAATTCCCGGCTAGCAGCTTCCCTTTGGCGGGGAAGTGCAAACGTCCACGTTTTCGGCCGAAAACGCGTTTTCCGGCGAAAACGCACACCACGGCTCTTTCTGAGAAAAAGCAAGCACGGAGGACGAGAACCGCTTTTGCCCTGCGTAGCGGTCCGGGCAGCGGATAGAACCAGGCAGAGAATTCCCTGCTAGCAGCTTCCCTGTGGCGGGGAAGTGCAAACGTACACGTTTTCGGCCGAAAACGCGTTTTCCGGCGAAAACGCACACCACGGCTCTTTCTGAGAAAAAGCAAGCAAGGAGGACGAGAACCGCTTTTGCCCTGCGTAGCGTTCCGGGCAGCGGGTAGAACCAGGCAGAGAATTCCCGGCTAGCAGCTTCCCTGTGGCGGGGAAGTGCAAACGTACACGTTTTCGGCCGAAAACGCGTTTTCCGGCGAAAACGCACACCACGGCTCTTTCTGAGAAAAAGCAAGCACGGAGGACGAGAACCGCTTTTGCCCTGCGTAGCGTTCCGGGCAGCGGGTAGAACCAGGCAGAGAATTCCCGGCTAGCAGCTTCCCTGTGGCGGGGAAGTGCAAACGTACACGTTTTCGGCCGAAAATGCGTTTTTCGGCGAAAACGCGCACTCCACGGCTCTTTCTGAGAAAAAGCAAGCACGGAGGACGAGAACCGCTTTTGCCCTGCGTAGCGTTCCGGGCAGCGGGTAGAACCAGGCAGAGAATTCCCGGCTAGCAGCTTCCCTGTGGCGGGGAAGTGCAAACGTACACGTTTTCGGCTGAAAACGCGTTTTCCGGCGAAAACGCACACCACGGCTCTTTCTGAGAAAAAGCAAGCACGGAGGACGAGAACCGCTTTTGCCCTGCGTAGCGTTCAGGGCAGCGGGTAGAACCAGGCAGAGAATTCCCGGCTAGCAGCTTCCCTGTGGCGGGGAAGTGCAAACGTACACGTTTTCGGCCGAAAACGCGTTGTCAGGCGAAAACGCACACCACGGCTCTTTGTGAGAAAAAGCAAGCACGGAGGACGAGAACCGCTTTTGCCCTGCGTAGCGTTCCGGGCAGCGGGTAGAACCAGGCAGAGAATTCCCGGCTAGCAGCTTCCCTGTGGCAGGGAAGTGCAAACGTACACGTTTTCAGCCGAAAACGCGTTTTCCGGCGAAAACGCACACCCCGGCTCTTTCTGAGAAAAAGCAAGCACGGAGGATGAGAACCGCTTTTGCCCTGCGTAGCGTTCCGGGCAGCGGGTAGAACCAGGCAGAGAACTCCCGGCTAGCAGCTTCCCTGTGGCGGGGAAGTGCAAACATACACGTTTTCGGCCGAAAACGCGTTTTCCGGCGAAAATGCACACCACGGCTCTTTCTGAGAAAAAGCAAGCACGGAGGACGAGAACCGCTTTTGCCCTGCGTAGCGTTCCGGGCAGCGGGTAGAACCAGGCAGAGAATTCCCGGCTAGCAGCTTCCCTGTGGCGGGGAAGTGCAAACGTACACGTTTTCGGCCGAAAACAGGTTTGCCGGCGAAAACGCACACCACGGCTCTTTGTGAGAAAAAGCAAGCACGGAGGACGAGAACCGCTTTTGCCCTGCGTAGCGTTCCGGGCAGCGGGTAGAACCAGGCAGAGAATTCCCGGCTAGAAGCTTCCCTGTGGCGGGGAAGTGCAAACGTACACGTTTTCAGCCGAGAACGCGTTTTCCGGCGAAAACGCACACCCCGGCTCTTTCTGAGAAAAAGCAAGCACGGAGGATGAGAACCGCTTTTGCCCTGCGTAGCGTTCCGGGCAGGGGGTAGAACCAGGCAGAGAACTCCCGGCTAGCAGCTTCCCTGTGGCGGGGAAGTGCAAACATACACGTTTTCGGCCGAAAACGCGTTTTCCGGCGAAAATGCACACCACGGCTCTTTCTGAGAAAAAGCAAGCACGGAGGACGAGAACCGCTTTTGCCCTGCGTAGCGTTCCGGGCAGCGGGTAGAACCAGGCAGAGAATTCCCGGCTTTCAGCTTCCCTCTGGCGGGGAAGTGCAAACGTACACGTTTTCGGCCGAAAACGCATTTTCCGTCGAAAACGCACACCACGGCTCTTTCTGAGAAAAAGCAAGCACGGAGGACGAGAACCGCTTTTGCCCTGCGTAGCGTTCCGGGCTGCGGGTAGAACCAGGCAGAGAATTCCCGGCTAGCAGCTTCCCTGTGGCGGGGAAGTGCAAACGTACACGTTTTCGGCCGAAAACGCGTTTTCCGGCGAAAACGCGCACTCCACGGCCCTTTCTATAAAAAAGCGAGCACGGAGGACGAGAACCGCTTTTGCCCTGCGTAGCGTTCCGGGCAGCGGGTAGAACCAGGCAGAGAATTCCCGGCTAGCAGCTTCCGTGTGGTGGGGAAGTGCAAACGTACACGTTTTCGGCCGAAAACGCGTTTTCCGGCGAAAACGCACACCCCGGCTCTTTCTGAGAAAAAGCAAGCACGGACGACGAGAACCGCTTTTGCCCTGCGTAGCGGTCCGGGCAGCGGATAGAACCAGGCAGAGAATTCCCGGCTAGCAGCTTCCCTGTGGCGGGGAAGTGCAAACGTACACGTTTTCGGCCGAAAACGCGTTTTCCGGCGAAAACGCACACCACGGCTCTTTCTGAGAAAAAGCAAGCAAGGAGGACGAGAACCGCTTTTGCCCTGCGTAGCGTTCCGGGCAGCGGGTAGAACCAGGCAGAGAATTCCCGGCTAGCAGCTTCCCTGTGGCGGGGAAGTGCAAACGTACACGTTTTCGGCCAAAAACGCGTTTTCCGGCGAAAACGCACACCACGGCTCTTTCTGAGAAAAAGCAAGCACGGAGGACGAGAACCGCTTTTGCCCTGCGTAGCGTTCCGGGCAGCGGGTAGAACCAGGCAGAGAATTCCCGGCTAGCAGCTTCCCTGTGGCGGGGAAGTGCAAACGTACACGTTTTCGGCCGAAAATGCGTTTTTCGGCGAAAACGCGCACTCCACGGCTCTTTCTGAGAAAAAGCAAGCACGGAGGACGAGAACCGCTTTTGCCCTGCGTAGCGTTCCGGGCAGCGGGTAGAACCAGGCAGAGAATTCCCGGCTAGCAGCTTCCCTGTGGCGGGGAAGTGCAAACGTACACGTTTTCGGCTGAAAACGCGTTTTCCGGCGAAAACGCACACCACGGCTCTTTCTGAGAAAAAGCAGGCACGGAGGACGAGAACCGCTTTTGCCCTGCGTAGCGTTCAGGGCAGCGGGTAGAACCAGGCAGAGAATTCCCGGCTAGCAGCTTCCCTGTGGCGGGGAAGTGCAAACGTACACGTTTTCGGCCGAAAACGCGTTGTCAGGCGAAAACGCACACCACGGCTCTTTGTGAGAAAAAGCAAGCACGGAGGACGAGAACCGCTTTTGCCCTGCGTAGCGTTCCGGGCAGCGGGTAGAACCAGGCAGAGAATTCCCGGCTAGCAGCTTCCCTGTGGCAGGGAAGTGCAAACGTACACGTTTTCAGCCGAAAACGCGTTTTCCGGCGAAAACGCACACCCCGGCTCTTTCTGAGAAAAAGCAAGCACGGAGGATGAGAACCGCTTTTGCCCTGCGTAGCGTTCCGGGCAGCGGGTAGAACCAGGCAGAGAACTCCCGGCTAGCAGCTTCCCTGTGGCGGGGAAGTGCAAACATACACGTTTTCGGCCGAAAACGCGTTTTCCGGCGAAAATGCACACCACGGCTCTTTCTGAGAAAAAGCAAGCACGGAGGACGAGAACCGCTTTTGCCCTGCGTAGCGTTCCGGGCAGCGGGTAGAACCAGGCAGAGAATTCCCGGCTAGCAGCTTCCCTGTGGCGGGGAAGTGCAAACGTACACGTTTTCGGCCGAAAACAGGTTTGCCGGCGAAAACGCACACCACGGCTCTTTGTGAGAAAAAGCAAGCACGGAGGACGAGAACCGCTTTTGCCCTGCGTAGCGTTCCGGGCAGCGGGTAGAACCAGGCAGAGAATTCCCGGCTAGAAGCTTCCCTGTGGCGGGGAAGTGCAAACGTACACGTTTTCAGCCGAGAACGCGTTTTCCGGCGAAAACGCACACCCCGGCTCTTTCTGAGAAAAAGCAAGCACGGAGGATGAGAACCGCTTTTGCCCTGCGTAGCGTTCCGGGCAGGGGGTAGAACCAGGCAGAGAACTCCCGGCTAGCAGCTTCCCTGTGGCGGGGAAGTGCAAACATACACGTTTTCGGCCGAAAACGCGTTTTCCGGCAAAAACGCACACCACGGCTCTTTCTGAGAAAAAGCAAGCACGGAGGACGAGAACCGCTTTTGCCCTGCGTAGCGTTCCGGGCAGCGGGTAGAACCAGGCAGAGAATTCCCGGCTTTCAGCTTCCCTCTGGCGGGGAAGTGCAAACGTACACGTTTTCGGCCGAAAACGCGTTTTCCGTCGAAAACGCACACCACGGCTCTTTCTGAGAAAAAGCAAGCACGGAGGACGAGAACCGCTTTTGCCCTGCGTAGCGTTCCGGGCTGCGGGTAGAACCAGGCAGAGAATTCCCGGCTAGCAGCTTCCCTGTGGCGGGGAAGTGCAAACGTACACGTTTTCGGCCGAAAACGCGTTTTCCGGCGAAAACGCGCACTCCACGGCCCTTTCTATAAAAAAGCGAGCACGGAGGACGAGAACCGCTTTTGCCCTGCGTAGCGTTCCGGGCAGCGGGTAGAACCAGGCAGAGAATTCCCGGCTAGCAGCTTCCGTGTGGTGGGGAAGTGCAAACGTACACGTTTTCGGCCGAAAACGCGTTTTCCGGCGAAAACGCACACCCCGGCTCTTTCTGAGAAAAAGCAAGCACGGACGACGAGAACCGCTTTTGCCCTGCGTAGCGTTCCGGGCAGCGGGTAGAACCAGGCAGAGAATTCCCGGCTAGCAGCTTCCCTGTGGCGGGGAAGTGCAAACGTACACGTTTTCGGCCAAAAACGCGTTTTCCGGCGAAAACGCACACCACGGCTCTTTCTGAGAAAAAGCAAGCACGGAGGACGAGAACCGCTCTTGCCCTGCGTAGCGTTCCGGGCAGCGGTTAGAACCAGGCAGAGAATTCCCGGCTAGCAGCTTCCCTGTGGCGGGGAAGTGGAAACGTACACGTTTTCGGCCGAAAACGCGTTTTCCGGCGAAAACGCACACCACGGCTCTTTCTGAGAAAAAGCAAGCACGGAGGACGAGAACCGCTTTTGCCCTGCGTAGCGTTCCGGGCAGCGGGTAGAACCAGGCAGAGAATTCCCGGCTAGCAGCTTCCCTGTGGCGGGGAAGTGCAAACGTACACGTTTTCGGCCGAAAACGCGTTTTCCGGCGAAAACGCACACCACAGCTCTTTCTGAGAAAAAGCAAGCACGGAGGACGAGAACCGCTTTTGCCCTGCGTAGCGTTCCAGGCAGCGGGTAGAACCAGGCAGAGAATTCCCGGCTAGCAGCTTCCCTGTGGCGGGGAAGTGCAAACATACACGTTTTCGGCCGAAAACGCGTTTTCCGGCGAAAATGCACACCACGGCTCTTTCTGAGAAAAAGCAAGCACGGAGGACGAGAACCGCTTTTGCCCTGTGTAGCGGTCCGGGCAGCGGGTAGAACCAGGCAGAGAACTCCCGGCTAGCAGCTTCCCTGTGGCGGGGAAGTGCAAACATACACGTTTTCGGCCGAAAACGCGTTTTCTGGCGAAAACGCACACCACGGCCCTTTCTGAGAAAAAGCAAGCACGGAGGACGAGAACCGCTTTTGCCCTGCGTAGCGGTCCGGGCAGCGGGTAGAACCAGGCAGAGAATTCCCGGCTAGCAGCTTCCCTGTGGCGGGGAAGTGCAAACGTACACGTTTTTGGTCGAAAACGCTTTTTCCGGAGAAAACGCACACCACGGCTCTTTCTGAGAAAAAGCAAGCACGGAGGACGAGAACCGCTTTTGCCCTGCGTAGCGTTCCGGGCAGCGGGTAGAACCAGGCAGAGAATTCCCGGCTTTCAGCTTCCCTCTGGCGGGGAAGTGCAAACGTACGCGTTTTCGGCCGAAAACAATTTTTCCGGTGAAAACGCACACCACGGCTCTTTCTGAGAAAAAGCAAGCACGGACGACGAGAACCGCTTTTGCCCTGCGTAGCGTTCCGGGCAGCGGGTAGAACCAGGCAGAGAATTCCCGGCTAGCAGCTTCCCTGTGGCGGGGAAGTGCAAACGTACACGTTTTCGGCCGAAAACGCGTTTTCCGGCGAAAACGCACACCACGGCTCTTTCTGAGAAAAAACAAGCACGGAGGACGAGAACCGCTTTTGCCCTGCGTAGCGTTCCGGGCAGCGGGTAGAACCAGGCAGAGAATTCCCGGCTAGCAGCTTCCCTGTGGCGGGGAAGTGCAAACGTACACGTTTTCGGCCGAAAACGCGTTTTCCGGTGAAAACGCACACCACGGCTCTTTCTGAGAAAAAGCAAGCACGGAGGACGAGAACCGCTTTTGCCCTGCGTAGCGTTCCGGGCTGCGGGTAGAACCAGGCAGAGAATTCCCGGCTAGCAGCTTCCCTGTGGCGGGGAAGTGCAAACGTACACGTTTTCGGCCGAAAACGCGTTTTCCGGCGAAAACGCGCACTCCACGGCCCTTTCTGAGAAAAAGCGAGCACGGAGGACGAGAACCGCTTTTGCCCTGCGTAGCGTTCCGGGCAGCGGGTAGAACCAGGCAGAGAATTCCCGGCTAGCAGCTTCCCTGTGGCGGGGAAGTGCAAACGTACACGTTTTCGGCCGAAAACGCGTTTTCCGGCGAAAACGCGCACTCCACGGCTCTTTGTGAGAAAAAGCAAGCACGGAGGACGAGAACCGCTTTTGCCCTGCGTAGCGTTCCGGGCAGCGGGTAGAACCAGGCAGAGAATTCCCGGCTAGCAGCTTCCCTGTGGCGGGGAAGTGCAAACGTACACGTTTTCGGCCGAAAACGCGTTTTCCAGCGAAAAAGCAAACCACGGCTCTTTGTGAGAAAAAGCAAGCACGGAGGACGAGAACCGCTTTTGCCCTGCGTAGCGTTCCGGGCAGCGGGTAGAACCAGGCAGAGAACTCCCGGCTAGCAGCTTCCCTGTGGCGGGGAAGTGCAAACGTACACGTTTTCGGCCGAAAACGCGTTTTCCGGCGAAAACCCACACCACGGCTCTTTGTGAGAAAAAGCAAGCACGGAGGACGAGAACCGCTTTTGCCCTGCGTAGCTTTCCGGGCAGCGGGTAGAACCAGGCAGAGAATTCCCGGCTAGCAGCTTCCCTGTGGCGGGTAGTGCAAACGTCCACGTTTTCGGCCGAAAACTCGTTTGCCGGCGAAAACGCACACCACGGCTCTTTCTGAGAAAAAGCAAGCACGGAGGACGAGAACCGCTTTTGCCCTGCGTAGCGTTCCGGGCAGCGGGTAGAACCAGGCAGAGAATTCCCGGCTAGCAGCTTCCCTGTGGCGGGGAAGTGCAAACGTACACGTTTTCGGCCGAAAACGCGTTTTCCGGCGAAAACGCACACCCCGGCTCTTTCTGAGAAAAAGCAAGCACGGAGGACGAGAACCGCTTTTGCCCTGCGTAGCGTTCCGGGCAGCGGGTAGAACCAGGCAGAGAATTCCCGGCTAGCAGCTTCCCTGTGGCGGGGAAGTGCAAACGTACACGTTTTCGGCCGAAAACGCGTTTTCCGGCGAAAACGCACACCACGGCTCTTTCTGAGAAAAAGCAAGCACGGAGGACGAGAACCGCTTATGCCCTGCGTAGCGTTCCGGGCAGCGGGTAGAACCAGGCAGAGAATTCCCGGCTAGCAGCTTCCCTGTGGCGGGGAAGTGCAAACGTACACGTTTTCGGCCGAAAACGCGTTTTCCGGCGAAAACGCACACCACGGCTCTTTCTGAGAAAAAGCAAGCACGGACGACGCGAACCGCTTTTGCCCTGCGTAGCGTTCCGGGCAGCGGGTAGAACCAGGCAGAGAATTCCCGGCTAGCAGCTTCCCTGTGGCGGGGAAGTGCAAACGTACACGTTTTCGGCCGAAAACGCGTTTTCCGTCGAAAACGCACACCACGGCTCTTTGTGAGAAAAAGCAAGCACGGAGGACGAGAACCGCTTTTGCCCTGCGTAGCGTTCCGGGCAGCGGGTAGAACCAGGCAGAGAACTCCCGGCTAGCAGCTTCCCTGTGGCGGGGAAGTGCAAACATACACGTTTTCGGCCGAAAACGCGTTTTCCGGCGAAAATGAACACCACGGCTCTTTCTGAGAAAAAGCAAGCACGGAGGACGAGAACCGCTTTTGCCCTGTGTAGCGTTCCGGGCAGCGGGTAGAACCAGGCAGAGAATTCCCGGCTAGCAGCTTCCCTGTGGCGGGGAAGTGCAAACGTCCACGTTTTCGGCCAAAAACTCGTTTGCCGGCGAAAACGCACACCACGGCTCTTTCTGAGAAAAAGCAAGCACGGAGGACGAGAACCGCTTTTGCCCTGTGTAGCGTTCTGGGCAGCGGGTAGAACCAGGCAGAGAATTCCCGGCTAGCAGCTTCCCTGTGGCGGGGAAGTGCAAACGTACACGTTTTCGGCCGAAAATGCGTTTTCCCGCGAAAACGCGCACTCCACGGCTCTTTCTGAGGAAAAGCAAGCACGGAGGACGAGAACCGCTTTTGCCCTGCGTAGCGTTCCGGGCAGCGGGTAGAACCAGGCAGAGAATTCCCGGCTAGCAGCTTCCCTGTGGCGGGGAAGTGCAAACGTACACGTTTTCGGCCGAAAACGCGTTTTCCGGCGAAAACGCACACCACGGCTCTTTGTGAGAAAAAGCAAGCACGGAGGACGAGAACCGCTTTTGTCCTGCGTAGCGTTCCGGGCAGCGGGTAGAACCAGGCAGAGAATTCCCGGCTAGCAGCTTCCCTGTGGCGGGGAAGTGCAAACGTACAGGTTTTCGGCCGAAAACTCGTTTGCCGGCGAAAACGCACACCCCGGCTCTTTCTGAGAAAAAGCAAGCACGGAGGACGAGAACCGCTTTTGCCCTGCGTAGCGTTCCGGGTAGCGGGTAGAACCAGGCAGAGAATTCCCGGCTTTCAGCTTCCCTCTGGCGGGGAAGTGCAAACGTACACGTTTTCGGCCGAAAACGCGTTTTCCGGCGAAAACGCACACCACGGCTCTTTCTGAGAAAAAGCAAGCACGGAGGACGAGAACCGCTTTTGCCCTGCGTAGCGTTCCGGGCAGCGGGTAGAACCAGGCAGAGAATTCCCGGCTAGCAGCTTCCCTGTGGCGGGGAAGTGCAAACGTACACGTTTTCGGCCGAAAACGCGTTTTCCGGCGAAAACGCACACCACGGCTCTTTCTGAA
Organism: Athene noctua; assembly: GCF_965140245.1. Classification (NCBI taxonomy): domain Eukaryota; kingdom Metazoa; phylum Chordata; class Aves; order Strigiformes; family Strigidae; genus Athene; species Athene noctua. Next base: position 26,291,361 of record NC_134039.1, read on the forward strand.
ATAAAGAAAGCACGGACGACGAGAACCGCTTTTGCCCTGCGTAGCGTTCCGGGCAGCGGGTAGAACCAGGCAGAGAATTCCCGGCTAGCAGCTTCCCTGTGGCGGGGAAGTGCAAACGTACACGTTTTCGGCCGAAAACGCGTTTTCCGGCAAAAACGCACACCACGGCTCTTTCTGAGAAAAAGCGAGCACGGAGGACGAGAACCGCTTTTGCCCTGCGTAGCGTTCCGGGCAGCGGGTAGAACCAGGCAGAGAATTCCCGGCTAGCAGCTTCCCTGTGGCGGGGAAGTGCAAACGTACACGTTTTCGGCCGAAAACGCGTTTTCCGGCGAAAACGCACACCACGGCTCTTTCTGAGAAAAAGCAAGCACGGAGGACGAGAACCGCTTTTGCCCTGCGTAGCGTTCCGGGCAGCGGGTAGAACCAGGCAGAGAACTCCCGGCTAGCAGCTTCCCTGTGGCGGGGAAGTGCAAACGTACACGTTTTCGGCCGAAAACGCGTTTTCCGGGGAAAACGCACACCCCGGCTCTTTCTGAGAAAAAGCAAGCACGGAGGACGAGAACCGCTTTTGCCCTGCGCAGCGTTCCGGGCAGCGGGTAGAACCAGGAAGAGAACTCCCGGCTAGCAGCTTCCCTGTGGTGGGGAAGTGCAAACATCCACGTTTTCGGCCGAAAACGCGTTTTCCGGCGAAAATGCACACCACGGCTCTTTCTGAGAAAAAGCAAGCACGGAGGACGAGAACCGCTTTTGCCCTGCGTAGCGTTCCGGGCAGCGGATAGAACCAGGCAGAGAATTCCCGGCTAGCAGCTTCCCTGTGGCGGGGAAGTGCAAACGTACACGTTTTCGGCCGAAAACGCGTTTTCCGGCGAAAACGCACACCACGGCTCTTTCTGAGAAAAAGCAAGCACGGAGGACGAGAACCGCTTTTGCCCTGCGTAGCGTTCCGGGCAGCGGGTAGAACCAGGCAGAGAATTCCCGGCTAGCAGCTTCCCTGTGGCGGGGAAGTGCAAACGTACACGTTTTCGGCCGAAAACGCGTTTTCCGGCGAAAACGCACACCACGGCTCTTTCTGAGAAAAAGCAAGCACGGAAGACGAGAACCGCTTTTGCCCTGCGTAGCGTTCCGGGCAGCGGGTAGAACCAGGCAGAGAATTCCCGGCTTTCAGCTTCCCTCTGGCGGGGAAGTGCAAACGTACACGTTTTCGGCCGAAAACTCGTTTGCCGGCAAAAACGCACACCACGGCTCTTTCTGAGAAAAAGCAAGCACGGAGGACGAGAACCGCTTTTGCCGTGCGTAGCGTTCCGGGCAGCGGGTAGAACCAGGCAGAGAATTCCCGGCTAGCAGCTTCCCTGTGGCGGGGAAGTGCAAACGTACACGTTTTCGGCCGAAAACGCGTTTTCCGGCAAAAACGCACACCACGGCTCTTTCTGAGAAAAAGCAAGCACGGAGGACGAGAACCGCTTTTGCCCTGCGTAGCGTTCCGGGCTGCGGGTAGAACCAGGCAGAGAATTCCCGGCTAGCAGCTTCCCTGTGGCGGGGAAGTGCAAACGTACACGTTTTCGGCCGAAAACGCGTTTTCCGGCGAAAACGCACACCACGGCTCTTTCTGAGAAAAAGCAAGCATGGAGGACGAGAACCGCTTTTACCCTGCGTAGCGTTCCGGGCAGCGGGTAGAACCAGGCAGAGAATTCCCGGCTAGCAGCTTCCCTGTGGCGGGGAAGTGCAAACGTACACGTTTTCGGCCGAAAACGCGTTTTCCGGCGAAAACGCACACCACGGCTCTTTGTGAGAAAAAGCAAGCACGGAGGACGAGAACCGCTTTTGCCCTGCGTAGCGTTCCGGGCAGCGGGTAGAACCAGGCAGAGAATTCCCGGCTAGCAGCTTCCCTGTGGCGGGGAAGTGCAAACGTACACGTTTTCGGCCGAAAACGCGTTTTCCGGCGAAAACGCACACCACGGCTCTTTCTGAGAAAAAACAAGCACGGAGGACGAGAACCGCTTTTGCCCTGCGTAGCGTTCCGGGCAGCGGGTAGAACCAGGCAGAGAATTCCCGGCTAGCAGCTTCCCTGTGGCGGGGAAGTGCAAACGTACACGTTTTCGGCCGAAAACGCGTTTTCCGGCGAAAACGCACACCACGGCTCTTTCTGAGAAAAAACAAGCATGGAGGACGAGAACCGCTTTTACCCTGCGTAGCGTTCCGGGCAGCGGGTAGAACCAGGCAGAGAACTCCCGGCTAGCAGCTTCCCTGTGGCGGGGAAGTGCAAACGTACATGTTTTCGGCCGAAAACGCGTTTTCCGGGGAAAACGCACACCCCGGCTCTTTCTGAGAAAAAGCAAGCACGGAGGACGAGAACCGCTTTTGCCCTGCGTAGCGTTCCGGGCAGCGGGTAGAACCAGGAAGAGAACTCCCGGCTAGCAGCTTCCCTGTGGTGGGGAAGTGCAAACATCCACGTTTTCGGCCGAAAACGCGTTTTCCGGCGAAAATGCACACCACGGCTCTTTCTGAGAAAAAGCAAGCACGGAGGACGAGAACCGCTTTTGCCCTGCGTAGCGTTCCGGGCAGCGGGTAGAACCAGGCAGAGAATTCCCGGCTAGCAGCTTCCCTGTGGCGGGGAAGTGCAAACGTCCACGTTTTCGGCCGAAAAAGCGTTTTCCAGCGAAAACGCACACCACGGCTCTTTCTGAGAAAAAGCAAGCACGGAGGACGAGAACCGCTTTTGCCCTGCGTAGCGGTCCGGGCAGCGGATAGAACCAGGCAGAGAATTCCCGGCTAGCAGCTTCCCTGTGGCGGGGAAGTGCAAACGTACACGTTTTCGGCCGAAAACGCGTTTTCCGGCGAAAACGCACACCACGGCTCTTTCTGAGAAAAAGCAAGCATGGAGGACGAGAACCGCTTTTGCCCTGCGTAGCGTTCCGGGCAGCGGGTAGAACCAGGCAGAGAATTCCCGGCTAGCAGCTTCCCTGTGGCGGGGAAGTGCAAACGTCCACGTTTTCGGCCGAAAAAGCGTTTTCCAGCGAAAACGCACACCACGGCTCTTTGTGAGAAAAAGCAAGCACGGAGGACGAGAACCGCTTTTGCCCTGCGTAGCGTTCCGGGCAGCGGGTAGAACCAGGCAGAGAATTCCCGGCTAGCAGCTTCCCTGTGGCGGGGAAGTGCAAACGTACACGTTTTCGGCCGAAAACGCGTTTTCCGGCGAAAACGCACACCACGGCTCTTTCTGAGAAAAAGCAAGCATGGAGGACGAGAACCGCTTTTGCCCTGCGTAGCGTTCCGGGCAGCGGGTAGAACCAGGCAGAGAATTCCCGGCTAGCAGCTTCCCTGTGGCGGGGAAGTGCAAACGTACACGTTTTCGGCCGAAAACGCGTTTTCCGGCGAAAACGCACACCACGGCTCTTTGTGAGAAAAAGCAAGCACGGAGGACGAGAACCGCTTTTGCCCTGCGTTGCGTTCCGGGCAGCGGATAGAACCAGGCAGAGAATTCCCGGCTAGCAGCTTCCCTGTGGCGGGGAAGTGCAAACGTCCACGTTTTCGGCCGAAAACTCGTTTGCCGGCGAAAACGCACACCACGGCTCTTTCTGAGAAAAAGCAAGCACGGAGGACGAGAACCGCTCTTGCCCTGTGTAGCGTTCCGGGCAGCGGGTAGAACCAGGCAGAGAATTCCCGGCTAGCAGCTTCCCTGTGGCGGGGAAGTGCAAACGTCCACGTTTTCGGCCGAAAACGCGTTTTCCAGCGAAAACGCACACCACGGCTCTTTCTGAGAAAAAGCAAGCACGGAGGACGAGAACCGCTTTTGCCCTGCGTAGCGGTCCGGGCAGCGGATAGAACCAGGCAGAGAATTCCCGGCTAGCAGCTTCGTTGTGGCGGGGAAGTGCAAACGTACACGTTTTCGGCCGAAAACGCGTTTTCCGGCGAAAACGCACACCACGGCTCTTTCTGAGAAAAAGCAAGCACGGAGGACGAGAACCGCTTTTGCCCTGCGTAGCGTTCCGGGCAGCGGGTAGAACCAGGTAGAGAATTCCCGGCTAGCAGCTTCCCTGTGGCGGGGAAGTGCAAACGTACACGTTTTCGGCCGAAAACGCGTTTTCCGGCGAAAACGCACACCCCGGCTCTTTCTGAGAAAAAGCAAGCAAGGAAGACGAGAACCGCTTTTGCCCTGCGTAGCGTTCCGGGCAGCGGGTAGAACCAGGCAGAGAATTCCCGGCTTTCAGCTTCCCTCTGGCGGGGAAGTGCAAACGTACACGTTTTCGGCCGAAAACTCGTTTGCCGGCAAAAACGCACACCACGGCTCTTTCTGAGAAAAAGCAAGCACGGAGGACGAGAACCGCTTTTGCCGTGCGTAGCGTTCCGGGCAGCGGGTAGAACCAGGCAGAGAATTCCCGGCTAGCAGCTTCCCTGTGGCGGGGAAGTGCAAACGTACACGTTTTCGGCCGAAAACGCGTTTTCCGGCGAAAACGCACACCACGGCTCTTTCTGAGAAAAAGCAAGCACGGAGGACGAGAACCGCTTTTGCCCTGCGTAGCGTTCCGGGCTGCGGGTAGAACCAGGCAGAGAATTCCCGGCTAGCAGCTTCCCTGTGGCGGGGAAGTGCAAACGTACACGTTTTCGGCCGAAAACGCGTTTTCCGGCGAAAACGCACACCACGGCTCTTTCTGAGAAAAAGCAAGCATGGAGGACGAGAACCGCTTTTACCCTGCGTAGCGTTCCGGGCAGCGGGTAGAACCAGGAAGAGAACTCCCGGCTAGCAGCTTCCCTGTGGTGGGGAAGTGCAAACATCCACGTTTTCGGCCGAAAACGCGTATTCCGGCGAAAATGCACACCACGGCTCTTTCTGAGAAAAAGCAAGCACGGAGGACGAGAACCGCTTTTGCCCTGCGTAGCGTTCCGGGCAGCGGGTAGAACCAGGCAGAGAATTCCCGGCTAGCAGCTTCCCTGTGGCGGGGAAGTGCAAACGTCCACGTTTTCGGCCGAAAACTCGTTTGCCGGCGAAAACGCACACCACGGCTCTTTCTGAGAAAAAGCAAGCACGGAGGACGAGAACCGCTCTTGCCCTGTGTAGCGTTCCGGGCAGCGGGTAGAACCAGGCAGAGAATTCCCGGCTAGCAGCTTCCCTGTGGCGGGGAAGTGCAAACGTCCACGTTTTCAGCCGAAAACGCGTTTTCCAGCGAAAACGCACACCACGGCTCTTTGTGAGAAAAAGCAAGCACGGAGGACGAGAACCGCTTTTGTCCTGCGTAGCGTTCCGGGCAGCGGGTAGAACCAGGCAGAGAATTCCCGGCTAGCAGCTTCCCTGTGGCGGGGAAGTGCAAACGTACAGGTTTTCGGCCGAAAACTCGTTTGCCGGCGAAAACGCACACCCCGGCTCTTTCTGAGAAAAAGCAAGCACGGAGGACGAGAACCGCTTTTGCCCTGCGTAGCGTTCCGGGTAGCGGGTAGAACCAGGCAGAGAATTCCCGGCTTTCAGCTTCCCTCTGGCGGGGAAGTGCAAACGTACACGTTTTCGGCCGAAAACGCGTTTTCCGGCGAAAACGCACACCACGGCTCTTTCTGAGAAAAAGCAAGCACGGAGGACGAGAACCGCTTTTGCCCTGCGTAGCGTTCCGGGCAGCGGGTAGAACCAGGCAGAGAATTCCCGGCTAGCAGCTTCCCTGTGGCGGGGAAGTGCAAACGTACACGTTTTCGGCCGAAAACGCGTTTTCCGGCGAAAACGCACACCACGGCTCTTTCTGAGATAAAGCAAGCACGGACGACGAGAACCGCTTTTGCCCTGCGTAGCGTTGCGGGCAGCGGGTAGAACCAGGCAGAGAATTCCCGGCTAGCAGCTTCCCTGTGGCGGGGAAGTGCAAACGTACACGTTTTCGGCCGAAAACGCGTTTTCCGGCAAAAACGCACACCACGGCTCTTTCTGAGAAAAAGCAAGCACGGAGGACGAGAACCGCTTTTGCCCTGCGTAGCGTTCCGGGCAGCGGGTAGAACCAGGCAGAGAATTCCCGGCTAGCAGCTTCCCTGTGGCGGGGAAGTGCAAACGTCCACGTTTTCGGCCGAAAACTCGTTTGCCGGCGAAAACGCACACCACGGCTCTTTCTGAGAAAAAGCAAGCACGGAGGACGAGAACCGCTCTTGCCCTGTGTAGCGTTCCGGGCAGCGGGTAGAACCAGGCAGAGAATTCCCGGCTAGCAGCTTCCCTGTGGCGGGGAAGTGCAAACGTACACGTTTTCGGCCGAAAACGCGTTTTCCGGCGAAAACGCACACCACGGCTCTTTCTGAGAAAAAGCAAGCACGGAGGACGAGAACCGCTTTTGCCCTGCGTAGCGTTCCGGGCAGCGGGTAGAACCAGGCAGAGAATTCCCGGCTAGCAGCTTCCCTGTGGCGGGGAAGTGCAAACGTACACGTTTTCGGCCGAAAACGCGTTTTCCGGCGAAAACGCACACCCCGGCTCTTTCTGAGAAAAAGCAAGCACGGAAGACGAGAACCGCTTTTGCCCTGCGTAGCGTTCCGGGCAGCGGGTAGAACCAGGCAGAGAATTCCCGGCTTTCAGCTTCCCTCTGGCGGGGAAGTGCAAACGTACACGTTTTCGGCCGAAAACTCGTTTGCCGGCAAAAACGCACACCACGGCTCTTTCTGAGAAAAAGCAAGCACGGAGGACGAGAACCGCTTTTGCCGTGCGTAGCGTTCCGGGCAGCGGGTAGAACCAGGCAGAGAATTCCCGGCTAGCAGCTTCCCTGTGGCGGGGAAGTGCAAACGTACACGTTTTCGGCCGAAAACGCGTTTTCCGGCAAAAACGCACACCACGGCTCTTTCTGAGAAAAAGCAAGCACGGAGGACGAGAACCGCTTTTGCCCTGCGTAGCGTTCCGGGCTGCGGGTAGAACCAGGCAGAGAATTCCCGGCTAGCAGCTTCCCTGTGGCGGGGAAGTGCAAACGTACACGTTTTCGGCCGAAAACTCGTTTTCCGGCGAAAACGCACACCACGGCTCTTTCTGAGAAAAAGCAAGCATGGAGGACGAGAACCGCTTTTACCCTGCGTAGCGTTCCGGGCAGCGGGTAGAACCAGGCAGAGAATTCCCGGCTAGCAGCTTCCCTGTGGCGGGGAAGTGCAAACGTACACGTTTTCGGCCGAAAACGCGTTTTCCGGCGAAAACGCACACCACGGCTCTTTCTGAGAAAAAGCAAGCACGGAGGACGAGAACCGCTTTGGCCCTGCGTAGCGTTCCGGGCAGCGGGTAGAACCAGGCAGAGAATTCCCGGCTAGCAGCTTCCCTGTGGCGGGGAAGTGCAAACGTACACGTTTTCGGCCGAAAACGCGTTTTCCGGCGAAAACGCACACCACGGCTCTTTCTGAGAAAAAACAAGCACGGAGGACGAGAACCGCTTTTGCCCTGCGTAGCGTTCCGGGCAGCGGGTAGAACCAGGCAGAGAACTCCCGGCTAGCAGCTTCCCTGTGGCGGGGAAGTGCAAACGTACATGTTTTCGGCCGAAAACGCGTTTTCCGGGGAAAACGCACACCCCGGCTCTTTCTGAGAAAAAGCAAGCACGGAGGACGAGAACCGCTTTTGCCCTGCGTAGCGTTCCGGGCAGCGGGTAGAACCAGGAAGAGAACTCCCGGCTAGCAGCTTCCCTGTGGTGGGGAAGTGCAAACATCCATGTTTTCGGCCGAAAACGCGTTTTCCGGCGAAAATGCACACCACGGCTCTTTCTGAGAAAAAGCAAGCACGGAGGACGAGAACCGCTTTTGCCCTGCGTAGCGTTCCGGGCAGCGGGTAGAACCAGGCAGAGAATTCCCGGCTAGCAGCTTCCCTGTGGCGGGGAAGTGCAAACGTCCACGTTTTCGGCCGAAAACTCGTTTGCCGGCGAAAACGCACACCACGGCTCTTTCTGAGAAAAAGCAAGCACGGAGGACGAGAACCGCTCTTGCCCTGTGTAGCGTTCCGGGCAGCGGGTAGAACCAGGCAGAGAATTCCCGGCTAGCAGCTTCCCTGTGGCGGGGAAGTGCAAACGTCCACGTTTTCGGCCGAAAAATCGTTTTCCAGCGAAAACGCACACCACGGCTCTTTCTGAGAAAAAGCAAGCACGGAGGACGAGAACCGCTTTTGCCCTGCGTAGCGGTCCGGGCAGCGGATAGAACCAGGCAGAGAATTCCCGGCTAGCAGCTTCCCTGTGGCGGGGAAGTGCAAACGTACACGTTTTCGGCCGAAAACGCGTTTTCCGGCGAAAACGCACACCCCGGCTCTTTCTGAGAAAAAGCAAGCACGGAGGACGAGAACCGCTTTTGCCCTGCGTAGCGTTCCGGGCAGCGGGTAGAACCAGGCAGAGAATTCCCGGCTTTCAGCTTCCCTCTGGCGGGGAAGTGCAAACGTACACGTTTTCGGCCGAAAACTCGTTTGCCGGCAAAAACGCACACCACGGCACTTTCTGAGAAAAAGCAAGCACGGAGGACGAGAACCGCTTTTGCCGTGCGTAGCGTTCCGGGCAGCGGGTAGAACCATGCAGAGAATTCCCGGCTAGCAGCTTCCCTGTGGCGGGGAAGTGCAAACGTACACGTTTTCGGCCGAAAACGCGTTTTCCGGCGAAAACGCACACCACGGCTCTTTCTGAGAAAAAGCAAGCATGGAGGACGAGAACCGCTTTTACCCTGCGTAGCGTTCCGGGCAGCGGGTAGAACCAGGCAGAGAATTCCCGGCTAGCAGCTTCCCTGTGGCGGGGAAGTGCAAACGTACACGTTTTCGGCCGAAAACGCGTTTTCCGGCGAAAACGCACACCACGGCTCTTTCTGAGAAAAAGCAAGCACGGACGACGAGAACCGCTTTTGCCCTGCGTAGCGTTCCGGGCAGCGGATAGAACCAGGCAGAGAATTCCCGGCTAGCAGCTTCCCTGTGGCGGGGAAGTGCAAACGTCCACGTTTTCGGCCGAAAACTCGTTTGCCGGAGAAAACGCACACCACGGCTCTTTCTGAGAAAAAGCAAGCACGGAGGACGAGAACCGCTCTTGCCCTGTGTAGCGTTCCGGGCAGCGGGTAGAACCAGGCAGAGAATTCCCGGCTAGCAGCTTCCCTGTGGCGGGGAAGTGCAAACGTCCACGTTTTCGGCCGAAAACGCGTTTTCCAGCGAAAACGCACACCACGGCTCTTTCTGAGAAAAAGCAAGCACGGAGGACGAGAACCGCTTTTGCCCTGCGTAGCGGTCCGGGCAGCGGGTAGAACCAGGCAGAGAATTCCCGGCTAGCAGCTTCCCTGTGGCGGGGAAGTGCAAACGTACACGTTTTCGGCCGAAAACGCGTTTTCCGGCGAAAACGCACACCACGGCTCTTTCTGAGAAAAAGCAAGCACGGAGGACGAGAACCGCTTTTGCCCTGCGTAGCGTTCCGGGCAGCGGGTAGAACCAGGCAGAGAATTCCCGGCTAGCAGCTTCCCTGTGGCGGGGAAGTGCAAACGTACACGTTTTCGGCCGAAAACGCGTTTTCCGGCGAAAACGCACACCCCGGCTCTTTCTGAGAAAAAGCAAGCAAGGAAGACGAGAACCGCTTTTGCCCTGCGTAGCGTTCCGGGCAGCGGGTAGAACCAGGCAGAGAATTCCCGGCTTTCAGCTTCCCTCTGGCGGGGAAGTGCAAACGTACACGTTTTCGGCCGAAAACTCGTTTGCCGGCAAAAACGCACACCACGGCTCTTTCTGAGAAAAAGCAAGCACGGAGGACGAGAACCGCTTTTGCCGTGCGTAGCGTTCCGGGCAGCGGGTAGAACCAGGCAGAGAATTCCCGGCTAGCAGCTTCCCTGTGGCGGGGAAGTGCAAACGTACACGTTTTCGGCCGAAAACGCGTTTTCCGGCAAAAACGCACACCACGGCTCTTTCTGAGAAAAAGCAAGCACGGAGGACGAGAACCGCTTTTGCCCTGCGTAGCGTTCCGGGCTGCGGGTAGAACCAGGCAGAGAATTCCCGGCTAGCAGCTTCCCTGTGGCGGGGAAGTGCAAACGTACACGTTTTCTGCCGAAAACGCGTTTTCCGGCGAAAACGCACACCACGGCTCTTTCTGAGAAAAAGCAAGCACGGAGGACGAGAACCGCTTTTGCCCTGCGTAGCGTTCCGGGCAGCGGGTAGAACCAGGCAGAGAATTCCCGGCTAGCAGCTTCCCTGTGGCGGGGAAGTGCAAACGTACACGTTTTCGGCCGAAAACGCGTTTTCCGGCGAAAACGCACACCCCGGCTCTTTCTGAGAAAAAGCAAGCAAGGAAGACGAGAACCGCTTTTGCCCTGCGTAGCGTTCCGGGCAGCGGGTAGAACCAGGCAGAGAATTCCCGGCTTTCAGCTTCCCTCTGGCGGGGAAGTGCAAACGTACACGTTTTCGGCCGAAAACTCGTTTGCCGGCAAAAACGCACACCACGGCTCTTTCTGAGAAAAAGCAAGCACGGAGGACGAGAACCGCTTTTGCCGTGCGTAGCGTTCCGGGCAGCGGGTAGAACCAGGCAGAGAATTCCCGGCTAGCAGCTTCCCTGTGGCGGGGAAGTGCAAACGTACACGTTTTCGGCCGAAAACGCGTTTTCCGGCAAAAACGCACACCACGGCTCTTTCTGAGAAAAAGCAAGCACGGAGGACGAGAACCGCTTTTGCCCTGCGTAGCGTTCCGGGCTGCGGGTAGAACCAGGCAGAGAATTCCCGGCTAGCAGCTTCCCTGTGGCGGGGAAGTGCAAACGTACACGTTTTCGGCCGAAAACGCGTTTTCCGGCGAAAACGCACACCACGGCTCTTTCTGAGAAAAAGCAAGCATGGAGGACGAGAACCGCTTTTACCCCGCGTAGCGTTCCGGGCAGCGGGTAGAACCAGGCAGAGAATTCCCGGCTAGCAGCTTCCCTGTGGCGGGGAAGTGCAAACGTACACGTTTTCGGCCGAAAACGCGTTTTCCGGCGAAAACGCACACCACGGCTCTTTCTGAGAAAAAACAAGCATGGAGGACGAGAACCGCTTTTGCCCTGCGTAGCGTTCCGGGCAGCGGGTAGAACCAGGCAGAGAACTCCCGGCTAGCAGCTTCCCTGTGGCGGGGAAGTGCAAACGTACATGTTTTCGGCCGAAAACGCGTTTTCCGGGGAAAACGCACACCACGGCTCTTTCTGAGAAAAAGCAAGCACGGAGGACGAGAACCGCTTTTGCCCTGCGTAGCGTTCCGGGCAGCGGGTAGAACCAGGAAGAGAACTCCCGGCTAGCAGCTTCCCTGAGGTGGGGAAGTGCAAACATCCACGTTTTCGGCCGAAAACGCGTTTTTCGGCGAAAATGCACACCACGGCTCTTTCTGAGAAAAAGCAAGCACGGAGGACGAGAACCGCTTTTGCCCTGCGTAGCGTTCCGGGCAGCGGGTAGAACCAGGCAGAGAATTCCCGGCTAGCAGCTTCCCTGTGGCGGGGAAGTGCAAACGTCCACGTTTTCGGCCGAAAACTCGTTTGCCGGCGAAAACGCACACCACGGCTCTTTCTGAGAAAAAGCAAGCACGGAGGACGAGAACCGCTCTTGCCCTGTGTAGCGTTCCGGGCAGCGGGTAGAACCAGGCAGAGAATTCCCGGCTAGCAGCTTCCCTGTGGCGGGGAAGTGCAAACGTCCACGTTTTCAGCCGAAAACGCGTTTTCCAGCGAAAACGCACACCACGGCTCTTTCTGAGAAAAAGCAAGCACGGAGGACGAGAACCGCTTTTGCCCTGCGTAGCGTTCCGGGCAGCGGATAGAACCAGGCAGAGAATTCCCGGCTAGCAGCTTCCCTGTGGCGAGGAAGTGCAAACGTACACGTTTTCGGCCGAAAACGCGTTTTCCGGCGAAAACGCACACCACGGCTCTTTCTGAGAAAAAGCAAGCACGGAGGACGAGAACCGCTTTTGCCCTTCGTAGCGTTATGGGCAGCGGGTAGAACCAGGCAGAGAATTCCCGGCTAGCAGCTTCCCTGTGGCGGGGAAGTGCAAACGTACACGTTTTCGGCCGAAAACGCGTTTTCCGGCGAAAACGCACACCCCGGCTCTTTCTGAGAAAAAGCAAGCACGGAGGACGAGAACCGCTTTTGCCCTGCGTAGCGTTCCGGGCAGCGGGTAGAACCAGGCAGAGAATTCCCGGCTTTCAGCTTCCCTCTGGCGGGGAAGTGCAAACGTACACGTTTTCGGCCGAAAACTCGTTTGCCGGCAAAAACGCACACCACGGCACTTTCTGAGAAAAAGCAAGCACGGAGGACGAGAACCGCTTTTACCCTGCGTAGCGTTCCGGGCAGCGGGTAGAACCAGGCAGAGAATTCCCGGCTAGCAGCTTCCCTGTGGCGGGGAAGTGCAAACGTACACGTTTTCGGCCGAAAACGCGTTTTCCGGCGAAAACGCACACCCCGGCTCTTTCTGAGAAAAAGCAAGCACGGAGGACGAGAACCGCTTTTGCCCTGCGTAGCGTTCCGGGCAGCGGGTAGAACCAGGCAGAGAATTCCCGGGTTTCATCTTCCCTCTGGCGGGGAAGTGCAAACGTACACGTTTTCGGCCGAAAACGATTTTTCCGGCGAAAACGCACACCCCGGCTCTTTCTGAGAAAAAGCAAGCACGGAGGACGAGAACCGCTTTTGCCCTGCGTAGCGTTCCGGGCAGCGGGTAGAACCAGGCAGAGAATTCCCGGCTAGCAGCTTCCCTGTGGCGGGGAAGTGCAAACGTACACGTTTTCGGCCGAAAACGCGTTTTCCGGCGAAAACGCACACCCCGGCTCTTTCTGAGAAAATGCAAGCACGGACGACGAGAACCGATTTTGCCCTGCGTAGCGTTCCGGGCAGCGGGTAGAACCAGGCAGAGAATTCCCGGCTAGCAGCTTCCCTGTGGCGGGGAAGTGCAAACGTACACGTTTTCGGCCGAAAACCCGTTTTCCCGTGGAAACGCGCACTCCACGGCTCTTTCTGAGAAAAAGCAAGCAAGGAGGACGAGAACCGCTTTTGCCCTGCGTAGCGTTCCGGGCAGCGGGTAGAAGCAGGCAGAGAATTCCCGGCTAGCAGCTTCCCTGTGGCGGGGAAGTGCAAACGTACACGTTTTCGGCCGAAAACGCGTTTTCCGGCGAAAACGCACACCCCGGCTCTTTCTGAGAAAATGCAAGCACGGACGACGAGAACCGATTTTGCCCTGCGTAGCGTTCCGGGCAGCGGGTAGAACCAGGCAGAGAATTCCCGGCTAGCAGCTTCCCTGTGGCGGGGAAGTGCAAACGTACACGTTTTCGGCCGAAAACCCGTTTTCCCGTGGAAACGCGCACTCCACGGCTCTTTCTGAGAAAAAGCAAGCAAGGAGGACGAGAACCGCTTTTGCCCTGCGTAGCGTTCCGGGCAGCGGGTAGAAGCAGGCAGAGAATTCCCGGCTAGCAGCTTCCCTGTGGCGGGGAAGTGCAAACGTACACGTTTTCGGCCGAAAACTCGTTTGCCGGCGAAAACGCACACCACGGCTCTTTCTGAGAAAAAGCAAGCACGGAGGACGAGAACCGCTTTTGCCCTGCGTAGCGTTCCGGGCAGCGGGTAGAACCAGGCAGAGAATTCCCGGCTAGCAGCTTCCCTGTGGCGGGGAAGTGCAAACGTCCACGTTTTCGGCCGAAAACTCGTTTGCCGGCGAAAACGCACACCACGGCTCTTTCTGAGAAAAAGCAAGCACGGAGGACGAGAACCGCTCTTGCCCTGTGTAGCGTTCCGGGCAGCGGGTAGAACCAGGCAGAGAATTCCCGGCTAGCAGCTTCCCTGTGGCGGGGAAGTGCAAACGTCCACGTTTTCAGCCGAAAACGCGTTTTCCAGCGAAAACGCACACCACGGCTCTTTCTGAGAAAAAGCAAGCACGGAGGACGAGAACCGCTTTTGCCCTGCGTAGCGTTCCGGGCAGCGGATAGAACCAGGCAGAGAATTCCCGGCTAGCAGCTTCCCTGTGGCGAGGAAGTGCAAACGTACACGTTTTCGGCCGAAAACGCGTTTTCCGGCGAAAACGCACACCACGGCTCTTTCTGAGAAAAAGCAAGCACGGAGGACGAGAACCGCTTTTGCCCTTCGTAGCGTTATGGGCAGCGGGTAGAACCAGGCAGAGAATTCCCGGCTAGCAGCTTCCCTGTGGCGGGGAAGTGCAAACGTACACGTTTTCGGCCGAAAACGCGTTTTCCGGCGAAAACGCACACCCCGGCTCTTTCTGAGAAAAAGCAAGCACGGAGGACGAGAACCGCTTTTGCCCTGCGTAGCGTTCCGGGCAGCGGGTAGAACCAGGCAGAGAATTCCCGGCTTTCAGCTTCCCTCTGGCGGGGAAGTGCAAACGTACACGTTTTCGGCCGAAAACTCGTTTGCCGGCAAAAACGCACACCACGGCACTTTCTGAGAAAAAGCAAGCACGGAGGACGAGAACCGCTTTTACCCTGCGTAGCGTTCCGGGCAGCGGGTAGAACCAGGCAGAGAATTCCCGGCTAGCAGCTTCCCTGTGGCGGGGAAGTGCAAACGTACACGTTTTCGGCCGAAAACGCGTTTTCCGGCGAAAACGCACACCCCGGCTCTTTCTGAGAAAAAGCAAGCACGGAGGACGAGAACCGCTTTTGCCCTGCGTAGCGTTCCGGGCAGCGGGTAGAACCAGGCAGAGAATTCCCGGGTTTCATCTTCCCTCTGGCGGGGAAGTGCAAACGTACACGTTTTCGGCCGAAAACGATTTTTCCGGCGAAAACGCACACCCCGGCTCTTTCTGAGAAAAAGCAAGCACGGAGGACGAGAACCGCTTTTGCCCTGCGTAGCGTTCCGGGCAGCGGGTAGAACCAGGCAGAGAATTCCCGGCTAGCAGCTTCCCTGTGGCGGGGAAGTGCAAACGTACACGTTTTCGGCCGAAAACGCGTTTTCCGGCGAAAACGCACACCCCGGCTCTTTCTGAGAAAATGCAAGCACGGACGACGAGAACCGATTTTGCCCTGCGTAGCGTTCCGGGCAGCGGGTAGAACCAGGCAGAGAATTCCCGGCTAGCAGCTTCCCTGTGGCGGGGAAGTGCAAACGTACACGTTTTCGGCCGAAAACCCGTTTTCCCGTGGAAACGCGCACTCCACGGCTCTTTCTGAGAAAAAGCAAGCAAGGAGGACGAGAACCGCTTTTGCCCTGCGTAGCGTTCCGGGCAGCGGGTAGAAGCAGGCAGAGAATTCCCGGCTAGCAGCTTCCCTGTGGCGGGGAAGTGCAAACGTACACGTTTTCGGCCGAAAACTCGTTTGCCGGCGAAAACGCACACCACGGCTCTTTCTGAGAAAAAGCAAGCACGGAGGACGAGAACCGCTTTTGCCCTGCGTAGCGTTCCGGGCAGCGGGTAGAACCAGGCAGAGAATTCCCGGCTAGCAGATTCCCTGTGGCGGGGAAGTGCAAACGTACACGTTTTCGGCCGAAAACGCGTTTTCCGGTGAAAACGCACACCACGGCTCTTTGTGAGAAAAAGCAAGCACGGAGGACGAGAACCGCTTTTGCCCTGCGTAGCGTTCCGGGCAGCGGGTAGAACCAGGCAGAGAATTCCCGGCTAGCAGCTTCCCTGTGGCGGGGAAGTGCAAACGTACACGTTTTCGGCCGAAAACGCGTTTTCCGGCGAAAACGCACACCCCGGCTCTCTCTGAGAAAAAGCAAGCACGGAGGACGAGAACCGCTTTTGCCCTGCGTAGCGTTCCGGGCAGCGGGTAGAACCAGGCAGAGAACTCCCGGCTAGCAGCTTCCCTGTGGCGGGGAAGTGCAAACGTACACGTTTTCGGCCGAAAACGCGTTTTCCGGCGAAAATGCACACCACGGCTCTTTCTGAGAAAAAGCAAGCACGGAGGACGAGAACCGATTTGCCCTGCGTAGCGTTCCGGGCAGCGGGTAGAACCAGGCAGAGAATTCCCGGCTAGCAGCTTCCCTGTGGCGGGGAAGTGCAAACGTACACGTTTTCGGCCGAAAACGCGTTTTCCGGCGAAAACGCACACCCCGGATCTTTCTGAGAAAAAGCAAGCACGGAGGACGAGAACCGCTTTTGCCCTGCGTAGCGTTCCGGGCAGCGGGTAGAACCAGGCAGAGAATTCCCGGCTAGCAGCTTCCCTGTGGCGGGGAAGTGCAAACGTACACGTTTTCGGCCGAAAACGTGTTTTCCGGCGAAAACGCACACCACGGCTCTTTGTGAGAAAAAGCAAGCACGGAGGACGAGAACCGCTTTTGCCCTGCGTAGCGTTCCGGGCAGCGGGTAGAACCAGGCAGAGAATTCCCGGCTAGCAGCTTCCCTGTGGCGGGGAAGTGCAAACGTACACGTTTTCGGCCGAAAACGCGTTTTCCGGCGAAAACGCACACCCCGGCTCTTTGTGAGAAAAAGCAAGCACGGAGGACGAGAACCGCTTTTGCCCTGCGTAGCGTTCCGGGCAGCGGATAGAACCAGGCAGAGAATTCCCGGCTAGCAGCTTCCCTGTGGCGGGGAAGTGCAAACGTCCACGTTTTCGGCCGAAAACTCGTTTGCCGGAGAAAACGCACACCACGGCTCTTTCTGAGAAAAAGCAAGCACGGAGGACGAGAACCGCTCTTGCCCTGTGTAGCGTTCCGGGCAGCGGGTAGAACCAGGCAGAGAATTCCCGGCTAGCAGCTTCCCTGTGGCGGGGAAGTGCAAACGTCCACGTTTTCGGCCGAAAACGCGTTTTCCAGCGAAAACGCACACCACGGCTCTTTCTGAGAAAAAGCAAGCACGGAGGACGAGAACCGCTTTTGCCCTGCGTAGCGGTCCGGGCAGCGGATAGAACCAGGCAGAGAATTCCCGGCTAGCAGCTTCCCTGTGGCGGGGAAGTGCAAACGTACACGTTTTCGGCCGAAAACGCG